>NC_092819.1:113833226-114136257 GCF_023375885.2 Dermacentor andersoni | reverse complement strand
ATACATACATACACACACATATATATATATATATATATATATATATATATATATATATATATATATATATATATATATTGTCACGTGGCGGTGACGTTGAAGAACACAGTAGCAATATTGTGAACGACAAAACTAACTTTTATTGGGCGAACTTGAGCCCACAAGACAGGCTACGCTTATAGCACAACGATAGCGGCGAACACGGTCGGCGATCGTCGAAAATCTGATCAGCGGGTCAAGCGCGTCGGCTTTTATAGATCAGTCGTCGAATGTTCCACATTAACAGCTGGGACCCGCGTGTCTTCCACAAAGTTCTACACTATTCGCGTCGCGCATACATGCAATCAGATAACACAAGTTGTGGTGGAAGACAGTGGACGGAACCATCGATAACATTCCAGAAACTTCTTTTACATGCAGGCGCGTCCTGCGCTGGTGCGATAACATATGTGAGGCGGTGAAACGTGGTCGCCCAATAAAGATAAGTACACGTCTCAATATATATATATATATATATGTGTGTGTGTGTGTGTGTGTGTGTGTGTGTGTGTGTGTCTGTGTGTGTGTTTGTGTGTGTGTGTGTTGTTCTGTTGCAAGGGGAAGGCGAAGGCATCGTAACATTTTCTGTAAATATTCTTAGGTGCAACGACGGCTTTCGTGCATCCAAATTTAGGCGCTGCCTTAGCTGTAGTCTGCGACCACGTCATTGACTGCCACTGTTCAATGACAGCACGTTATTGCTGCGTTAATTGGCATTAGTTCACTGGGCTACCAACCGTCGCTATGCGGTAAACAGGGGTGAGCAAATGGTGGGCCCAAAATTTGCACCCCTTATATCAGCGCAGTGATTTCAGCCGTTGGGCGGCTATGGCCCAGTCTCGCGGTTCATTTGAGAAGTATTCTAAAGGACAGGTCTGTTTCAATAGCTTTCACAATACCAATATCGGATCTGGTTCAACATTTTACCGAAGTAGTCACTACCTTTCATAGATGCTTTTCATCGGTATGTTATTACTAAATATGTTGAAAGCAGCAAATTGCGGCCTTTATCCCCCCTTCATACACCAAGTTGAGGGCGTTTCGATAAACTATCGCGATAATCAATAAAAACGCGATTGAGCCGCACGCTTCGCTTTATTGATAGGGCGATTCAACCTGTCATGTAGGGAATTTGAGAAAACAATTACGAAGACCCAATGGAAATTTTAGAATCTCCCTGAACTAAAGCTTTCGTGCAGCTGCTGAGGAAATGCTGTAAATGGTGCCAATTTAATTCGAACGTTTTTGACGTAAAGGGAACTGGCGCGCGTCATGTGCCCTCTCATACTCAAGCTAAGCAATGTGACACTGCTATAATGCCCGGTATTTAGTAATTTCTCCTTCTTGATTTTATATGTGCCTCTCACTTCCTGTCCGATCCCCAGTTGAGCGTACGTGCCGTAGTAAGAAAATCATCCTCATCACCATCACGCTGAGATTATCTCGAACATGCTGTTTACGTTGCCGTGATATATTTAGTCGTGTTATTGTATCCTAATGATTGCGGAAATATCCATAGAAAGGCAATAATGGTTGGCTTCCATCAAAGAGTTGTGCTCTGGATGAGGTATTTTCGTTGCAATGGAGATATTTAGGCATGGCTTGTTTTGTCACTTATTAATTACATAGAAAACAAAGACAGCAGCCTTGACCCTTATCATGGTAGCAAAGATGGCAGTGCTGTTCTGAGTATGAATGCTCCCTCAAGCCATCCTTGAATGGGTTTGCCGTTGCCCTCCCTTCACATTGTAATTGTGATAAACCAACAAATGATCAGCCAATCAGCGTGTTCGTCATATCGTTCCTATGACGCACGGTTGGCTGCCGTATAGTTGTGTTGAAGTATGGCTGCGTTGCATGCTTGTCTGTACTACAAGCAAGACAAAAGTTGCAGTGGCGCTTACGTCTCCTTACTGGCACAGTATGCGAAAGCATGCTTACTCTTCCGCGCAGTGCCTTTAACTTGTTCATGTGCCCGAATTAGGCACAAATAATTTGGAGAGTGGGCAACCCAAATTTTAGGGGTGGGCCACGTAAATATTGAGAGTGACCCATGTTGGCTTTGAACGTGGGTTAAATGAAATTTAAAATTGGCCAAAGTCAATGTTTTAGCTGCAGCACACAGCGTCTGTTGGACAGAGTGGTTGTTCAACCTGTGATTTCGCAGTGAAAAGTGGAGCAGTTTCAGCCTGGGGAACGTGACGCCATCATTTGGTCTTGTGGGTTTTATTACTACCGGATATTAACGCTGAACGCTTGCCGGATTTTCCGCTTCACGCATAATATTCTGCTTTCACATTAATACTTTGCGCTTTCTCTGCATAGCTAGTAACAAGAACAGCTTGTTTCCCTCAGCGTGACAGGTACTATCTATAGCAACGCTATGATCATTTGACCCGCAATCAGCTTTATATTATTCTGAAGATTGTGCAGACCAATTTTACATAAAACAAGTAACTTGCCGAAATTTTCCATAAGGCAGGCCCACACGACAAATTTTTCCCCGTCATTAGAGAAAAGAAAGCGTTAGGTTTATTTCTGTCTATATGAACAGTCAGTATCCGTAAATTTGAGAGGATGCATATCACGCACTTTATTCGTTATCTACTACACAAACATACAATATTGCGTCGGTTCCCTAAAATACCTTGTGCGCAAGATGGAGAACAGAGAGCCATTAGAAATGGCTAATCAGCAGAAATTTCTTACCGCTGGAAGGAACGACGATTGTTACGTCAGGTGAATCTCCTTTGGAAATATAGTAGGTTACAGACCTGCAGTAAGAGAAAAAAGAGCTTGTGTGAGTGAGTAAAACTTTATGGAAAACAAATAAAGTAAGGCACGATCGTTGGTTGAGTTTCCGTAGTGTACACGTTTTCCCTCTACTACCAAAGTTCCCAGCGATTACTTTATTACGGTGCAGATGCTGGTCTTGCAGTGTTTAGTAAAAGAATAAACCGACACCCTTGATGCCCTCCTTCACGGTGGCGACATTGTGCACGTAAAAAGTTAGGAAAACGACTAATCGATGCTTAAAACATTTACTGCATGAACAATTTTTTTTTGTCACGCGCTGAGTTTCATTTCACGTAGCTACTTCATCCCCAGAGATAGCTAAATAATGGGGCAGTGTTCTCCGGCGATCACTTTCGGAAGTAGTTTCACTTTCATGTTACTTTGCATGACTCGGAGCAGGACGCATCCTTGTTTAGAGCAGGCCGAGTTGTCGTGCCAAGCTCTGTAGGTTTGCACAATGCCAACAAATTTGTCAGCCGTACATTGACACGGCTAATGGCGTGTCTCACGCAATCTCGCGGAAGCGAAAATATTGCCGCGTTTGATTAACCGAGAATTCCGCGCAAGGTCCGCATACAAGCATGAATGTCCCTGCTAACTTTAGCCAGAGTTTAAAAGTATGCGAATGCCACGTAACCGTACAAAACCAAGGTAATGTTGTTTGCCGTTGTTTGCCCAGACTAGAATAATGTCCTTCCGGTTTGTGGCGGAGTAGTTGCGTTCCGCTGTGGATAGCAGACGGCTGGCATATGCAATAACAACGCTCAAGGCCTAAATTTTACTGAGCCGAGGCCGTGTCGATACCTTGAACGCTTGCGTTCGCGCACACATCGGTTATGACGACTGCGTGAAAATGTGTAAAAATAAGTGGAATGAAGCATGTGAATTCGCATTGTGAAGCTGCGGTTCTTTCAGAATGCTGTAAAAAACGCCTTTCTTCAGAAGCTCATTCAAGGGCTTCGTTAATATGTCGTGGTTCATAACAAAGTGACAGGAATAGGAGCACAATGCCATGAAACGGTGCATGTCTTTGGCCTAGCGAGGCACTGTATTGTTACGCACAGCACGAAATGTGCCATCTCCAAAGAGATCGCTTTCAAGATAAAGCCCGCGCGGCAGAAGTACAACCCCGCCCCCCCCCCTCGCCCGGGGCCAAGCGAGCGACAGAATACGGCGCGCTTCATCTGCGTGTGCATGCGAGATTGAACAGCCATAGCCGGCTCACCGTCACACGCTTTCAGTTGCACACACAGCGTACGGCTCGCAAAGGCGATGTTATCAAGAGAGGAAACCTATACGCATGCATCGCAAACAAAATGAGTAGCTTAAATAGTAGGTGCTATAAACACTAGCCAGAAAAGTCGCCAGGCTGCAGCTGTAGTCAATCACATAGCAAGAAAATATTGCTACAGCCGATCATGAACTGCTCCTTTTGGACCTGTTTCGTTTAGTGCCCTTCGACGTATTGAAAACGTGTATTTGAGAAACAATTTAGAACCGCTAGCTCCGTATTCGTATTCGAGAATTATCCATGTATGTATGATTAAGTAAATTCAAGTAGTTATCACTGACCTATAGTACCAGCAAATATATCGTGCGCACAATTGTCGCTTTTTAGCGATTCTTCCATGTATCCATGTGCCATATCTCAACATTCCAAAGGAATATCGTATACACTTGTCAGGATTTCTAATCGCTTAAGAATAGTGTTTTTATAGTGTGTTTTATAAGCATATATTATCGTGCTCTCACATACCTTTACTCAAATTCATCATTGAAGCGTAATAAAATTTTCTTTCAACCTTGTAGTATTTGGGGAGCCGAATATAAAAGGAGCCATTCCATGGAACTATCCAGAATGTGTTACTGCTGAGTTAGTTTCGTGAATTGTAAGGTGGAGGTGCGGTCTTTCCTTCCGAATACGTGTCGTGACGATGGTCGTTGCCTAGTCTGTGTGTCATAAAGGGCGTAGCACAGCGAATTGTAATATTTTGTAATTAATTTGCAATATTTTGTTTCGCTTCTCTGTACTTCCTATCTAGAAATGTTGCCATTAAATGTAGGCACACTGTAGCCAACCTGAAAATTTTCCCTGCCCTGAACCTCAAAAAAGTAGCCAATTTCGCGAAAATAACCAAACCTGGCAACCCTGGTAGCAGCTGCCAGAGCAGTTCAACCCACCATGCCTGCTCCTACCTTTCTCCTCCGCGACGCTTCGGCTCGTTTCTCCATCTCCACCTCGTTCAACTTAAGCTACGCATTCTTCCAGGTGGCGTTTACCGCGCGCCGAGGGCTCTCCTTCGTACATTCCCCGGCTCGCGATTCTCTTTACCTCCACGTGCCTTGTTCATTGGCTTGCTTCACGGCTTCAGACAGACACCGCCGTGATGAAGAGCTGGCCAGTTGCACCCGCGCGTAAAAATCTAGAGGCTTGTCTACGTTACCGGCGAGGTAACTCGCCGCACGCCGTTCGCGGGCCGCTGTTCTACGATGGTTTTTCTCGCGAACGGCGAGATTTCTTTGCCGTAGAGAGGATGGTACCGGGACCCATTTGTGCGGCAGCCGTACAGCGAAGTGGTTAATCAGCGGCCGAGGGGTGGTCACTCTGCCACCGCCGGCAGCCTCACCGCCGCTGATCGTTCGGCAGCGCCAATACCGTCTCTAGGCCTTCGCCGGTTCACTTGAAATCTAAAGCTGACGGCGCTTCGGAATAAATCACGGACGCTGACAAGCCACAACAGATTTTTACCGTTGTGGTCGGTCTTCGCAATAATTATACACAAAGAAGATAATACGCTAATATCAACGGTACCTTCGCCTGCGATGCGAGCACAGTCGAGCCGGTTGTCCGCCATCTGTAGCCGCGCACTACAGCTCATCACAAGTATCGGAGATATTTATTTACATAAAATGTTAAAATGTACAACATAGGCATCACGTTATATAATTAAATTATTTTGCTTGGAACGAAAGCTGCAGCCGATGTTTGCGTCGCTGGTGGCGCGCAGGTTCGAAGTCGTTGATTGGCCCGTTGGTCGTGTGGTGCACCCGCCGAACGGCCGTCTAGTTTAGACACCACTCGTGCGGCAGACGTTCTACTGCACTGGATGCTGGTTCGCCGTTACGGCATGTTTGCCGGTGGCGTAGAAGTGCCTTAGGCGTTCCAGTCCATGGGTTAGCCGATTGATTACAGTTGCAACGGGCACTCAAAAGTATAGTATAAACAGGTAAAGATGGAATGTCGTTCCGACATAGGCAAAACATTAGAGCGAATATCTAAAAACATTGGTGGGCGACCCTAATCGATGACTTGTCTCTTGATGGCACTTGCACGTCGGCGTTGGTGTTCTTTACGTTAAACGAGCGAAAGTCTTTCCCCTGGCACGATATGCTGGCGAGGAGCGAGGGATGGCGAGGTGGTGACGCGCCCGGCACCTGGCGGGGTGTAGCGCCCTAGCGAGCGGCGCATGAAGAAACGCACCTTACGGCCCTCTCCGGTGCTTACGTCAGAACATATACCGAGACCGCGCGCCCAGCTGTCGCGAGCAGGCGAGTGAGCAGGTGAACGCCTGGAGAGGATAAGCGAGAGAGGAGGGAGTGACGTCACATCCACTCTGCTAGGCACAGTCTATGCCAGGTAACTGTTTTCTTAAATATCACGCCACCTTCTTCTGTTGTGATGTCATTTGCAGCGTCATTACTTCCGCTTTCTACTTCCGGGTTTCCAATAGTTTAGCCGAAGTCGTGCTCACGTGGCGGGTCTCTAATGTCTATGATTCTGTGCTTTGGTGTGCGGTAATCTGTGATTTCTAGTTACTTCTAATTATTCGAGCACTTGAGTAACTGAACTTGTAAATAAACTTATGCTCACATGCCTTATATAAAACGAAACCCATGAATTTTGTACTGTGCTTCCTTTGTATATGTTTTTTTATTTATTTTCCATTTCGCTCCGGTCGTCTCACGAGGTGAACCGGAATTGCTGTGCAAGAAACAAGAGTGGCACTCGATGCTCGTACCATTAAAGCAAAGCATTGTGAGCGGCAAAGCAAACAATTTGAATGAAACTATGCCATGTTATACAAAAAATAATCTCCTGATAAATTTTTAATGACGATCACTGTAACTGTTAATTCCATTGATACATTTATAATGGGTGGTGCTTGCGCTAGGAATATCTTTCGTTTGTTTGGCCTTAAACGATTTTTCAAATGTGTTTTCACGAAGAACAATAACTATCCGCGACCTTTTCTATTGCCTTTGCCTCCTATTTGAGATATCTCATACGTGATAGTGGAGCCAATATTCTATTGCTGAAACTTCCTTAAGAAACTCTTCCGGGTCAAACAAAATCTTTAATGGTTTTTGAAGCGCCATGCAAAGTAGCGCGCAAAATATTTATCTGTAGCGTACATATTTAAATAAACCTTTGTAACAGAAAACTCTAATATAGAATTACTCGTGGATTTCATTGTCTTCAACATCATGCAAAATCGTTGAGCATGTCATTCGTAATGATGCAGCTCTGTTTCTAAAGGATCACAGTGTATTTAGCAATGTACAACATGCTTTTAAGTGCAATCTTTTAGCCAGAACTCAACTCGCTGATACCACTCATCACTTCGTTAGCGCCTGTATTGATAGAAAACAATTGAAAGCATGTCATGTTCATAAATATTCGACAGATATTTCACAATATACGGAGCGAATCACTAAAAAAATAAAGGTAGCTGATATGAATGATAAAAATTGCTTGAAAGGATAGAAGCTAATTGTCAAATAATAAAACGGTTCAAAGAACTGAATAATTTTTGTAAGGCTGCATTTGTTGAATCTGGTATCCGACACGGATGGTCTCTCGCTCCTCTTTAGCTTCTTCCTACATCTTAATGAGATTGTTGAATACATCTCTATCTTCGCTCACATCCTTTCAATATGAAGTACGAAGAACGAAAGAAATAAAGATATTACCTTGGGCCCATAAATGGCAATTTGATGCCCGTGTAGATCAAACATTGCACACGAAAATGAGTGCTACTAACTTTGTTACGGTAGCATCTTGCCGAGTATAATTATCTTACAGTATCAATTACTAACTTTTTCTTTTGCAGTCATCATGTCGATATAGTTCTACGTAACTGTCTTTGTAAACTGCCTTTTTACGGCGATAGATTAAGCGTTCAACCCCCGCAGCCTGTTTCGTCGCTGATCATACAATTGTCCGACCTGTATTACATTCTGCAGCAGTATGGGATCATGTTAAGAAGAGTAAGATTCGTAAGCTACAGAACATGAAAAAATATTGAGCTGTAATTTTTTTATATTTCATACACGCGCAGATCTGCCCCGAGATTTTTAGGCGAAGTCGATTGCCGTCTGGAGCGCAAAGAATTCATAACTGTTGCTGCAAAAATTTTGTTCAGCCAATGTCTAGTCACTACAAAATGACCATATCACATTTGTTTCCATATTCTACCGCTTACTTTCGACGGAAGCCACATTCGAAGCCCATAACACCCTTTCTCACAAGAAATAATTACTGAACATGTTCCTGTTTTTAAACCGTCGCAGAATGAAATAAGCTGACTGCTGATATCGTAATACAAGGATGACTGATGTTATTTGGATCACACTTTTTTATTTTAGTTATTTACAGTACCAGGAGAAATACCAGTACCAGTTATTTACAGGAGAGGCAACATAAAGGAGGTAAAAATGATGTACAGAAAAGGCACAGTATAAGTAACAATGATAAATTATGCTCGCTCACTGATTTACACATCGTAGACAAAAAGCAATAGTTGTTGATCACCATAGAAATCTCATGATACACTTCAATATACAAGTTGGGAATGATAGGTAAATACATACATAGTTAATTTGCAAAAATAGTACTTATACAATAACAGGTCACATGATACATTGAACGCAAGTTACATGATTTACATGTAGTTAACCAAAGCATTTCTAAATTGAACAGGATTACTTATACTAGCAATAGATGCTGGCAGACCATTCCATTCGTTGCATGTTTTAGGTAAGAATGATTGCGAATGTGTTAGTGTGCTTGAGCGAGGCACATGTACCTCATGCGTATGATCTCTACGTGAGGAGATGAATGGTGCTGGATTAATCGATGCCGACCAAAGCGCTGCGTTCTGGTAGTAAATCTTATGAAATAAGCATAGGCGTGATTGTTTCGTGCGGGTTAACAGCGAAGGTAGGTTAAGTGTAGCCTGCATTTGTGTTACGCTTGCCGTACGATGATAATTAGCTAGTATAAACCGAGCGGAGCAATTCTGGACACTTTCAAGGCAGTTAATTGAGATGGCATGATGTGGGTCCCATACTGATGATGCATATTCCAACTGTGGACCGACATATGTCGCGTATAACAAATGTTTGAGCAATAATGGTGCGAGCGAGAAGTTTCTGCTAAGATATCCAAGTGCGCGATTAGCTTTGCTTGTTATAAAGTCGATATGGTACTTCCAGGATAAGTTATAGGTTATATGGACACCCAGATATTTGTAGTTTCTTGCTTGCGCTCTCTAAAGGAATGTTATCAAGTAAATAGGCAGGACAAGCTTCATTAGTACGGGATATTCGCATCGATTTACATTTCTTGACCTTAGGCTGCATGCGCCATTTTATAGTCCAGTTATGCAGTGTGTTTAAATCGTCCTGAAGAGATGAAATATTACCGTTATTAGTAATTTTACGATATATTACGCAGTCATCTGCGAAAAGACGAATTTTAGACGGAATGTTATCAGGTAAATCGTTAACATAGATAAAAAACAACAGCAGTCCAAGCACAAACCCTTGCGGAACGCCAGATTTGGCGAGTGTTAAAGTTGAATTAAATTTATTGGCGCTTACAAATTGCATGCAGTGTTAGAAATGCTTGTATCCAATTAATTACATTAGTATCAATGTTTAGTGATCAGAGTTTACATAGCAGTAATGTGTGGTGTACTTTGTCAAAAGCTTTAGCAAAATCAAGAAATATACAGTCCATAAGAAAGCCTGCGTTCAAGTTGGAATGCAAGTCGTTAGTAAAGCAAAGAAGCTGGGTATCAGGAGAATGTTTTACGAAAACCATGTTGGCTAGATGTAAAGAAGTTGTTAGTTTCAAGATGATTGATTACGTGAGAATAAATTACGTGCTCCATTATCTTACAGGGCACTGAAGTCAAAGTAATGGGCCTATAATTAGAAGGGTTATGCGTATCACCAAATTTATGAATCGGAATGATCTTAGCCGTTTTCTAATCTAAAGGCAATGTGCCGTTGTGAAGCGACTGAGAAAGAAGTAATTGTAAAATTATTTAACAATACTCACTAGTACTGTGTAAGAATTTAATGTTAATTCCACCAACACCACATGACTATTTTAATTCTAACTTATTTATAATCGATTTATTACCGTTACTATTAAATGCTATGGGATCCATGTGGGCGTATTTTTTTGGGTCGTATTTCGGGAGGAGTAGCACGCGAAAACGGCGAAAAGGCCTGTACGAACGTGTCATTTAGCACATCAGCGCATGCGTGGTCTGCGATTGCTTTCCCAGTTAGTGAAGTTAGAGTAACCATTCTATTTCTATCGCCTTTCTTATTATTCCAGAATGCATTATTGTTAGTTTTCAGTAGCCTGGGAAGGGTAACGTTGTAGTAGAAAAATTTCGCAGACCGTAAATTAGAAAAGTACGTGGCGGCAGAGGATTTGTATGAGAACCAATGTTCAGGATTTAGTGACCATTTAGCGACACGAAATAGGCGTTTCTTTTTGTTACTTAGTCAGCTGAGGTGTCTGTTATACCACGGTGCGTTACTGTTTGAATATATACGTCGGACTGGATTATAACGATTTATTAGATCAGATACTTTTTCTTTAAAGAGGCGCCAATTTGTCTCGACAGAACGATCAAGATGGCAGAGCAGAAACGTGTCAAGAAAGGAAGCAAGTTCGTTTTTTTTTGCCGAGAAGTTAGCCTTTTTATAATCTTTTATTTCCTTAAATCGTTTACGTTTCAGTGGCAGTGATATTGTGATTGTGAAGTGTAATGTATCGTGGTCGTTAAGGCCAGGTAAGTGCGTTATCAGGGATATAATATCAGCTGATGATGTCAGCACGAGATCAAGTAATGATGAAGTAGTGCCTGCTACACGTGTTGGAATAACGACCGTTTTTACTAAGGTAAAGGCAGAACATATTGCGATAAACTGATTAGCCTCGCTGGATGATGTGTTAGAGAAGGAACATGTGCTCGACCAATTTATATTATTTACTTGATTTAACCACGTCTTCGTTGCTTTGTTTGCTTATATTTTTGCAATTTCTTTGGGAAATTATGTTGCTCATGTGAACAATATTATAGTTAGTGTTGTGAAAATGTCTTATAATTGTTAATTTCTCAAGCACCTGTTTATCGCGCGGCACTTTCTGCTGTTTCGCCGGCTTTTAGAACATGTAGAAACTCTTTGTTTCACGTATTGAGCGACATAAAGAAGGATCCTGTATTTTTCATGACAGCCTACAAACTCCTGATTGACAGTTTCGCTTTGATTAAATCACTTGAGAGATGAATAAATAATAAAAGCTAATTAGGTGGTTGCGTGAAATAAAAAAAAAATCTCAATTGCTCCAGGCAGCGCCAAAATGCATTACCTTGGTTTACGCCCTTCTACGTAACACCTCAATATTTTTACCCTTTGGCGCAAGTTACGTGGGACTCGCCTTACAAAATGCTGCGTTGGGTTATATCAAAGTAACTCAGACACTAAATTCCATTGTTGCCGCCTGAAATAGCTGGAGACATGTTTGTGCAAACTGTCTTCGCTGCAACTTCATCGCAAAACTCTTCGCCAGATCGGTCGGCAACCGCATTTTGCTGCGTTTAGCTCATGCCGGCTTGATTTAAAATGCACCCATTTGCGCGCGACCACCAGACAGCAATGATTGTTCCGTAGGTAACTGAAGAACGGCTTCTGTTCTCTGAAACAGCCTTACCTATCACCACCACAACAGGTTTGAAATGTTGCGCACTGTCACTGCCGTTCACTTTCACTTTATTTCCCTAAAGATCCCTTTTCGGGGTATTACATAAGGGGGGGGGGGGCACAAAAAATATGAGAAACAAAGAATATCAAAATGTTACAAGGCATAATGCGAGGTAATTTCTTCTATGAAGGCAGATGAGCTGGGTATATAAACCATGTTGTGCGCAAGGCCATTCCAGTCTTTGGCTGTTCGAGAGAAAAGAGAAGATGCAAAAGTGATTGTACGCGCGCGTGGACGAGCTACGTTTAAGGAATGTCCTATGCGATGTGGTATGCGCGAAGGTGGCAAGATATATGGTGCACGATTGAGTATACTGTGGTAGAATTTGTGAAATAACGATAACCGGGCAATTAAACGGCGGTGGGAAAGGGTTTAATGCCATATTCCGCTTTTAAAGAAGTTACGCTGACATCGTATGAAAAAGCGGAGTGAATAAACCGGATGGCCCGATTCTGAAATGCCTCAAGGGCGGTAATGAGGAAAGTCTGGTGAGGGCTCCAAATGGCTGGTGCGTATTCTAGTTGGGGTCGTATTAGTGTCTTATAAGCTGACAGTTTCACATGCTGCGGTTCGTTCTTTAAGTGACGTCGTACGAACCCATGTGATTTGTTAGCTGAACAAATAACATTAGTCACATGCACACACCAGTCCAGATCATTTGAGACGGTAACACCCAGGTACTCATAATTGTTTACACACTGAATTTGTTCGTTAGTGATTTCGTACTGAAATACCAAAGTGTTAGAACGGCGAGAGAACGACATTTCTTCACATTTAGTAGGATTTAGGACCATTAACCGCCGTTGACACCAATTTCAAATGTTGTTTAAGTTTTCCTGAAGGGCGATTCGATCATTATCGTTAGTAACTGAGCGGTAAATGAAACGATCATCAGCGTACATGCAGGTTTTGCACGACAAGTGTAATGATAGATCAATAATGTATATTAAATATAGGAGGGGGCCTGTACTGAGCGCTGAGGGGTGCCTGACGTTACGGGTAGTGGCTCAGAAGTATTGTTATTGACGTACACCGACTGAATGCGATTAGTGAGGAATTGTTCTATCCATGTTAAAACTGCAGGATGTAGTTTTAACCGTGAAAGTTTTAGGAGCAGTCATTGGTGAGCTACTTTGTCGAAGGCTATTGCGAAGTCAAGAAAAATTGCGTCATTTTGTATGTTAATATCGAGATTTGAGTGTAGATCATGAAGAAAAATAGCCAATTGTGTTTCGCAAGTTAGTCCCTTGCGGAATCCGTGCTGGGAATGGTCAAAGAAATTGTTAGTATCAAGGAAGTTAAATATACGGGTGAATAGGACATGTTCCATAATCTTACAGGGCACCGGCGTGATGGAAATGGGGCGGCCCATATGGCCCATATGGTCTTTTGTTTTGTCTATGAATATACTTCTCAAATGGCGGATCTACTCCTCTACGCAACACAGGATGCTCTCGACAAGGACTCCAAAGTTATTATGAAACGCAATTGTTACCGTCTAGCAAAGACATGGTGCCCCATTGTTACATATAAAACGCCCGCTTCTTCGCCACAGCCACTTTTGTTTCACTTTCTAGGCAAGGTCTGCTGTGGGACTCTTGGCAAGAACACACCAAATAAGAACACCCTAATGAATAAATGAAATAGGCTTGTCCCGGAAATGACCTCCTTCCTTTTGCGAAGTGCTTTAGGAAGCTGCGCATTTATGGTTAAAGGCAGAGCTATCTATTTTGTCGAGGCTGGCCATATTGTGTCCGCACCTTAACACGTTCCTCAGAAAGTGAGACGAGACCGACTGGTTGGCTAGACGCGGGCACAAGTGAATTTCGCTGCGTCGCAGAAAAGGAGCTGTAGGGCTTCGGTCTATTGTGATTTGAAACACATTGAGACAGGCTTAGGTTTCAAGCTAGTTATAACGAGCTGTCAGATTCCGATGTGTTGTGAATTTTAGCTCTCCCAAATAACACTTGTCCATTTACTTATTGACCCTCTCAATGGTAAGCACTCCGCGGGAAACCAAGGTCGCACTCCTTCAGCAGCATTCAGTCGGCGAGCAAGTGCTCCCCGTCTCCGTGTGGTAGGGGGCCAGATGAGCAGAAGAAGCTTCAACATTTGTGCCGCCGTCTTCCATACACCTTCTTGCCTACAACAATTAGCCAGTATTTAGCCCATAAGTTAGCGTTGTGCGGGACATTTCACTATGTGTTTCTTCTTCATCGAACCTACTTTGCTTGCCACTGAAGGAGCTTGGCTACTGCACCGTATCGCCTTGTCCCAAACCAGGGCCACTGTTGGAAGATCTCATAAAAGAAGTCGACGAGCGTAGTCACCTCGGCTCAGAACCACGGTTCCCATGGTGAGCTCTGACAGTCCCGCCATCTGGACACTGACAGCAACGTCTCCGCCTAAGACTCGCTCAGAAATTCAGTTTTCCCCCTATGGTGACAAATACTGTGACACAAACATCCACCCTACAACGGAACGAGTAAGAGTTTACAATGTAATAACATATGTGCTTATTGACGACATGAAGAAGTTATCATGAAATTTTCAGAATTTCAACATTTTCCGCCGCAGAATTAGCACTATTTTCGCAATTGATGAAGTGTAGAATAGAAAAGTCACATGAAAAAACGATATAATATAATAGGTGGCTTACTTCATATTTCCTGTGCCATCTATCCAGGACCAAAAGTATGAAGCTTTACCAGCACTAGCGTTGTATGTTGTCAAATCCGCACGTAGGCATCCTAGCTGGTCTTCTTCTACCTCAGTGGGCAAAGCGTAAATGGCTCTTACATGAGGCAAACCTCTAATCACCTGCACGGGAAGAGCAACTTTTGTCAAAAAAGTATGAAAGAGAAAATAAATACTACATGCAAAATATGCTTCTGTACAGATGGCAAAACAATGGTAAGACAGTGAGAAAAAGACTTAGGTATCTCAGGCCATCATTATTGAGAATGTTACTTAGCCTACATTGTAAAAAACATGCAAGGCTGCTTTTATTGGACACATTATAGTCAAATCTCCTTTTCGCTAATTTTATGCTGAAAGCTTTTATGCCTTCCTGATAATAATGAAAGTTACAATTTTGAATTCTACTTATGTACCACTTGTTGATCAGTTTTAAGAGTTTAGCCTGTTGGCCTATGTAATGCGAAATGTGTGTTCTGTCCTACTTTTAATACATACAGTAGTATTTACTTCTGGAGGCTTGCTTTTTTCTTGAGGTTATGAGTACATGCAATTTCCGCTTCAGCGGCTGCTTAAAGTCATCTTACTTATTGGCTTGGCCTTTATAATGTTGTCATCTGCACTTGTAGAGATAATATTTTTTCATACTCCTAGCATCATTTCAGCAGTTTTGTGCAGGGCGGCTTTGGGATTTGCCTTGGTTTTGTTAACTGTTTCCCTTGCTTTCTCTAACGGAGGTCGATCGGAAACGTACAAGACCACAGGTCGCAATTTTTGGGTCACTAACTGCTGGCTTATGTTGTAGTGATTATTGTGCAGTATAGGACAAGGGCGTACGCAAAGGGTGTAACCGTAGTTTTAGCATAAAGGGATCGCACATCTGTTTCGAGAAAGCAATATTGTAATATTGTAAAGACAACTCATGCGTAGTGGTTCAGGTATTTCTTCAATATCAAGTACGTTATTTAGATGGCTGACTCACAAATCGTTTCGGTCTTGTGTGAGTGTCCATCGCTATTTGCTTAGCTTAGCACCCCAGGTTTCCTGCGCTCTTTTGTTATAGTATAGGAGGACATCTGCAAAGATATTATCAACACTCTGATGTCCGTATCATTTCCAAATAAGAATACTTCGAATATCATCGAGAAAAAGAAGGGCCAGGAGGCATTCACGTATATTTAGGTGCAAGGAACAAATGCAGGTTCCCAGTTATTAAGTGAAATTCTATAACCATTCTCAGGTAACCTGATAAATGCAGTAATTCTTGTACTTAACATCGAAAGCCCTGTAATGTTTCAGTGGTGTGGCAGATAATGATGCCACACGCGTAAAGGTTCCTGCTGTTCGCACAATACTACTAACAGTGAATTAAAATTAACAGTGAACTAAAATGTCGAAATGTAAACGTGACCCGTCCAGACCAAGATATCATCACTCAGCAATATTGACTCCCGGGTCCTAGACTAAACAAAAATTCATCCAATTTCGTATATCTAACATCTATAAAAATATAATAATTTGATGTTGTCTTCATCAGCCTACATTATGCCCATGGCGGGCTCGCGGGCTTGGCCCCGCGATCATGAATTACACGCATAATGTAATGAGCAGCTCAATCATGTGCCTGCAACGTTCCAAATCTCAGTACACGATCTAGTGACATGCCATTATCTAATAGTCTGGTTGCGTAGTACTTAAATTCTGCCCATATTTTCAGAACACAGTGATCGTTACATCCGTCGAAGTGTAGGACACGCATGCAGAATCATACTGAAGTCCTAAGAACGTGCTGTGTGCTCGCTCTTAGTTGTTTTGCGGGGAATCTATAATTGAAAAAAAAAATCTTGAGAAGAAGTCCAAGGGCAGATTTGAAAATATTGCGCACTAGTCAGCTGCGCTAAAAGAAGTGACACGTAAAAGCAGATACGTGAAACTGCTTTAAGATTTGACAAATATTAGTAGTAGAAACGTTATTTTACTACGAGGGAAAGGATGCCTGGGTTGTGTAGGCCAGGACTTCATTGGCCTGTGCGGCTCGCTGGCACTGTCCGGGCAGAGCAATTTGACTCTCCCAAGCCTATCTGACAAATAAGTCCTACAGAAGGCCCCCAAGGTGCAGAAAAGTTCATGACAAGAAAACTTGTCCTACGCTTGAGTAGATAAGTTTTGCCTTTGATGAACTTTACTCCAGCTTATGCACTTCTACTGAAGGAATTAGCAGTGTTCAATGCCACAGTGCTTCGAGTTAGAGCGATCGCCCTGGTAAAGCGTTGCTCCCAGGTTTGAATCACGGACCGATATGAATTTTGCTTCAACCGTGAAGGTTTCTTTCTGAGACATTGGTATGAGTTTTTTTCATTGTAGGTTCGCACTCCAGTTGGGCAGATGACAGGTATTTCCTTTCGTGCAGTAAGATTTTGGAGAGAATATTAGGCTCATCGTTATTGATGGTGCAGGTTCGGGTTAGTTGACAAAAAGAAGTTTCATTACCTCAAATCGAAAAATGGTGATAATTTATCTCGGAAAGAGAGGGTTGGAGGGAAATTAGTAATAGAGCTTGATTTCTGTACCAATATAGTTATACCAACTTGCGCAATTTTAACCCATCCACATCTCATTTGATGTGCCCCATCTCATCTGACGTCTTGAGTTTTTTTCTTTATTCTGAGAGCCGAGTAACTAATGTGAACAGTACGTCATATTTTAGAGACCCATGCGCCGAAGCATATGTCTGCAGAGTAGAAAGCATTACCTCAAAGCTGTTGACTAATTCGCATGATGCTCTCGTAGCCATAGCGAAGAATACCAGGAAGACGATGAGTAGCTTCTTTTCGACAGCAGTCATCGTAGCTGTAGTATCATGTGCAGCTCCGTCCCCATCCGGTTTCAATTTATGCTCACGTTCTGTTCACTGGTATTCCAGCCGTTTAATTTCACTGCTGCTGCAAGAACACGTGTCAATGTCAGCCTTCGTTTCGCTGTTAAGTCATCTAAAATAGCCGTCACACATTCCTGCGCTGTGTTTCCATTAATAATATGTTGCAAGCATTTCTGTACGAAAAAAAAAATAATGAGCAACGCGAACATGGTAGAAGCATTTTTTTACAAAAATGATTAGTACCGCGATAGCGTGGTTTTATGCTTTCAGTGATCTGAGATAGGGTGTTGCGTATATGTCTCTATTGCAGCTTTCTGTAATGCTGCTGCTTACTCCTGTATTTTATTATTTCAGTTGAAAATTAGGAACCACACTTCACGCTTTGAAGAAGAAATCACTGAATGGGGACGGAGTTATCAAGGTGCCACAGATTATAAGTGAAGGACTAAATATTCGGAGGGAGTAAATTTCGTGCTCCCAGCCCACGTACTTTCTTTCACATTCCTCACTCACTCTCTGAAATCAATTTTACTCGGAGATTTCTCCACTTCAAAACTTGTCCAGCCCATATCACCTTGTAAAGCTTCAGTTATAATCTTCCCTTGACCGCCATATATGAGGCGTCCCATTGACCTTTGGTTACCATCGAGTCCTGATTGTATCCCTGAGTTGGAGATAACAACCGCATTCCCACATGCATGTTCTGCAACTATTACACATTTCCTCATACCGCACAACACCTGGTGGCTATTGTATCCCCATAGTTCCCTGCGTTTTATTATGGCTCACAGTTCGTAGGTCCCCTACTGGCCAAAGAAGGAACTCCCCTGAACAGTGAAATGCATTTGGCCAGCCTGGCCCCTTACTGGTAGATAGAATGAACGTCCAAACATGTGAATGATGCATACTCGTCCTTGGGATTAATTACAAAACAGAAATTAACCAAATAAGGCTCGTGTACGGCGGTTAAAAGGTTAAATCTGCAACTGAAATACAGTACTTGTGAGGCTGGTTCTTGTACGTATCTATTCATGTCACTACCGCGTGATCATCTTGCTTAGTTCTAAATTCTTGCGCAGTAAAGTAAGCACTGAAACATGTAATATTATTTCTTAATGGTTGTATATCCGCTCTAGGCGATATATATATATATATATATGTAGAGAGAGAGAGAGATAAACATTATTGGAAATGAAAAAAATTAAGGAGGGGTGGTCGGAACGCCCCAGTCAAGGGCCCCACTGGCCTCTAGCACCATCCTGGCCTGGATAATTAAGGATTTTTGCCCTGCCAAGTCGGAACGGGCGAACTGTGCCTCCCGCTGCTCCATTTTCTGATTGCTGTTTGGCCTATGAGGGTATCAGTGCACTCCCAGGTTACCTGTGTTAATGTGGGTATGCCACTGCACCAAGGGCCGTTGGCCCTATAGCGAGTGCGATACAAGGTGTTAAACAATTTTAGATGGGGGAATACCCCAGTCTGTGTTTTGCACTAATTGGCGGCCTCTTTCCCGTTAAGTTGTGGGTGAAGCGGCGGGTATTTTCTCCGGACTGCAGGCACATGATTGAGCTGCTCATTACATTATGCGTGTAATTCATGATCGCGGGGCCAAGCCCGCGAGCCCGCCATGGGCATAATGTAGGCTGATGAAGACAACATCAAATTATTATATTTTTATAGATGTTAGATATACGAAATTGGATGAATTTTTGTTTAGTCTAGGACCCGGGAGTCAATATTGCTGAGTGATGATATCTTGGTCTGGACGGGTCACGTTTACATTTCGACATTTTAGTTCACTGTTAATTTTAATTCACTGTTAGTAGTATTGTGCGAACAGCAGGAACCTTTGGCATTTAAGTTGATGGGATTTTGAGAGGGATAGTGTGAGTGTTTGGGGTTAAAACAGGACGCCGCCGCTCGGTTGGTACACCCTCGAGCTAACGCGTCAGCCTGCACGTTTCCTTTTACCCCCGCATGTTCCGGGCACCAGAGCGGGCGATTACGGTGGTTGAAAAATTTGGGAATTATCGCAAAGCGAGCCGCAGTCACGTGCCTCTTGAGAAAGATGCGACATGTCAGATGGGAGTCGGATACCACAACCGAGTCCCTTCGCACACACTCTGCGTGAGCGAGATAATCCTTCAGGTAATCAGAAGTGTGCGTTTAGGATTATCGTGGACTCGTTTGGCAGAAATGTGTCTATTTAATAATGACTCATTTTAGTAAGTTGGTTTCATAGAACACGAATTGTTTTATGATCACTAAAGGCAGCAAGACCAATTTCCGCGCGCTCAATATTTGACTCATCATCAGTCGTCGGGTAAACTTGTAAACAACGTACTTTGGTACACTTTAAACAGGCGAAGACCACAACTGGTATAGTAACACTCGTAACACGGTGTTCAGGCAGTATATTGAATCACGATAGTGTGCTCATAAAAGTTACAACTAAAATCACAAGGTGGTATATTGAACTAATATAATCACATTAAACACACGCTCATATATAGGTATCGGAAATCAGTTCATTGCAAGCCTGCAAGCTGGAAGAAGCTTCAAGAAAGTGAAAATTGTTTTCCACACACTCGAGTTACTTCGTGACTTAATAATATATCAAAAATAGCATTGGTATTTTACTTATGGGGCTTGAATGAAGCAGTGCCATACTCAGCATTTACCAAGTTAGAAAGATGCAATAAGATGCTGCAGGGAAGGGCGGTTTAGTGAATTGACAGCTGCGCCGGCGCCGAAGCGTGAGTCATTAGCATAGATTCCAGCTGCATAGGCGCGGGCTCACGCCTCGTGCACTCGCTTCGTTTCCGTTCAGTTCAATCTCGGGGAACAGGTGGGACGGCCACGCGTTGTACGTTCCCCCGATATAAGGGCAGCCTTCGACGAGCGGCGGCGAGAACTCGCCCGTGAAAGGGCTCGCCATCGGCGCACCGATCCAGCCGTTAGATCCAGCCGAGCCCACGGATTTCGAGACTAGCGAGAAGAAGATCCCCAGATGAGGGAGTGGTGGCCGTATCAATCTACCACCGTTACCTGTTGGTTACTTAACTGTGCCGAAGGTCACGTGAACGCAGGAAAAGCTTCGATTACCCCCATATTCCGGTGAAGGAGAAGGTCTGGTCATTTTTTTTGCATTTCATTGAAGTACTCCGGTGCAGCCTCATCGATTCAGTAATTTATCTACAGCAGTACGTCGTGAAATTTGTAGTTACTTTGATAAACAAGCTAACAACGTCAGTATTCTTATCTACAAAATTATTAAGCTATAAAATTGCAGAAAAGCAGCAACTCCTCCTGAACTATTATTTACCGGTTCATCATTGTATCACAGAAAAAAAAAGTAATTATGTAGACCAGGGACTTTGCAATGCGGTGACTGCTCTACAAGCTACCCTTCCAGCTCTACATCTACGTTCCACTAGTTAATGCGGTACCCTCCACTACTTTGAACCTCTTTAGTCAATGTTTCGTTTTAAGACATTAAACTCTAATTTCTTGTCTCATGTAAATGGACTTGGGTCTTGAAGCATTCTTGCAATAATTTAGTAAATATTGACACGTGTACTTTTGTAGTCTTTTCTTGCGGATTGCATTTCACCCGCTAACTTAATGTTATCGCTTAGTGGCAAGACACACCAGCATGATTTCGAACTTTCTTGAATGTTATGGGTGATTCTAACTGTTGTGTACGTTCTCGCCGAACCATTCATAATCGCATTGTAGGCGCGACACGAATTTTGCAATAGTTTTTGAACGACATGCGGGCAACAGCGATTACCCTGAAACTTTCCACAAGTCAAGTATACAAGCGGACGCGCATAACCCACAGATCAAATTTTCGACGTACGCCAGTTTTGCTCGCAGCTATCGTTGTGCTCGGGTGTTACTTGTTTTGCAGGGCACAAGTTCACTCAATAGACCGTTAAAGTTTTAAGTCACAGTTTTGCCACTGCACCGTTCTGCATCGTCACTACAACACGACACTTCGTGGAGGACACCCATAAAAGCCAGGATCCAAGCCCGAACCCCGAAGACAGCACCAACGTCCCTCCGGACCATCGAGCTAACCTCAGGCTACAAAACCTGACCATGGAGTTCGGACTTCTACCTGTGACGACCGGAAAGACCAAGACCAAGACAGAAGACACCATGACAGACCAAGCATCGCCATCTTACTTTGACATCCCAAGGTACTTCCGCCTTTCAGTGGATCGTCGCTTGAAAGCACCTCTTAACAACGACTAGAATATGCACGACAAGAATTACGGTTCGTGACCGGACCTACCCTTTATTATCGATATTTGTTATACTCCAGCAGTATTCACGAGACGTAATTTTTTGCATGGACTTTTGGATATAACATGGCACAATGATCCACTATAAGTCGAAGTCGATAACGCTGTCCAAAGATCAGGTGATACCGCCGGAGTGCACTCGGAATCACCATGACTTGAATATGGTCCAAGATCTAGTTAGCATCTCGCTCCAGCATCGTCACTTCCGTTGGCACCCAAACACCCCTAAACGTATATGGCGGCATCGAGAGGGGCAAATGTCGACTGCTCGATCGTGAAACTTGACTCGCCAGAGGGACCTCTTGATCGCGCAAGGGAAAAGTAAAAGCGATGCTTACAAGCTCAAACACAAACACATCAAAAGGGCACGGTGATCGCATACATCGAGGAAACTGTGGTACCCAGCAATACGTTTGTCCTGTCGGATTCCGCCGCATCTACTTCAACGGCCCTAGTTCTCCAACCAGCTTTCGACATAAATACTTCTTCCCAGGCATCAACAGCATAAACATTAAAGTCTTTAAACACCGGTACATAGATAGCTTTGCGGCGTCGTCAAATTGGTCAAACGCCAATTGCTAAGCATCGCATAACAACTGAACATTGCGCCTGACCACTCCACCAGAGCCCCTACCGAGTTTCGTCACGAGCATGAAAAGCTATAAAGCAACAAGTCGACGAAGTGCTGTGTGACAAGATCATCCAGCCGTCCAAAAGCCCGTGAGTCTCTTCTGTTGTCTTGGTGAAGAAGAATAATGGGAGTCTGCGTTTTTGCGTCGGTTATGCCACCCTCAAGATGTTCACAAAGAAGGACGCATACCTCCTCGCACGGATACGCAACACACTGATCCGACTCTGCAACGCAAAAATTTTTTCGCTAATATTTCTTAAGGTTAGGCGTCCTAACATATGGGGGAAAAACTTGGAGGTCAACAAGAAAGCTCAGGGACCGAGTTGAGGGCCGCGCAATGAACGATAGAGCGAAAAATGTTAAGCTCATACAACACGTACGCTTGCGGACGCGCGCAAGCACGCGTCTATGCGCTTCGCCATGAATGGTTGTTTGCATCCAGAAACACGCGCCTCCATGCGCGCAACAGCACGCGTTCACTGGGCTACACTGTAACTGGGCTCACACAGAGACGCCTTGGAAGACGCCACTTCGTACTTGGTTGTCGACAGTGTTTCAAAATGCTTTCATATCTATAAACGTAAGCATTATATTTTTAGAGCTGTCAGATCAGCACAAACAAACGAAAGATTAAGCACTTTCTTGCATTATATAAATCTGCTTCACTGAGATTTGAGAGTGCCGCGCCGTAGCTGCGTAGCCAGGTGCACCGACGGGAGGCAGCACAAGCCCCGATAACCTGGAGAAGTTGTTCCCCAAGATCGCGCCGCGTTTCGACGCCCACGAGCAGGCCCGCACTGTCTGCGCATGCGTGTGCGCGCGGACGTGAGCGTGCGTGTGGTGTGGACTTTAGGCGTAACTTTAAGAGAGAGGAGGGGAGCGATGTGGACCACAGAGTAAATCGAGATAGCCGATATTATGCTTGGAGTTAGGAGATAAAACAATGGAGAACTGCAAGCCATGGAGAGCGTAGGGCGGATAACCTGTAGAACATTAAAGCTACAGAATGGGTGTTCATAAAAGGGAAGGGCAGTCAAGAAAGGCAAGTGGTGGGGTGATAAAATTAGGCAACTTTCAGATGCTAGTTGGAATCAGCTAGCGCAAGGCAGGGATAATTCGAGTTTTCGGGCAGAGGTCTTCGTCCTGCAGTGTACGTAAAGTAGGCTGAATATGACGAAATATTTCTGCTGAAACCCGCTAGGTGGAGAAAGGTAATTAATATAGGGAAAATTATACATGCAGCAGTTCGTAGAAATTGCTACAAAGGAAACCCAGGATTGAGATAATTAGAGACCGCTGAGAAACAGAGACTTTTTTTATCTTGAAAAAGCTGAGAAGTGAGCCTTAACAATGTTTTCACCAACAATAACGCTTTCAATAAGAGAAAAAATGAAAGGCTGACGAGGAAGGAAACAGTGCGGGGAAACACTTTAATCTTTGAATGGTCATATAATTGGCGAATGATTATGTAGTCGAACAAAGCGCACTGAAGCAGGACAATTCGTCTTGATAGCGTTAACCAAAACAGATACTAGCGTAGTAGCCAATCAAGGTCTCGCATACTACCATGTTAAGTAAGCTTACAAAAAAGGGTAGAAAATAAACGAATAAAGCTACGCAATGCCGTCGTATTTATTAGGATAACTGTCCAGTTGTTCAATAACAGTAAACGAGCGATGCTATTTTGATATTGTATCTCAATGCGCATGGAGAATACAAGGATGGAAGGTATTTCGGAGAGATCTAAACCTAAACTTGATGCTAGTCACGGACCCAGCGTTCCCCACCAGATGCGGAACATCGTCGAGCCGTGACACGACACCGGATCTCACCTTTGTCAGGAGCAATGCAGCCGTCAGGTGGACGAACCTCGGGGTAGACTTTGGTAGCGACCATTATATCTTGGCCACGCACCTCCAAGTCGAGCAGAAGAGACAGCGTATGTTCCAGTACACAGACTGGGACAAATTTCGCAAAATTAGGGAAGAGCGAACGGAGAGTGTGGAGAAGCCTAGCCTCGAACAATGGGTTGTGCAGGTTAGACAAGATATCAAAGCTACCACCAAAGAGGTTTGTACCGATCTTCCAGTGGAAAAGATGGACAGCCGTCTGGCTCACCTGTTGGAGGCCAAGCAGTCGCTCCTCGCCAGGTGGAAAGGACAACGGCTCAACCGCAGGCTAAGAAAAAAGATATCGGAAATCAACAGAACTATAGAGGAACACTGCAGAGCCCTCTCTAAACAACAGTGGGATGAGGTGTGTAACTCGATCGACGGGCAGCTGCGCAACGGGGGCACCTGGAACCTCCTAAAGCATCTCCTTGACGAGACGAACACTAAGACCAACCAACGCAACACACTGGCGCGCACTCTACACACAGCAAAGCGAGAATATTCGAGCAATGAAATGTTATCCATACTAGTGAAGAAGTACCTATCAGTTGCATCGGGCCCTACACCACCTTCCCCTGACTACGAAGGCTCCGACAACCCTGAGCTCGACGCAGAATTCGGGATTGAGGAGATCAGGCAGGCGCTCCATGCCCTCAACGGCAGATCGGCTCCGGGTCCGGACAAGATCACAAACAAAGCTCTACGGAACCTGGACGAGAAGTCCATCGAATACCTAACGGACATCGTTAACCAAACATGGAGCAGCGGTAAAGTCCCGGAAATGTGGAAATCGGCCAACACCATTCTCATCCCCAAGCCAGGCAAGCCGCCCAGCCTCGATAACCTCCGCCCAATTTCGCTCACATCGTGCGTGGGGAAGGTTGCTGAGCACGCAATCCTAAACAGGCTTTCACGCTACCTGGAGGACCACGACATTTACCCACACAATATGATCGGCTTCAGGGTCGGACTCTCGACGCAGGACGCGATGAAGCTCATCAAGCATCACATCATTGACTGTAATACGCGGGATACGAGAGCCATACTAGGTCTAGATCTGGAAAAGGCCTTCGATAACGTTCTTCACTCGTTCGTTTTGAACACCATCTCGAGTCTCAACCTGGGGAAGCACTTTCATTCCTACACGAGATCTTTCCTGTCAAACAGAGAAGCCACCCTTAAGATCGGGGACCTGACTTCAGACATCATCAAGCTGGGGTCTAAGGGCACGCCACAAGGGGCAGTCATATCCCCAACCCTCTTTAACCTCGTCATGATTGGACTATCCAGGACACTCTCTGCTATCGACGGTATCAGTCATACCATATACGCAGATGACGTTACCATCTGGTGTACGGGAGGTAGTGACGGACAGGTAGAGACGGCCCTGCAAGAGGCGATTGATGCTACCGAGAGATACCTTGCGTCCACGGGCCTTCGGTGCTCACCGCACAAGTCGGAACTGCTACTTTATCGACCTAAGCGCAGAGGCCCGAAACCAAAGGGGTGGAAACCACTCGCCGAATGCGACATAAAACTGCGCACAAACGACGGAGGATATATTCCGAGGGTGGATGCTATCCGGATTCTCGGCATGATGGTAGAGTCGAATGGTTCAAACAACCAGACAGTGCTGCGACTCACTAAGAAGACGGACAATGCCATCAGACTTATCAGAAGAGTGGCCAACCGGCAGCAAGGCCTCGGAGAAGATAACCTCGTGAGATTGGTACATGCGTTCGTAATGTGTCATTTCACTTACGTCGCGGCTATGCACAACTGGCAAAGATCGGAGCGGGATAAGCTCAACGCATTAATCAGGAAGGCAATCAAGAGAGCTCTCGGCCTCCCCATATACACTCAAACGGAACGCTTACTTCAACTTGGCATGCATAACACGCTAGAGGAAATAGCGGAAGCACAGGAGAGGGCCCAGTTCGTCAGGCTATCTACCACACAAGCTGGAAGACACATTTTACAGGAGCTGGGCGTTCCCCCATCAGTAATCAAAACAAAGTTCTGTAGCATCCCTCGAGAGCAGCGGGACCGCATCATTGTCGCCCCGATCCCACGAAACGTCCATCCAGAGCACAACGTGGGAAGACGTCGGGCGCGCGCGAAGGCTCTCCTGGACAAGGCTCGTGAACGGGCTTCGGAGAACAGTTTCGTAGACGCAGCGCGCTACGCCGACGGACAGGCCTTCGCTGTAGTTAGCGTAGATCATGAAAGGCAGATAACGAACGCAATCTCGATTCGGACGACGTCCTCTGAGATTGCAGAGCAGGCTGCAATAGCGATAGCCTTATTGGACAACAAGAGGACATCAATCTACAGTGACTCCATATCAGCTGTTAGGGCATTTGCCAAAGGAACCATATCCGAGCTGGCCCTAAGGATACTAGGAAGCAAGGAGATCAAGCCACACACATTGATCTGGTTTCCAGCACACATGGGACAGATCGAGAGTGCCCCGCCCAACCTCAACGAGTCGGCACACGGAGCTGCGCGAGGGATCATCAACCGCGTAGCTACCGGGCAGCGTGACGCTGGGGGTACTGACAATCGGGACTCTCCTTCCACGTACACCGAAATTACTCAGCACTTTTACTTGGCTCGGAGGATCTACCCCCTCCCACATTGCAAACTCAATAGACCTCAGGCTTTGGCACTAAGGCTTCTACAGACGGGGGCTTACCCAAACCCCCTACTTCTTCACCAGGTGTACCCCGAAATTCAGACAACAAATGCATGTGCACTATGCAATGATTTAGCGAATTTACCTCACATGCTCTGGCGATGTCCCGCGTTACACAGCGATGAAAACAACACTTCTTCACGTTGGGATGCGGTCCTACACAGCCCCAACCTCGAAGAACAGTTATGGGCTGTCCAACGGGCCCGCGACGCGGCGGAGAGACTCGGCCTCTCTGTCCCGACGTGGGAGCGGCCCGCTGCGCGCTAGTGTGCGTCCTAAAGGACCCTAATAAAGTTTTTCATCCATCCATCCATCTACATCATACCACGGTGGTGAACGTATCGCGTTTATTATATTACGACATGTATTTCTTGATACGTTTATGCATTCTTGCGTTCCCACTACATAGCCACTGCACGCCACTGGAAAATTTTAATGCAGCATGCTCGCTAATTTCTTATCTAGCTCCAACAGACGTCATTCCTTCTCACTTCTCTATTTAAAGCGGCAGTCAACCACATTTTATTAAAGTCGAGGAATGCACTCGAAGTTAAAATAGACTATTTCAGAAATAATTTGAAGCCAAGGGTACGTTAACGCGTTCAGCAGAAGCACAGTTATTAGCAGGCAAAGATCGCGTATTATTTTATTCGCGGTGCTTCAGGCCTTCCAATAACTTGCACTGCGACTGCTACGGCAGAGCGAGGCATCACCACAGCGCGCCACTTACTGAACGTCACAGTTTTGTGAAGTTCAAATTTGATTTTGGATGATCACGCAGACGCCCACTACTTCCAATTTTCGCGCTTACGACACGTAGAACGCGTTTGTCCTAATTCCTCGGACAGCCGCAGAGCGCCCAGCCAGCGGCCTATTCGCGGCACCCCGCGGCAGTCGCGATATCTACAATGCGTAGCTTAGCGCAGCTACATGTAACTCTGGTGCATATGCGCAGCGTTTGCTTCGTTTCCGGCAAGGCTCCAGTTGGCAATTGCGTTCATATGCTCCAGTGTGGTTGTGCTACGTGGTGCAAACTGGCGTTGTCCTTCACCAGCTTGACCGACCGATACTAGCAACTGGCGTTGCCCTTCACCAGCTTGACCGACCGATACTAGCAATTGGCGTTGTCCTTCACCAGCTTGACCGACCGATACTAGCAACATTAACTTGCGCATATTGAAGCGTTACCAATCGCTCAATCCAAAGCGAAGTCTGCCAAGGCGTCTAACCAGGAACGGCCAGGAGTGAGCGCGTGCTGGCAAGCGTGCGTGTGGTCTGGTCTCAAGTTTCGCGTTGTTCTAGGCCAGTTGAAAGTTCAAGACAAGTCGAAATTAACGAGACTGAGGGGCTACAATAACGAATGACGAAGTAGGGTAGCCAAAGTTTAATTCTTATGTGGGTGGCCGTGGCCGAGCGTGAGCACAAGATAGCCGACGTTCTTCCGGAAGTACGTAATTTTTATCGAAATCCGAAAGCTTTCTCTTACTTCAGCCTCTTTATTAAACTGTGTCAGTAAGTATACACAACAACAGTAGGAACAAGGGCACTGTTTCAAACACCCTCCAAATGTCAGCAATCGACCAATAACAGGCGCATAAGAAAATCTGCCATATTACGAAGTCAGGCCTCCAGAAAAAGTTAAGGAACTGGCTTCTGTTCAAGTGAGAGCCTTTCAGAAAAAGCTGACTTGGCGCTCCGCTTGCGAGTTCCAAGCAGCCCGCACGACTGTAAAATTTGTCTGAGATGTTCACAGCGGCGTGTGCTATCAGCAGATAGAGTTCTAGAGCGTAGTTCTTACGCGGCCGTTCCTGGGCTGCGCGCCGGCATCCCTCGGCGTAACCGCACAAACGCACTCGTGCCACTGCTCGCGTGGTGGTCGCCGTCTCTCGGCGTAACCGTGTGAACGCGCTCGTGCCACTACTTGCTCGTTCCTCGTCGGCTTCTTCCACAGGCGGCTCCAATGCCGCTCATTGTGCCACTGTTACCACATTGCCTCTCGTAATCGTGCCACTTCTCGCGTGTTCATCGACGTCTTCTTCCACAGCTCGATCCGATGCCGCTCAAACCGACAGCGTTCCCATACTGCTCCTCCCTCTGCGAAGGCGCTGACGGCACTGACCTAATGCCAGTCGGTGCGGTGATATTGGTCTATGATTGCCTGTCTCAATATATAGCGTTCAAAACTTTTATCGACTGGAGCTAAAATTTCCCTTTAGAAATTATCGTAATCGGCAGACATTTTTGTTCAGAACACCCGATGGGTCATTGAGGACCCTTTAAATCAGGACTACTATTTTCCCTTTATCGCTAGAAGCATTACAATGACATACGGCGATTGTGTATGTGGATGGAAGCATTGTACCTGATCGATGGAAGCGCGTTTGTAAGTTAACGTTTTATCCATACCACCTTTAAATACTTTATTATTGTTACGAGGCATTGCTGTAGTGGTCGACAAGGCAATGGGTGATTCTCTTATCTTTGATGTATTTCGGTATCAAGCAGCGCCGTTTTTCATGGTTGTCTCTGTAGGGTTCCTAGCTATTTCCCACCAAGCAATGTATATTTCACCCTGCGTGTTTTCACGCGTTCCCGAAAGATGTCTTCAATCTTTAAAAACAATAAAATTTTTGATAGACCTTCCGTTTCTAGGGGGCAGCAAGCACACCTGAGAGAAAACGCTATGAAATCTTCATAGAATTCTGCTACGTGCACGTTCCTCCACGGAAAGCCTCTGTAGCAGCCTCACCATCAGTGTCGGATCAGAATTACGTAGGCAGGCGCCGCTGGCACGCGCATTCACGGGCTAGCGATCGTAGATATGAAAAAAAATGCTGCAGTAATACATCGGTCGTATTGGTTTGTTCTCTCTTTGAGAGGGCCGAGATCTTACTAGTCTACGCAGTCGCTAGTTGCTGCAGTTTGGTAACCCGGACAGGATCCTGCCGTGCTCTCCAGTGGCAGAGAGACAACCACAGACGAGACCAACGCTACGAGTGCTCAAGGCCAGAACCCTTCCCAGGAACACCGTGAGCTCTCCTGTTCAGCCATTGCCATCCACGTACCAAAGTACAAGGACCATCTTCCCTCGGCGTGGTTTCTTCAGGCCGAATCGCAATTACATGTCACTGGAATACGCTATCAAGTCTCGAAGTTTCCTTACGCTGTTGCAACAATATAACCCGCCGCCATTGATGAAATTAGGCTTTTTTGAACGCTCCACTGCCTACCGCCTCTTATGTTCTCAAGGGAGCCCGCTACAGTGCACATCAGCTTCACAGTGTTCTCAAATCCAGCAGGTTTTGACCGCTAATGAAAGTGGCGACCGATGCCCTAGTCAACTTCTTCACCGAATGAGGCAGCCGCTCTGAGATAACGTGACACCCATCAATGACACGCTGTTGCGTGACTTGTTTTTTCAACGACTCCCAGCTAACGGGCAGATAATCTTGGCCACAGCTTCTAGTATGGATCTTGCCGGACTTGTCGCGTTGGCCGACAGTCATGGAAGCAGCTAACCTTACCATCGCAGTCACGACATCATCTTCTAGTGACAATACAAAAGCCCTGCAAACTCTTCCCTGCTCTTCAGGAGAGTAATATCTGCTGGGATCCTTGTGTGAGCGCCTGGAACGCATCATCTCTGCAGGCGAGCATCGCCGCACATCATGTCGCCACCCCCGCAGCTGTAGTTCCAGCAAATCGAGACGCATAGGCACCCGTCAAGAAACATCATCTACAACGTCTGGTGTTTTCTGGTACCACCATCGTATTGGAAACGACGTTCGTGATCGTCGGCGTCCCTGCACACAAGTCGCCTTTTCTACATGGCGGGCAGAGTTACGGGGCAACAGTTCTCAGTCGACACTACACAGGAACTGGTGTAGGAATTATTATATCCCACCACTCCAACCGGAAAGCGATACCTGTGTCGTTTTTCCAAGTCGTCAACGGCACCAGAGGATTCATTTTTTCATCATGCTCCATCATGCTAAGCTTGGACCGTCGACGAGACATTCCGCTGGATTTTCCCGGTTGCATACGACCGTCGTACAGTCATTAGAATTGGTGGACAACCACTGACACCTTGTCTACCTTCAACGAAGCCGTTTCATGGACTCCGTTGCCCAGCTTCGTCCCAGCGACGAGGGCATTGCCGATTGCGTCTATTTCCGCCATATTGGACGAACTGTTCGCCGAGATCTTAGACATGCTAAATGATCAGTCGATATCTGCTAGGACAGTCGATATCAGCTAGGGCGGATAAAATTGCGGGTACCATCATACATTTTGCGAACCAATTGGCACTAAATAAATGTTGAGATAAAGGAAAATAATTTCCGACTACTAAACTTAGCCTATATGTGACTCAAAACTTGAAAGGGTTCTGCTTAAGAAGGCTAAGGAATGGTGGAAAACAAATGATTTTTATTTAGTCTGGCAGCACAGTGGAAAGATCCTTATAAGGAAGGAAGAAGGTAATACTGCCCATGTGGTAAGGAATGCAGCTGACCCTAACAGTCGGAAATTATAAGTCAGTCTGCATGCAATCAGTTTACCATGTCTAGTCCACATTGGGTGTCGCCTACAAAGTTTCATAATTACATATCGCTTCGGAACACAGTCTCTCCACCAAATGTTTTCATTTAAACTGTCAGTCTGCTCGAAGCAAACATAATAAGCTAGCTGTGTTCTTTAGCAGCCTTAATTTTCCATTTAACTTCACTATGTTATCTGAGATATGCTACAATCGTAGTTCACTTGTTCGGCATCTGCCTGACTAGCTATGTTTCAATCAATTCAGGAGCACCTTTCGTGGTCGCGGTGTAAGCTTACTTGTTCACGACAGTGTTATTGTTGACTACATCGAAGAATTGTCATGTATTACCGATGATTATGAGGTTCTACCATTTCTGTGTGGCAGAAGCGTCTACTCAGTATTTTATCGTCCAACGAGTGGGATTATTCCGTGTTTCTTGTTTTCTCGAAAACTTCTTTATGTATGAGTCCACGTATAAGTATGACGTCATCTGGGGTGGAGATTTTAATGTTGATATGTCAGCTGACACTCTCTCGACTCCAGAATTTCATATCTTGGTTAAGTAGCACGGATGCTGAAGTGTTAACTCTACGCCAACGCGAGTAGCTTATGTCTCGTCGAATTGCTTGGATCTATTTATATCTAGCGTTTCTACGGCGATCATTAAGATCGGCGTTTTTTCGTGCTGCCTAAGCGACCACATGCTCATTTTACAGCGAAGTTGTATATGGCTAGCCGATTCGTCCGTCCATCCGCCTGTCGGTTGCCTGTACGCCGAAAACACCTCCGGCGCAACCCCAAGTGCGGGCGCGAAAAAAAAAAATGAGAACGCTTGAGCTTCGCCTTTAAGAGTGGAACACAATAGCATTCAAAGATCCCCGACTGCTTCTCACGCTTCTCGGCAACGGCAGCGTATGTAACCGTAATGTTTACCGGAAAACTCTCGCAGCGAACCCTATGCGCGAAGGCGGGCTTTCCGGTCGAAACGCCTCATCTTGCATGGGCCGCGGTGCGGTGGAGGCGAGCGCCATCTGGAAGTGTTTCAAGGAAGCGTGTGCACCGCGATGTGGACTCGGAGATATTTACGCGCCGGCATGCGCGAATGGCAGACGCCGTCTCCGGTGTGCACATTGTAGAAACCATGAAAAGGGGGTTTGTTAGAGTTTTCGCTAAACAGAATTTTGTTTTCTTGTACATTCTAATTCGAATCTGAGAGCTATCATCTCTGTAGGTTGTGCGTAAGTCGTAGTTTACAACTTTTCCACGTATTTAAACTTAAGAAATTCAATTAGTTTAGTGAATTCCTGTTCGCCTTGGTACAATGTTGGCAAGTATCCTGATGGGAAACGCAGGAGACGATGGGCATGGTGGTCTAGTCTTGTTTACACCTATCCCTGCTGTCGCGCTAGCTGACCCGAAATTTTAACTGTAAAGCTGGGTGTTCGCCGTGGTACAATGTTGGCATGTATCCTGATGGGAAACGCAGGAGACAATAGGCATGGTGGTCTAGTCTTGTTTACACCTATCCTTGATGTCTTGCTAGCTGACCCGAAATTTCAACTGTAAAGCTGGGTGTTCGCCGTGGTACAATGTTGGCATGTATCCTGATGGGAAATGCAGGAGACAGTGGGCATGGTGGTCTAGTCTTGCTTACACCTATCCTTGATGCCGCGCTAGCTGACCCGAAATTTCAACTGTAAAGCTGGGTGTTCGCCGTGGTACAATGTTGGCATGTATCCTGATGGAAAACGCAGGAGACAATGGGCATGGTGGACTAGTCTTGTTTAGACCTATCCTTGATGTCGTGCTAGCTGAGCCGAAATTTCAACTGTAAAACTGGGTGTTCGCCGTAGTACAATGTTGGCATGTATCCTGATGGGAAATGCAGGAGACAATGGGCATGGTGGTCTAGTCTTGTTTACACCTATCCTTGATGTCGCGCTAGCTGACCCGAAATTTCAACTGTAAAGCTGGGTGTTCGCCGTGGTACAATGTTGGCATGTATCCTGATGGGAAACGCAGGAGACAATGGGCATGGTGGTACAGCGGGCAGTGGTGGAGAGCACGTCAGCAGCAGGTTCCAGGATACAACCCCGGCGTAACTTAGACTCAGGCACCAGCCTCAGCGCATGAGGGAACGAAATAGCCTCATGTACTTTCTCCCGTATCGTCTGCCGCAGCTTTAGAGTCAGAGATTGCGTAAGTCTTCAAACTGCAGTCGGCAGAGACAGTTTGGTCTAGCAGAGCAGGGGGCCTTGGTCGGGAATTACAGGTAAGCTTAAAACCCACGTACCCTCCAAGAAATCATTCATTCAACCCCTGCGTTTTCCGTAGATGGAGAGAGCGATTGGGACCCTCAATCTTGATCCTCTTTAGAGCGAACGTGGTGCCGAAGCCGCACATCAACATTTATTGAAGCGTGGCAAATGTCGCGCGTTCTCCCCAAAACAGATACTGTTTAATTAAAATATAAAATATTTTCTTCGTTTTGCTTTTCCTCTCTCTATGAAAGGTTGTTTTCTTTAAGTTGTTTTTTCGGAGACTCCACTCGCTGCAGTAACAAGGTACACGAAACGTGTAAACTTGGACGACAATTTTGACATAATTTAGCTAGACTCTCGAGGCATATACACTATTACAGTATTTTCTTTTATCTCACGAAGGGTCTAGCACAAATTCACTTAGTGGATTTGAACAAGAAGGACGGACCTGTCTTGGGTATTATCATTCACGTGTGTGGTAAAAAGATTTTACTGCAACTCTACATGCTTAAAACGAAAATATATAGGGTGTCCCAGCTACCACGGACCAAGATATTGAAAAAAACCTAAGCGTTCTTCAGAGCAGAAATTGTGTGGATGTTATTAGCGTTTATATAAACTTACGGCACCATTTTTTGCTCGTCTTTCTTTGAGTAAATAACCCACATAAATTAATTACCTTTTGAAATATAGCTTGAAACGTTCCGGCGTCAACTGGAAAGTTGTGGAGCTTCACAAATATTGCCCAACCCAGGTACATCCAACGAGATAGACTTAGCATGGCCGTTTTTATTCGCGAAACACGAAAGCTCGCGGAGTTTAAATAATACCACGTGACAGCGTGCTCTCTGCGCCCGAACGCGCCGCGACTACAGCGCTCCCATGAGCGATTTGTAACAACATCGCCAGCGCCGCGCCTTGACTTACAAGAAAGGGCTTGGACCTTTGCTCGGATCTGACATTACCGGCAGCGGCTGGTGACAGCGCTCCGAAAAAGCGCTTCGTCAGCAGCCACTCGCGCATGTCACCGAAGAACGCGCCGTCATGAGTTGTTTATTCCGATATGACGAGAAGAGCAAATTTTTTTTCCAGCGTTCAAGTCAATGCGGAATAGAAAAACTACACACAAAACATGCATCATAGATGTGGAATTTGTGCGAAAGAGAGCATCATTTGTGACAACGCCGCTTTTTTTCCAAGCTGTACCAGCGGCTAGATGCATGTGAACTCGACTGTCTATTTCTATCGTGCCGCGCAACCGTTTTGAATAATTTGTTTGCAGTGCCTAAAGCATGCCGTACTCAAGTAAACAGAAGGCCAACACGGTCTTAGCCTTGGGAGCGGCACGGGGCGACGAGAGGAAAGCTGCCATAAAGTATACTGAAATTGGCAAAGTGGCGGAAGACCAAACGCGAACACAATTATGAGGAGTTACTTGACGCTGAAAGAAACAGGTAGATTCAAGAAGACGCAGCACACAAAGGGGACCATCAGTGAACAGGTCGTAGGAGACATTTTGGTTTTCATGACTGCAAACCATCATTCCAGCGTGCGTGATATGTGTGACGAGGTCGGCATTTCAGTCTTCAGTGTCAAAAGTTCTTAAAAAGGCTGAAATGCATCCATATGACCTCCAACTGCATCAATAGCTGCAAGAAAGAGACTTTCAGTGGCGGCTTGATTTCTCAAATTGGATCCTAGTGAACAGTAGCGAAATACTTGATTTCGTTGATAAAGTGCTCGAGACAGATGAGGCAACCTTCTCCAGAAATTGTCAAGTCAACATCCACAATGCGCATTACTGAAGCGATACGAACCAGTACCATTTGACATTCAGTGTGTTGTGCGGTATCTTTGACGGAAGAATAATTGGCCCAATATTTTTGGCCCACATGCTCACAGCTCCGCGGTACGCGAACGACATCTTGGAAGACCCAGTCCAAGATTTTAGCTGTGATCTTCCTCCTGCGTTTTTAAACCGAACTTGGTATCAGCACGACGGTGCACCAGCTCACAGGAGCAGACTTGCCCGAGCCTAGCTTGACGAAATCTTCAAACGCCAGTGGGTTGGGCGGCATGGATCAGTGGCATGGCCTGCAAGGTCACCGGACTTGACGCCTCTTGAGTCGTTCTTGTGGGGACATTTGAAAGACGGAATGTACCGCAAACATACAACGACACCAAAGTGCTAAAGGCAGTAACTGCTGAGGCCTGCAGCGAGATAATGTCTTGCGTCATCAAAAAATGCAAAAGGATAGACAGTTGGGCGAGTTGGTACGGTAACATGATTTTGGCTTCTAGCGCGAAGTGAAACACGGACAGACGGACACGGACAAATTATCGGACACGGACAAGTGAAACACGGACACGGACAAATTATCGAGGCATTCCACATAAAAAGATTAGGAGACACTTGCGTCAGTCATGCTTCGTTGTCTCTGTTAGATTGCGAATTTCAGTACTTTCGCAATACGTGTACTAATCTGAAGTAACTTTTGTTCTTTGACTTCGATACCCCCTGATATGTTAAACTGATGCTTTTTACCTTGTCATGTTCTTTTGCTACGGTTTTTGCAATCACCTATATATATGTTCTTCGTTTTATTAAAAATTTAGTTGAGAGTTAGCGCTCGTCCTGTCTGCTCCTTTCTGTGTCCGTGTTTCACTTCCCGCTAGAAGCCAAAATCATGTCATCAAAAAAGCTACATCGGACGTGCTGAAAAGGTGCCAATACTGCATTAGGGCAGAAGGCGACTTGCTTGAACACACTCTTTAGACAGACATCACAGCGAATAAATCTCCACAACTGTTATCCATGAAAAGAGCCATCTGTGTGAAACTTTTGTACGGCGTGGGAAAGGCACGTCAGTAATATGAAATTACAAATTCTCTGGCGACAAAGAATGGAGAGAAAGCTAAAAAGCAACCTTCCGCGTCAGTTTACAATTCTTCCTTTTGTGACAACCAGCGTAATTCAAACGACGTTATCAAGCTTGTTGTAATGCGTGCTTGCTTGTTGGGGTCTTGCTCCCAAATTCGAACTCATGAGCTTGTCGTTTTTCCCTCCGCATGCATTCTGCTAGCGTCAGAGTGCAACTATCGGCGAAGAAATGGGAGCCGCGCTGTATTTCAACTGCCGCCCCAACCCATATGCGTTTATCTTGGAACCAAGTGCAACGCGAAGCTCTGTCGTGGGCAGCACGAAAGGTGCGAAGCGAGCGATATCTTTTACAAAGCATGGTTGAGAGCGCTGTAATCGTGGTGAATTCGAGCGCACAGAGCGCGCTGTCAGGTGGCATTTTAACTCCGCGCGCTTTCGTTTTTCCCGAATAAAAACGTCCACGCAAAATCTATCTCGTTCAAAGAGCCTGGGTTGGGCAATATTTGTCGAGCTCCACAAGTTTTCTATTGACGCCTGAACGTTTCAAACTATTTTTGAAAGGTTAATTTATCTCGACTAATTACTCAAAAAAAAAAAAAACGAGCAACAACATGGTACTGTAAGTTTAGATAAACGCTAACAATATCCACGCGATTTTGGTTCGGAAGAACGCATAGGCTTTTGAAAATCTTGGTCCAAGTTAGCTGGGACACCCTGTATGTGCAAATGTTCATTCCTTAACAATCAATATCCTAATTTGTATCTGATGATGAGCACATCTGTGACTTCTTTAGTGAGGTATGGACCGCAGAAGCGTTAGTATTGCACGAGAGATAAAAAAGTTCATTAATTTGTGAATAAAGCTGCACGTTCAGTTTTCCTGAAATTTAGGTTTCCTGTACACAGAACTTTACTCAGTCCCTTCAAAACGTACGTGAGAGAAAAATCTAGCGTTGCTTTGCACTGAGACATCAACCGTGACATTCAATAGTGACAGTTGACTCGCGATGTCGTCTCTGCAAAGCGTTCTCAAATAGAACATATGTTCGCAGCTGTTCATATTTTCTTTTTCACAAAACTCTGTTCGTTATGCTTGGAGAATATTCCGACCGTGTCACAGAGCAGCATGACATCTTTTTAATTACGCTCAGAAAAAAAACCAGTTACACCTATAGTTGAATGACTTTTCATGGAATTGACCAGCTGTGGAAACCAAAGCACGCGTACTGGTATTATTTGACACCATCACGAAAATACCTGGGATAGCCTGCACCGAAACTTTGTTAAGCCGAGAGGCTTCAGTGGCTCATGGGTCGGAAAATACGATGTCCGGCATTACCGAAAAATTAACCGTCCGGCATTATGGCGCCGAAATCGGTAGAAGTCGAACCCGCGGCCTTTGGTGTTAATTACGGCGGAGTTAATTATGACTAAGGTATTTATTCATGGCACTCGAACCCACGTCTTGTAGTGGGAGTTGAACCCGCGACATTCTGTGTTACCAAATTTTAATGGCACCAAAAGTGATCGCGCCACGAATGGTGGTGCAAACCGCTACCATTGGTGGGAGTCGAACCCACGAAATTTGGTGTTAATCAAGGCGGAGCAAAGGTGCAGTTAATTAGGACAAAGTTAAGGTAGTCGAACCCACCAACATTGGCGGAGAAAAGAAGTAATAGAAAGTAACACGCATTCGAATTAGAAAGTCGAACAATGTAACAAATGTCACATGATTCCACAGACATTATCCTTCATTCTCTTTAGCGTATGCTTAAGTGAGAACTTTCAATTGTGGTAGCAATTATATGGTCCCTTCCGCCGCATTCTTGATATCGGCGTCGCCGTCGCCGCGACCGTCGCCGTGATGCTTCGTATAAAGTCCAAGGCCAATAACACCGTCGCCAAGCGTCGTTTGCTGTATGTGCGAATGAAAGCACGTAAGGGAAGCCGACGATGGCGACTCAAGCTGGCACGCGCGAGGAAAAAATGCGCAGAGTAAACGCGCTCTCTTTCGTCGCGCGAAAGGTCGTGGGGCAATGGGAAGGAGTGAGGGGGGGCGGCGTATGTGTGTGTGAAAACTTTTATTGTTCGTAAGGGGTGCCACCGGAGCTCTGGTACCGCTCGTAGCCGTCCAGGGAGCGCGATGTCACCCTAAGGTGCAGGGATTAGTAGACGAAGCAGTTTGCCGCTTCGGCTGCCAGACCGACAATGTTGGCCTGTGCCGCCGGGTCTTCGCTATGAAGCGCGGTCTCCCATGCTTCTTCGTCCTTCAATAAATTATACCCCGGGAGTAGCTGCGCTCCCATAGAATATGTTAGAGTTGCTATTTTACCACAGAATCTGCAGAATCGCTCCTCCGCATTTCCCGTTTGCGTGAGTTATCTGAATCTGGGAGACATGTGGTTTTCTGCTTGCAGGCGGCGCCAGGTTACTGCCTCTGTGGACGTGAGGGACCTATCCGGGAGTGGATATTTCCGGCGTCCTAATCTGTAGTGCTCAATGACCTCGTAGTAGGTCGCGAGCGTCTCGAGCTTAAAGTTAATTGAGCCCCCCCCCCCCTCCCCCCCCCCCCGCCTAGATAATGAGCGCTCGAGCGAGGGCGTTGGCGCCTTCGTTTCCTGGTGTGTTGGAGGGAGCGTGGGCCCAGGTTATAGTGACTCCTCTGTCTATGTTGCCTTTCGATATTATACTGTACGCGTAGTCTGATATTTTGCCTTTACAGAAATTTCTTACTACCGACTTGCTGTCACTAATGATGACTCTCGCGTTCGTACTAACGCACGCTAGGGCGATGGCCACTTCCTCCGTTGCCTTGGCGTCTACTCCCCTTGTACATGTCGTGCCCTGTTCTACTCCGGACCCGTCGACTACCACTGAGAGGGAGCTTCCTTCTCCGCCGGGGCGGCGTCTGTGAAGGCAACAGTCTCGGGTGGCATTCTGCTTAGCTTTTTTTCCAAGTGTATGGCTCTGTGCTGGCGTCTTTTCTGATCGAATTGTGGGTGCATGTTCATAGGTATCGGTGCGACCATGGTGGCTTTCCTAATTTTGGACTCAATATGGAACGTCTGGTATTCTCTGTTTCCTTGTAGCTCTACCCAGTTTATAATCTGCTGTCCTGTCTCAGTTAGACTCAGGCGTTTGAGTTGTGCCGTTCTCGTCGCTTCCGCTAACTCCTGCCATGTGTTATGCACCCCATTTGCTCTAGTGCCTCGGTTGAGGACGAGATTGGTAGTCCCAGTGCACGTTTCGTGCATTTCCTTATTATTACGTCTAACTGGTTTCTGTTTTCATATGTTAAGGGAAGGGGTTGAGTAGCTGACCTGATTCAAGATGAAGGCCTGGACCAGTCTTAACTTGTTGTTCTCCTTTAGTCCTCTGCCTCTGGCGGAGATTCTTCTAATAATGCTTACCACTTGGTTTGCGTGCGCGTCTAGCTTAGCTGTAGCCGTGTGCTTGTATCCCGTTTTGCTTATGAGCATGCCCAGAATTCGGATATCATCTACTTGCGGAATTTCTTTTCGTCTAAGTCTATCGAGATTCTGGAAGGAGATGCCTTGTCTGCATGGTCTCTGCATGGGCAGGGTCGCTCTTCTGTCTTTAAGAAAAGATTTTGCCCAGTCGAAGGTCCTCTTGCCTGCGTAAACATCTGACAGGCCGTCGAGGATGGCCGAGCGACTCACATTATCAAACGCTTTGGTTAAGTCTATACCCAATATTGCTCTCGTACCTTGGGTCTTTCCTTTGTCTATAATATCGTGTTGGAGCCTTAGCATCGTATCTTGAGGGCTAAGGTGCGGTCTGAAACTTACCATCTCGTAGGGCCGGATGCTGTTTTCTTCCGCCAATCGAGTTCGTGGCGTCTGAATTACCTTCTCCATTAATTTGCGTAGACACAGTGTCAGTGAAATTGGCCTGAGATTTTCTATACCCGAGATTTTTCCCTTCTTATGCTTCATATATGGAGGAAGTGGGTAGGCAACGCGGGTGGGAGGCGGGCTTTGACTCTGTAACGAGTACGTACTTTCCAACCACGCGCATTCGAGTGCGCGCCGTATCACAAAAGGGATTTGCAGACAGCCCCAGCCTTTGTGCGCGCTGTATTCTGGCCGCTCTTGAGTTGAAGCAATAGACCGCAAGAAGATCACTTCGCTAGCTGCTGCTGCTACAGCGCTTGCGGACACCGGCGTTCTGACAGCGAGTTTCCGTGGTCATCCAGTCTGATGTGTTCATGTTTAATTATACGCGCTGACACCATGGTTGTTAATTCAGTTAGTAAGCGAATGTTCGCAAGTTTATACGGCCGATAAAATTACTATCCTTACTTCGCATATCTGTCTTCTAGTTTGCTATCGCAATTGATGCGTCGCTTTTCGGGGGAAACTGCGGCTTTTTTCTTATTTGTGTGAGTGTTTGTATCGGAATTTAGAGGCCAATCACATGTTAAATCAGTGCATGTTTGCTGAGTGGGCACGTTCACACGCAAACGGCACCTTTTTTTCATTAAGAAGAAGCCGGAATGAATCACTTTTTCCAAAAAGAGTGTAGATGGAGCTTTCAAATCTAAATTTTATTCAATTACAAGACGTAATACTCTAGTAGAGATTTACGTGCAACGAAAGAACCAGAAATTGTCTGGAATATGATGTAGTCTACAAAATTAGGTAATACTAAAGCAATAAGTGGATGAAATAAATGTGTTTGAATGATCGCACCGCTATAATTGTGATTTGGGTGACGTCGTTTTCGCATATCTAAAAAAAAGAAGTAAACGGTGAACAATATTTCATCTCAGAAATGCCTACTTATGTGCGAAATCAAGCCTTTTGCTGACTTTTCAATATTGTCACGTGGTGGTGACGTTCAAGAATACAGTAGCACTACTGTGAAAGACAACACTAACTTTTATTTTGTAAAGCTGTGCCCACAAAAACAGGCCACACTTATTGCAGTATAATAGTGGTGAACACGGTCGGCGATCGTCGAAAATCTGATCAGCGGGTCAAGCGCGTCGGCTTTTAAACAGCAGTCGTCGAATGGTCCAGACTAATCGTTGGGACCAGCGTGCTTTCCACAAAGTTCTACACCATTCGCGTTAGGCGATGAAATCAGATAACATAAGGTCCGGCTACAACAGACAGCCGGATAGAAGTATCGATAACTTTCCAGAAACTTCGGATACACGCAGGCGCGTCCCGCGCTGTGCGATAACATTTGTTAGGCGACGAAACGTGGCCGCCCGATTAAGATAAGTACACGTGTCAATACCCCCCTCTTAACAAGCATCGACCCTATGCTGCATATAAACGAAAGTAATAAAGAAAAACACTCGTAGCAAAGGAAACAACAAAATAAGGAAGTTTGTCAGCGTCCGTAAAAGAGTTTCAGACGCACCACGTGGACCACTTCAAATCGTGCGCGGCGCCGCTGTCAATGCGAAATTCCGTCTGGCACGACCTCATAGTCCATTGCGCCAATACGTCGAATGACCTTGTAGGGTCCGAAATAGCAGCGCAATAGTTTCTCACTCAGTCCTCGTTGGCGTATCGGGGTCCAAACCTAAACACGGTCGCCGGGCTGGTACTCGACGAAGCGTCGTCGGAGGTTGTAGTGTCGGCTGCCGGTCCTCTGTTGGTTCTTGATCCGTAGGCGGGCGAGCTGTCGGACTTCTTCTGCGCGCTGGAGATAGCAAGCGACGTCAACATTCGCTTCATCAGTGACGTGGGGCAGCATGGCGTCGAGCGTCGTCGTCGGGTTCCTGCCGTAGACCAGCTTAAACGGCGTGATCTGTGTTGTTTTTTGCACCGCCGTGGTTACATACGGCAAGACCGCGTCCCTCGGCTTGTGCTCGACGTCGATGTACATTGCTAGCATGTCGGCGAGGGTCTTCTTCAGGCGCTCCGTGAAACCATTCGTCTACGGATGGTAGGCAGTTGTCCTCCTGTGGCTTGTCTGCCTGTACTGCAGAATGGCTTGGATGAGGTCTGCTGTAAAAGCCGTTCCTCTGTCGGTAATGAGGACTTCTGGGGCACCATGTCGCAGCAGGATGTTCTCGACGAAAAATTTCGCCACTTCGGCTGCGCTGCCTTTTGGTAGAGCTTTAGTTTCAGCAAAGCGGGTGAGAAAGTCCCTCGCCACGACGATACACTTATTCCCGGATGTTGACATCGGAAACGGTACCAACAAATCCATCTCAATCTGCTGGAATGGTCGGCGAGGAGGTTCGATCATCTGTCGTAATCCTGCTGGCCTTGTCGGTGGTGTCTTGCGTCGCTGACAGTCTCGGCATGTCATGACGTAACGGGTGACGTCGGCGGTCAGGCGCAGCCAGTAATAGCTTTCCTGTATTCTCGACAGCGTCCGGGAGAATCCGAGGTGCCCAGCGGTTAGATCATCGTGTAGGGAGTGCAGTATTTCTGGACGCAGCGCTGACGGTACAACAAAAAGGTAGCTGGAGCGGACTGGTGAGAAGTTCTTCTTCACGAGCAGGCTGTTTTGTAGCGTGAACGAAGAGAACCCGCGCTTAAATGCCCTAGGGACAACGTCGGTGTTCCCTTCCAAATACTCGACGAGGCCTTTTAGCTCCGGGTCTGCTCGTTGCTGTTTAGTGGTCTTCCGAGCTTATTATCCCAAGGAAGGCGTCGTCGTCCTCGTCGTCTTGCGGCGGGGGATCGATGGGAGCGCGTGATAAGCAGTCGGCGTCGGAGTGTTTTCTTCCGGACTTGTATATTACCGTGACGTCATATTCTTGCAGTCTGAGGCTCCACCGCGCCAGCCGTCCTGAAGGGTTCTTTAAGTTCGCTAGCCAACACAACGCCTGATGGTCGCTGACGACTTTGAATGGCCTGCCATAGAGGTAAGGGCGGAATTTATCTGTAGTACAAATGATGGCGAGGCATTCCTTTTCAGTCGTAGAATAATTGCTTTGCGCTTTTGACAGCGACCGGCTAGCATACGATATCACCCGTTCAAGTCCTTCTTTCCTCTGGACAAGGACGGCACCGAGACCCAGGCTACTGGCGTCAGTGTGGATATCGGTATCGGCGTCCTCGTCGAAGTGTGCAAGTGCCGGCGGCGACTGCATGCGTTGTTTGAGTTCTTGAAATGCTTCGGCCTGCGGCGTTTCCCACTTGAACTCGACATCACATTTGGCAAGATGTGTAGGCGGCTCCGCGATGCGTGAAAACTTCTTGTCAAAGTGCCTATAGTAGGCACACATGCCAAGGAATCTGCGCACTGCCTTCTTGTCGGTTGGGTGCGGGAACTTTGCGATGGCTGCTGTCTCCTGTGGGTCGGGGCGTACTCCTGATTGGCTGATGACGTGGCCTAGGAACAAAAGCTCATCGTAAGCGAAGCGGCACTTTTCTGGCTTCAGAGTGAGCCCTGATGACTTGATGGTCTCTAACACTGTCGCAAGCCGCCTAAGGTGATCATCGAAATTTCCGGCGAAAACAACATCATCCAAATAAACAAGACACGTCTGCCACTTCAATCCTGCTAACACCGTGTTCATGACGCGCTGGAACGTTGCCGGCGCCGAGCACAGTCCGAATGGCATGGCCTTGAACTCGTAGAGGCCGTCTGGCGTGATGAAGGCGGTCTTTTCGCGATCTCTCTCGTCGACTTCTATTTGCCAGTAGCCAGACTTGAGGTCCATCGAGGAGAAGTATTTAGCGTTGCAGAGCCGATCCAATGCGTCGTCTATCTGTGGAAGGGGGTACACATCCTTCTTCGTGATCTTGTTCAGTCGACGATAATCGATGCAGAAGCGTATGGTTCCGTTCTTTTTCTTCACCAGGACTACAGGAGAGGCCCACGGGTTTTTCTATGGCTGGATGATGTCGTCGCGCAGCATTTCGTCGACTTGTTGCGTAATAGCTTCACATTCTCGCGTCGAAACTCGGTAAGGGCTCTGGCGGAGTGGTCGAGCGCACTCTTCGGTTATTATGCGATGCTTTGCAACTGGTGTTTGTAGAATCCTCGATGACGTCGAAAAGCAGTCTTTGTATCGTTGGAGAAGACTTCTGATCGGTTGCTGCTTACTCATAGGAAGACTTGGATTCACGTCGATGTCTGATTCGGGGACTATGCTCATCGGGGTAGATGCGGCAGAATCCGAGAGGACAAAGGCATTGCTGGTTTCCCCAATTTCCTCCTTGTATGCGATTGTCGTGCCCTTGTTGATGTGCTTGAACTCTTGACTGAAGTTGGTTAGCATAACTTCCACTTGCCCTCCGTGAAGTCGAGCGATCCCTCTTGCGACGCAAATTTCACGGTCGAGCGGTAGTTGTTGGTCGCCCTCGATGACGCCTTCTACGTCAGCGGGTGTTTCGGTGCCGACGAAAATAAAAATGCTGGAGCGCGGCGGGATGCTCCCTTGATCTTCGAGCACACTCAAGGCGTGGTGACTACGAAAGCTCTCCGGCGGTATCGCTTGATATTGCGACAGCGTTATCGATTTCGACTTCAGGTCGATGACTGCGCCATGTTGATTCAGGAAGTCCATGCCGAGAATGACGTCTCGTGAACACTGTTGGAGGATAACGAAGGTGGCAGGGTAAGTCCGGTCATGAACGGTAATTCTTGCCGTGCAGATCCCAGTCGGTGTAATGAGGTGTCCTCCAGCGGTGCGAATTTCAGGGCCTTCCCATGCAGTCTTAACTTTCCTCAACTGGGCGGCGATGGGTACACTCATGACGGAGTAATCGGCTCCTGTGTCTACTAAGGCGGTGACTGCGTGGCCGTCGAGAAGCACGTCGAGGTCGGTGGTTCTTTGTCTTGCGTTACAGTTAGGTCTTGGCGTCAGATCACGGCTGCGTCGTGTTGAACTGAAGCTGGAACGTCGAGTCGTCAGATCGTCTTTCGTCGTCGTATTCTTTCGCTTCCAGACTTCGTCGGGACGGCAGCGTGTAGTTATATCCTCGAGGTAGTTTCTTCGGCGTGTTCGTCGGCGTCGGAGGATCTTCGTCAGTTCGACGAACAGCAACCGCGCCTCCATCGGTTGCTGCTTTTATTTTTCCGGATATGGGCTGACGGACTGGCGCGGGCTGGGCCAGTGTATGGTCGGTGCTGCGGCGACAGGTAGCGGCCTGGTGACGGCGAATGGGAAGGTCTTCGAGGGCTCGACTGAGTGGCGGCGAGGTAGGTAGTCGGCGATATCGCGAGGTCATTCGCCAATCTGTGGCCGCGGCGCGGTAACGGCGAAACCTCGCAGTCCCATCTCCCGGTATGGGCATCGGCGGTACACATGGCCGGCTTCTCCGCAGTGGTAGCAGAGCGGGTGGTGGTCGGGGGCGCGCCAAACGTCTGTCTTCCTTGGAATGCCGTGGGGGTTGACGGGTTGGCGTGCTGGCGGCGGGGAGGGGGGGTGGAGGACGACGGAACTGAGTCGTAACTGGGCCCGGCCGTGGCGCGGAGGGAGAACGTGACGGCGGGCTACAGCGGCGTAGCTTTCGGCTGAGGCTGCTGCGATTCAGGTGCTACTCCGAGTTGTTGGAGCTCCTGACGCACGGCGTCGGCAATCGAAGTCACTTGAGTCTGTGATGACGGGAACAGCTTCTGTAGGTCTTCCCGCACGACCGCTCGGATAGTCTCGCGCAGGTCGTCGGTGGCCAGTGACTGAACTCCCGCGTAGCTTGTCGAGTTCCGACGGCGGTCGCATTGCCGGTTTCGCATCTCGAGTGTCTTCTCGATGCTGGTGGCCTCGCAAAGGAACTCGTGGGCGGTCTTTGGTGGGCTTCGTACCATTCCGGCTAAAAGTTGTGTGTGTGTGCGTGTGCGCGTGCGCGTGTGCGTGTGCGTGCGCGTGCGCGTGTGCGTGCGCGTGCGCGTGTGCGTGTCCGTGCGCGTGCGTGTCCGTGCGCGTGTGCGTGCGCGTGCGCGTGTGCGTGTCCGTGCGCGTGCGTGTCCGTGCGCGTGCGTGTGCGTGCGCGTGCGCGTGCGTGCGCGTGCGTGCGCGTGCGTGCGCGTGCGCGTGCGTGTGCGCGCGCGTGCGCGTGCGCGAGCGCGGGTGCGTGCGTGCGTGCGCGCGCGTGCGTGCGGGCGTGCGTGCGGGCGGGCGTGCGGGCGGGCGTGCGGGCGGGCGTGCGGGCGGGCGTGCGGGCGGGCGTGCGGGCGGGCGTGCGGGCGGGCGGGCGTGCGGGCGTGCGGGCGTGCGTGCGTGCGGGCGTGCGGGCGTGCGTGCGTGCGGGCGGGCGGGCGTGCGTGCGGGCGGGCGTGCGTGCGTGCGGGCGGGCGTGCGTGCGGGCGTGCGGGCGTGCGGGCGGGCGTGCGGGCGGGCGTGCGGGCGTGCGGGCGTGCGGGCGTGCGGGCGTGCGGACGTGCGGGCGTGCGGGCGTGCGGACGTGCGGGCGTGCGGGCGCGTGCGGGCGTGCGGGCGTGCGGGCGCGTGCGGGCGTGCGGGCGCGTGCGGGCGTGCGGGCGCGTGCGTGCGGGCGTGCGGGCGCGTGCGTGCGGGCGTGCGGGCGCGTGCGTGCGGGCGTGCGGGCGCGTGCGTGCGGGCGTGCGGGCGCGTGCGTGCGGGCGTGCGGGCGCGTGCGTGCGTGCGTGCGGGCGCGTGCGTGCGTGCGGGCGCGTGCGTGCGTGCGGGCGCGTGCGTGCGTGCGTGCGTGCGTGCGGGCGCGTGCGTGCGTGCGCGTGCGCGTGCGTGCGTGCGCGTGCGGGCGTGCGCGTGCGGGCGTGTGCGTGCGGGCGTGTGCGTGCGTGCGGGCGTGCGGGCGTGCGTGCGGGCGTGCGGGCGTGCGGGCGTGCGGGCGTGCGTGCGGGCGTGCGGGCGTGCGGGCGTGCGGGCGTGCGTGCGCGTGCGTGCGTGCGGGCGTGCGGGCGTGCGGGCGTGCGTGCGGGCGCGTGCGTGCGTGCGGGCGTGCGTGCGGGCGTGCGGGCGTGCGTGCGGGCGTGCGGGCGTGCGGGCGTGCGGGCGTGCGTGCGGGCGTGTACGGGCGTGCGGGCGTGCGTGCGGGCGTGTGCGGGCGTGCGGGCGTGCGTGTGCGGGCGTGCGTGCGTGCGTGCGTGCGGGTGCGTGCGTGCGTGCGTGCGGGCGCGTGCGTGCGTGCGTGCGGGCGCGTGCGTGCGTGCGGGCGTGTGCGTGCGCGTGCGTGTGCGTGCGCGTGCGTGTGCGTGCGTGTGCGTGCGCGTGCGCGCGCGCGTGCGCGTGCGCGGGTGCGTGCGCGTGCGCGTGCGCGGGTGCGTGCGCGTGCGCGTGCGTGCGTGCGCGTGCGTGCGTGCGTGCGTGTGCGGGCGTGCGTGCGTGCGGGCGCGTGCGTGCGTGCGGGCGCGTGCGTGCGTGCGGGCGCGTGCGTGCGTGCGTGCGTGCGGGCGTGCGGGCGTGCGGGCGCGTGCGTGCGGGCGTGCGTGCGTGCGTGCGGGCGCGTGCGTGCGTGCGTGCGGGCGCGTGCGTGCGCGTGCGTGCGTGCGTGCGCGTGCGCGTGCGTGCGTGCGCGTGCGGGCGTGCGTGCGCGTGCGCGTGCGGGCGTGCGCGTGCGGGCGTGTGCGTACGTGCGGGCGTGCGGGCGTGCGTGCGTGCGGGCGCGTGCGTGCGTGCGTGCGTGCGTGCGGGCGTGCGGGCGTGCGGGCGTGCGGGCGCGTGCGTGCGTGCGTGCGGGCGCGTGCGTGCGTGCGGGCGTGTGCGTGCGTGCGGGCGTGTGCGTGCGTGCGTGTGTGCGTGCGTGCGTGTGTGCGTGCGTGCGTGTGTGGACACTTATTGTGCCGTTCATCATCTGTATATTAACATTATCATGTATGTGCCCTTCTTTTTCATCGTGCGGGTAGTCGCATCATCATAGTCGACCGTGCCGAGGGTCCTTCGCCGCGTCCTCCGGCTCACTAAAGGTCAGCCCTTACTGGGACGTCAATAGTGGTGGAGGTGCTTCTTGGTGCTCCGTCCTCTGCACGACTGGGATACTCCTTCGAGCTTCCTTGAGCTCGCCGATTTCGCCGATTGTCCGTCCGAATGCCGCAAGACGAGCATCCTGGCACTTCTACTGTAACCATCTCGACGCTGCAAGCCGCACCTTCTCTGATCATCAGTGCCCACCAGCGGGATCGCCATCTGTTCGCTGGTCTTCGTGATGAAGATGTTGAGGACTGGCTGGACGATTACCAGCACGTAAGCTTTGCTAATCGGTCAATGACCTACTCAAGCTCCGCCATCTCTCATTCTATCTGACGGGTGCGCCGAAGACGTGGTTTTTCAACCATAAGATTGATTTCTCTTATTGGACCACCTTCAAACGGCCGCTTCGACAAGCATTTGGAACGCTGGCGGTTCGCTCCGCCCTTGCGAAGAAAACTCTTGATGCTCGTAAAAAACACTCCGGCGAGTCCTACATATTGTACATAGAGGATGTGCTTGCATTCTGTTGCCCTGTCACTGATGCTATGGCTTAGTCGCACAGGGTACGTCATATTCTTAAAGGAATTGGGACTGTGGCCTTCAACGCGCTTGCCGTGAGGAACCATGCTACCGTCGCTGACATCGTCTTGACGTGCCAGCGCTCCGATGAACTTGAGTCCATACGCTTGCTGCCGGACTGCGGACACCGTTCTACGGCGGAATCTGACCTGCATGTAATAATTGGGGCGATTATCCCCAAAGGACTTCAATCACTTGGCTTTTCATTTCCGTTGGTCCTTCCTCTTCAGCTTTCTGGTGCAGCGTTGCGCGATGTGATGAAGGAGGAGCTCACGTCCATGACTTACTCTTCGCATGTTGACTCTCCTGCTCCTCGCCCCCTACTAACATTACGCCCAGGTTGCTACCGCGCCTCCAACCGGCGTCCATTCAACGTTATCTCTACCCACATACGCGTAAGTTGGTGTCGCACCTCGGGCCAATATTCTCTCATTACCACTTGATCCTTCATTGCCCCATCTGATCGCACTATCTCCTAGCGTACCAGCGGCCCCTACTACCCGCCGTGGCGACCATCTCGTCCTACATGCTATTATGTGCTTATCGCGGCCACATATCACGGTTTTGCGCAAGCGTCTGCAAGATGAGCGTCGCGGGTACGAATTGAGTGAACGCGATGCGTATTCTGGTGGGGGCACTACTCAAAACCAGCGTTACTTGTCCCCTCCGCGGCGTTCCACAACTCCGCCCGCAACAACCGAGACACCGAATGGTTACCGCAGCACCAGGCGCCGCTCATCTTCGCCCTTCCACCGCTCCTCATCTCCGGTCCAGCATGCCATGTTCACCTCTGGCCGTTGCTCGGAGAACTAAGTAATGCTGTTTTCGGAGGAAAAACTGCAATTACCGACAGGATTACAATTGCTCCAGTGCGCCCTTGTAATATGATGTCTCTGTTCGTTGAGGGTCTGCAAGTTGAAGCTTTGGTGGACACTGGTGCCACTTTATCTGTTAGGCATGCTGATTTGTTTAAGTGTCTCAGGAAGGTTACATAGTCTTACTAAGGACCACTGCTGGTTGCAGCTCAAGGAGACTCCATCCGCCCTTCCGCATCTTTATGGTGCGTCTAATGATCGACTGCATTATCCACCACATACAGTTTCCAGTGATGTCGCCATGCCCCCACTAGCTCATTTTAGCATGGGATTTCCTTGCCTCTGCTTCTTCTTATATATGTTGTAGGCAACGTGTCATACATATGACCGACTCCGATTATTCGCTTGGCAATGAAAAGTGCAAGCCGCTTCATCTGCTTGCTGCAGGGGATACCGAGATACCTCCTGGCTGTCAGGATCACGCCATCACGCCCGGCGTCATCGACCATGGAGATGCGTCAGTGTCACCTTCTGCGCGTTGTTTCTCAAAAGGAATAGCCGTTGTACCAGGCCTAGCTAGATCTGACAATGGGTCTGCGCTTCTTGCCGCAAAGAAGACAACACCCGAGAAAATTATCCCTCCTAAAAACGCCATTTTGGCTTGCGTTGTTGATTCCGAGCCTCTCTGTGTCTTCTCCTGAAGGTGGCTCCCCCTGAAATAACTTATGATGGACATTGTCCCTCTACCTCCTTTCTTGCAGCCGTAATCATCCACAACTTGACCCCTTCGCAGACGCAACAGCTACTTAGTCTGTTTAAGAGGTATGAAACTTCACTCGACGCCCATTCTTCGACATTGGGTCAGACTTCCGTCACAACACATCGCATTCAGACATACGGCAGATCCATCGTACGTAGGTGTCTAGCCGAGCGCGAAATTGAGGAAAACGTCGCCGACATGCTGCAACATGAGATAATCCGCCCCTCTGCTAGCCCTTGGTCGTCTCCCATCGTTTTGGTCCGAAAGAAAGATGGCTTAGTGTGATTTTGTGCTGATTACCAAGCTCTCAACAAGATTACGCGCAAGGATATATACCCTGCGCCTGGCATTGACAAAGACCTCGATTCTCCGAAAGGTGCGGGGTACTTTTCCAGCCTCGATCTGCGTTCAGATCACTGGCAAATCCGAATGCGCGAAGACGACAAAGAATATGCGCCGTTTGCAACCCCAGATGGCCTTTACGAGTTCAACGTCATGCCATTCGGCCGCTGCAATCCTCCCACATCCTCTGAGCGCATGATTCACATTGTTCGGTGTGGCCTGAAGTGTTAAACTTGCTTGTGTTATCGTGCGAATTGCGATGAAAATGCGCCCCACAATGAACGCTCACCGCGGCAAGCTAGGCCGTGCAGCTAAACGTAAGGTTAAGCTTCTATGTTCCTACTCCTCCAGCAGTATATGTTATGTCTAGGAGCCCGTTAGCGCTGTCGTGTAATAATTAATAACGGGCGAAACTGCACAAAAATCACGGACGAAGGTGATCCTTACTTTTGGCGCTGCTTGGACAATTGCACATACCTTGGTACGTTCCCGCTGTCTGTCCACTTCATCTTTTTTTTTTTTTTTGTGCGTGCGTTGCGATGCTTCGCGGATATTACTCTCTTGTGTAACCAGTAGTCCAATCTTCTGTGTTGGTCTATTTCACTCACTTTGAAGTCTGGATACAGCGGCCGATGCACGTGTAAAGCCATCGCTGACAGCGAGTTCGAGCAAGCTGCGACATTGGCGCTCGCTGGCGATGCAAGGCAATGTCGGCGAACGCCAACGTCGATGCTTTGTATCGTTGATGCGCATCATTGGCAATTGTCTCTGAAAATGTCAAAGCAATTCCAAGGTACGTCAGGTGGCTCTCATTCTTCCCGGTAGTATTTTCGCTGGTAATATTTCTATTCTAGTAAAATGGTACGCGTATCTTTATCTGAAGTTTTTTTTTTTTCGTGTTACTTAACAGCTCTCGAATTATTCAATCTGCTCCAAACAGTGCGACCCACGTTGAAATATATTCTGGTGTAGAGAGTGATAAGTCTGTGTATACCTCTCCCCATAAGTCACGGACAAACCATTTCATGCGCCAAACCATATATGTGTAAACACTATGGGAATGTTCGTTGTAGCGTTAGTATGTGTATAGGTTGCCTGGTAGGTAAGAAAAGATGAGCTGTATCGTACAAAGTGACCACCTATTGATGAAGTTCGCCATCGGAGGTACTTCCATTTGCATTTACCTGCATATAGATGTTCCTCGGACGTTTTAATAATATATTTATCGAAGGTCGAAATGAGCATATCGCTGCGTAAGTTCTGGCTCATTACTGCGTATCCCGAAATATTTTGTTTGTTCCTGTGTATGGTACTTTGTCTAATTGCCTTTCATTTACACACTCTTTTAGCGTCCCCTCTGAAAGTATTTCCCAACCACGACAGCGACGGACATTCACAATAAATGTAAAAAAATGCAATGTTTTATAGTTCTCCTAGTATGCTACTGAATCTGACATATTAAGTGACTGTGCGCTATATGAGCTCGTTGCTGATGCCGTTCCAAATGTAACAAGGGTCGCTCAATGGCCTTTTATTAAAAATGACAAGCAACCCCTGCTCAGAGTATCCCGCAGGATTCATCCGTATAGAGGCGTGTGACTTTTCTGTGGGTGAGTTCCGCAGCCTCAGCTACATCAAACTCATGAAATTAAAATATTCTTTGCTTTTCTTAATGGCCGTGCTACAGGTCATAGTGACAGTTGATATGCTTTCGATGTTATGACATAGCACGTTACCTGGTCAAAATTCTTAATGAAGCAATGCGAAATTTCTTAACTAAGCGGTACAACTCCTCCAAGTCTCGGGGAGCTGCTTTGGTAACTATCGGTAGTTGCGGCCATTCTCGTGGTTTTATGTGCTTCTGTTAGCGCTAACATGGCTATTCGCTTTACGGATTCTTCCTTTTTCTTTAGAATTGTTCCCCCATAACCACGCCACTAAAGTGGTTCAGTTAAGAATATTCATGGAAGTAATACTTGTCTGCATATAATTATGAAAGTTAATGCATTGATTCGAACGTGAGATTTATCGAGAAATATAATTTTGAGGGAAAATATGTTTTTTATTATTCTTGAATACTGGATGTCATGGAGTAAGGCAGGGAAATACAAACTTACCTATAGTGTTGGGCTGCTAAGCCCGAGGTCGCGGGATCGAATCCCGGGCACGGCAGCCACATTTCGATGTTGGCGAAATGCAAGAACACCTGTGTACTTGGATTTAGGTGCACGTTCAAGGACCCCAGGTGGTCCAAAGTATTCCTAAGTTCTACACTATGGCGTGCTTCATATTGGGACCGTGGTTATGGCACGTAAAACACCATGGTTTATTTTTGTACACTTTCCTATGAGTTTCTTTTTGTTTATAAAATACATTACCTGCGAGTGCCTTGGGCGGGCTACTTCTGATGGGTGGACTTTCAATCCGAAATATTGGAATGCGCACTCTTTTATCGTTTTTCCAAGGGCCACGTTTTAATTCCTAAGAGGTTAAGGTTATCGCTCAGCGCAAGATGTGCATGCATGATTGCGCATGCGCATGCATGAATGGAGGGGCGCCCTCAAACGTTACCGCTGTTTCTATCTGTTGTGTATATTCTCGCTGAACCATGTGTGATTATATTGTATGTGCGACGCGAATAGTGTTGTACGTACTTTCTAGAAGGCAAACGAGCACCAGCGGTAACCCCAGAACCTTTAAGGAGTCAATAAAAAGCCGATGCACTTGACCGGGATAGCAAATTTTCGACAATCTCCGACTGTGCCCGCCGCTATCGTTGTACTTTGAATCTACCTTGCTTTTAGGGGCACAAGTTCGGCCAACAATGACTTAGTTTTGTGACACATAGTCCTTGTTGCCATGATCTTCACCCTACCTACTACGTGTAATATCACAAAAGTATTTTTGGAAGCTAATTACAATCTCGCCTTTATCGCCCACTCAACCGCCATCTGCAGTTTCCTTTGCGTGTTTTCCTTCATCGATCTGTAATCAGCGTAGGCTTGAACAAGAACTCCAGGTCGCAAACAAAGCTAACGAGCTAGATGTAAAAATATAATCAGGAGAACTGGTTTTAATGAAAACCTCTGGAGACCTGCAGTTGTTATGGCCTATTAAAGCTCACATGCTCTCTCTTTGTAGGTCACTTGGTATTCCTTTTTGGTGCAACGTATTAGGCCAAGTATGTTGGTTTAACGACCGTGTCAGCCAAGGTTACCAAAACCCATTAGTGGGCTAGTTGGTTGGAATTTCTGATATCACAACGCTGTGTGCGTTAAATTGTTCTCTGTCCTCGTCCATTCCCGCTCTACTTTGTTATTATGAGTCTTCAGCGAAAGTCCAGGACTGCCGGTGTCCATACTGAATCATAGGTCTGCTTAAAGTAAATCGCTGGGATCTGAGCGCCTTGTTACCTTCTAAGGGCCATCTAAGCTCATGCAACACCATGACTGCTCTTCTCCCGTGCCTCAACCAGAATAATTCTTGCCCAATACATTAATATGCTGCAAAACACAATTTTATGTCTTAGTGAAACCACTTGCAGCCAATATTAAAGCATGTTTAAATCAATATTTTGACCAACCCACTTGAGCCTGGCTAGTGCCCTAATAATTTGTTGGCGGCACGACTATCGCATACAGAGGCGGTGACGAAGAAGACGGCTTACGTACACATAGCGAGAGAATACAACACGCTGGCGCGCTTCACCTGAGCGGCCACGGTAGCGCCACTCTCGAGATCAAGCGGCACCATGGCTTGGTGACCTAAATAAACTGTGGCTGCAGCGGCTACCTGTTCGCGCCACCTCCCACAAGTTGGTGATACCGAACGATCTAGCCCAGCCCTCGTCGCGTCAATGCACAGACTCCACCGTGGCCAGAGTGACGGGGCCTCACGCAGTCTCGCATACGTCCATCGGTTGCAGGGTGCCCGGGGCTTCTGCGTCAACACGCCGGGTATCATGTTCATCCAGCTGGACAGCCACTCCGGCTTCCATACCCCGGCCCCAACTTCTACGAGGACTGCGGGCAGCCGCCCTTGCTCACTATGCCACCTCGAGCGCTCAGTCACAACAGCTCTCGCCATTTGAACCGCCGCGCCATTAAGCGGAGGTGCAGCGGTGGCGTAGAGGTAGAACACCCGCCTCGCGTGCAAGAGGTCCGTGGTTCGAATCCCGGTGCCGCGCAATTTTCCACCGGATTAAAAAAAAATCAGCGTGTTGATAAAATTGCATAAACAGGCCTGGAGTGTGGCCTGATCCCGGTGACCAAAACCGGTAACGCACTCCCTCACCAGAGCAGGATTGGCCACCCTGGTGCAGTACTTGGCCACAACCTCCTATATAAACACAACAATCAAACCCCGGCCCTCAGTCCCCAGCAGCTCCGAAGCAACTGACCACGGCGGCGGTCAGACCTGCGACGCTGCAGAGGGTGCTAAGAATCCAGGCCGCCATTGGAATATGAACCTGGCAACGTTTAACGCTAGAACGTTATCTAGTGAGGCGAGTCTAGCAGTGCTATTGGAAGAATTAGAGGGCAGTAAATGGGATATAATAGGGCTCAGTGAAGTTAGGAGGCCAAAAGAAGCATATACAGTGCTCAGAAGCGGGCACATCCTGTGCTACCGGGGCTTAGCGGAGAGACCAGAACTAGGAGTCGGATTCCTGATTAATAAGAATATAGCTGGTAACATACAGGAATTCTATAGCATTAACGAGAGGGTGGCACGTCTTGTTCTGAAACTTAATAAGAGGTACAAAATGAAGGTTGTACAGGTCTACGCTCCTACATCCAGTCATGATGACCAGGAAGTCGAAAGCTTCTATGAAGACGTGGAATCGGCGATGGGTAGAGTGAAAACAAAATACACTATACTGATGGGCGATTTCAATGCCAAGGTAGGCAAGAAGCAGGCTGGAGACAAGGCAGTGGGGGAATACGGCATAGGCACTAGAAATAGCAGGGGAGAGTTATTAGTAGAGTTTGCGGAACAGAATAACATGCGGATAATGAATACCTTCTTCCGCAAGCGGGATAGCCGAAAGTGGACGTGGAGGAGCCCGAACGGCTAGACTAGAAATGAAATAGACTTCATACTCTGCGCTAACCCTGGCATCATACAAGATGTGGACGTGCTCGGTAAGGTGCGCTGCAGTGACCACAGGATGGTAAGAACTCGAATTAGCCTAGACTTGAGGAGGGAACGGAAGAAACTGGTACATAAGAAGCCGATCAATGAGTTAGCGGTAAGAGGGAAAATAGAGGAATTCCAGATCAAGCTACAGAACAGGTATTCGGCTTTGACTCAGGAAGAGGACCTTAGTGTTGAAGCAATAAACGACAATCTTGTGGACATCATTAAGGAGTGTGCAATAGAAGTCGGCGGTAACTCTGTTAGACAGGATACCAGTAAGCTATCGCAGGAGACGAAAGATCTGATGAAGAAACGCCAATGTATGAAAGCCTCTAACCCTACAGCTAGAATAGAACTGGCAGAACTTTCGAAGTTAATCAACAAGCGTAAGACAGCTGACATAAGGAAGTATAATATGGATAGAATTGAACAAGCTCTCAGGAACGGAGGAAGCCTAAAAGCAGAGAAGAAGAAACTAGGAATTGGCAAGAATCAGATGTATGCGTTAAGAGACAAAGCCGGCAATATCATTACTAATATGGATGAGATAGTTCAAGTGGCTGAGGAGTTCTATAGAGATTTATGCAGTACGAATGAAACCCACGATGATAATGGAAGAGAGAATAGTCTAGAGGAATTCGAAATCCCACAAGTAACGCCGGAAGAAGTAAGGAAAGCCTTGGGAGCTATGCAAAGGGGGAAGGCAGCTGGGGAGGATCAGGTAACAGCAGATTTGTTGAAGGACGGTGGGCAGATTGTTCTAGAAAAACTGGCCACCCTGTATGCATAATGCCTCATGACCTCGAGCGTACCGGAATCTTCGAAGAACGCTAACATAATCCTAATCCATAAGAAAGGGGACGCCAAAGACTTGAAAAATTATAGACCGATCAGCTTACTGTCCGTTGCCTACAAAGTATTTACTAAGGTAATTGCAAATAGAATCAGGAACACCTTAGACTTCCGTCAACCAAAGGACCAGGCAGGATTCCGCAAAGGCTACTCAACAATAGATCATATTCACACTATCAATCAGGTGATAGAGAAATGTGCGGAATATAACCAACCATTATATATAGCTTTCATCGATTATGAGAAAGCGTTTGATTCAGTCGAAACCTCAGCAGTCATGGAGGCACTGCGGAATCAGGGTGTAGACGAGCCGTACGTAAAAATACTGAAAGATATCTATAGCGGCTCCACCGCCACTGTAGTCCTCCATAAAGAAAGCAACAAAATCCCTATAAAGAAAGGCGTCAGGCAGGGAGATACGATCTGTCCAATGCTATTCACAGCATGTTTACAGGAGGTATTCAGAGACCTGGATTGGGAAGAATTGGGGATAAGAGTAAATGGAGAATACCTTAGTAACTTGCGCTTCGCTGATGATATTGCCTTGCTTAGTAACTCAGGGGACCAACTGCAATGCATGCTCACTGACCTGGAGAGGCAGAGCAGAAGGGTGGGACTAAAAATTAAGCTGCAAAAAACTAAAGTAATGTTTAACAGTCTCGGAAGGGAACAGCAGTTTACGATAGGTAGCGAGGCACTGGAAGTGGTAAGGGAATACATCTACTTAGGACAGGTAGTGACTGCTGATCCGGATCATGAGAGTGAAATAATCAGAAGAATAAGAATGGGCTGGGGTGCGTTTGGCAGGCATTCTGAGATCATGAACAGCAGGTTGCCATTATCCCTCAAGAGAAAAGTTTATAACAGCTGTGTCTTACCAGTACTCACGTACGGGGCAGAAACCTGGAGGCTTACGAAAAGGGTTCTACTTAAATTGAGGATGACGCAACGAGCTATGGAAAGAAGAATGATAGGTGTAACAATAAGGAATAAGAAAAGAGCAGATTGGGTGAGGGAACAAACGCGCGTTAATGACATCTTAGTTGAAATCAAGAAAAAGAAATGGGCATGGGCAGGACATGTAATTAGGAGGGAAGATAACCGATGGTCATTAAGGGTTACGGACTGGATTCCGAGGGAAGGGAAGCGCAGCAGGGGGCGACAGAAAGTTAGGTGGGCAGATGAGATTAGGAAGTTTGGAGGGTCAACATGGCCACAATTAGTACATGACCGGGGCAGTTGGAGAAGTATGGGAGAGGCCTTTGCCCTGCAGTGGGCGTAACTAGGCTGGTGATGATGATGGTGATGATGATGCCATTAAGCGTCTTTTCGTCCCACATCGCCGGCGTCCGTTTGTACCGATCCACAGCACACGATGGCCCCAGCACCAAACTTCTATTTCGTCAGTGAGTGTCCTCCCAATTTCGAAGGACGCTTTTTCTGAAAAATTCGCTCAGCCAAACGCAAGCGCTTTCGGCAGCACGACGGCCCGCCGCACTCCTACCTCCTACCACTCCTACGGCACTTCACACATCACCGATTCAGAGGCTCTTCCACCGGCTCCATTCGGTGCAATTTTGAATCTCGCAGGCACAATGACACCACAATCACAATCATAGCGACGCCTTGAGCGACCATCGCAACCCTGATGCTATCGGCATTCGATATTTCACCGCAAGCAGCAGCAGGAGAACCTTCAGATGTTCTGTACTCGCAGCTTCCGTGGATGCATGGCCTACCAAAGTTTTGCAGCAGCCAGCTCTGCCGTCTGATTGCTTCAGTTTGAGAATCACTTCTACGTCAACAACGTGAGTGACCAACACTTGCGCTTTCTCCACCCATGTCGAGAGCTGCCAGATGGTCTTCCTTCGGAGCTCTGACTTCTACCAGGCCAGGCATCTAGGAGAACCTGCGGCAGGTCTTGATTTTGCAGTGCAGCGTCGATGTTGCTCCATCTCGCTCACAACCTAGCTGCCGGTGCTTCCTGGCATATCTCTCTCGGATTGCGTGAACCCGACAGTACCAATGATGACAGCATCTACTTTCCCTAGCCCTCTGCTCGCTGCAACTCTGCTTCACTTGCGACGCACTGGGCTCGCAGATGTTGACAATGCAAGACGACATCGTCACCGCACGCGACAATCTGCCCTGTGTTGAAACACCCTCAGCTGCGAGGACCAGGTAGCCACCTGTGCCTTTTGCCGTAACAGAGACCTTACTTGGAATTATTAACGTACTCTTGCAGTCTCTCTTATTTCTGCACACGTGCTCTTTGCGCATCTTTCAATCGCGCAAGGAGGGAGGGGGGAGGCTGTAGCGGCGCGTATATCACCACCAGAGCCGGTGAAAAATATAGCTCACATGCATGTAGCGCGAGAATAGAACACGCTGAGGCACTCGACCTGAACGGCCGCTGTAGCTGGCACTCCCAAGATCCCGTGGTACGACGGTTGACCGAGCTGAATAAACAGTGGCTACAGCGGCTACCTCTCCATGCTGTCTCCTACACGTGACCTTCATCCATGACGCTTATCCACTATGTGATGTTGGCCAGGAATGATAAATTGAACACATAATTTTACGGTGACTCATACTGCACAACAATTTTACGGAGGCGGATATTAGTTCTGGAAAGGTATGAGCTATCAACAAACAGACTATTCTTTTGTTCTTCAAAACGTTACCATTCTTTACCTCGGGACTTATTTAGATACCAGGGGGCCATGACAGAGCTTAATGTGATTGACGGCTGGTTAGCCGGCACTGTCGCGTTGGTATTCTCACAGAAATTTGGGCACTAGTGCCCAGCACTGGGCCTCCCCAATTCGTCTAGTGGGTACTTCCTAGGAGAAAGCTCAAAGTGTATTGGTGATGCTATTTCCTCTTATTGTCAAAGCCCCCATATCAAATTAACACATCGAACGAGCACGTGTCGTTTCAGCGAGGGAATGAAAAGGACAAGTTCAGTAGTGTGAACACATAAACACACAACGGTCCGATGAAGTCTCTCACACTCTGTTTGTAAATATAGTTAAGCAAATCAAACTCGCGCGCAAGACCGAGGCACTCAACCAAGCAACATCAGCACTAGTGGTTCCCAAAAGCCTGGAATCCTCCAAAGCTTCTCTACAGATCATGCTGCGCACACCAAAAACCAACACCATTGAGTAAAACCTTTTCTTATGCGCAGTGAAGCAACTAGGAAGTATGGAAAGCTTGGATGCCTCGTTGCGGACACCTTATTTCAGGCATTGTGTAATTTTTTTTTTCGTTTGCTTTATTGATCTCACAGGCCCGCAATTATGGCCAACACTGGCTGGATGGGAAGTGAAGATGAGACGGAGTGCTTCGCTAGGTTTGGGCTTGACTACTTGTCAGGTGTAACTTCAATTGTAACAGAAAAGCGAATCTTTTTATGGCATGGTGTAAAGTAAATTGTAGTATAGCATTGTTATCACGCCACATTTTTTTTCTTCGTTGGTTGCAAGACAGTGAGGCTTGGCTTTCTCTGCTCGGCCGTAGCATTTTCGTACATCGGAGGTTTAGCTTGAGGGCAAAGGAAAGGGCTTCATAAATCACCCTTTGAAACCATTTTAAAAGCTACGTTAAGAACGCACTGTTATTGTTTCTTTCGAACTAATGCGATGTGGGTGTGTTGGTACAGCTGGCATAAGGTTTCTTTTCTGCGGTAACAAAATGATTTGTTTTTCTACGCTATAAAACAATTGCACCTATGACAATTTCTGTCACAAATTTCGTAATTTCAGGTAAACAAAAGCGTTGAGTCATGCTTCAAAGAACTTCTATCTGTTTGCTGTATACAGATATATTGTTTTGTTAATCTGTTTCTGTTAGCTAATGAGGAAAATAATTCTTCTGTAAGGGTACCATGGATCTGAGGCTGCATGCTTGTCAAGACTGTTTGCGGAGCCGATGTTAAATGTTTAAGGGTCATACAGGGCAGCTGGGTAGACCCAAACTTTTGGCCGCAGTAAGTCATTCATGTTCTTTTGTTTCAATTTTCGATCACACCGGGGCAATGCTGATTTCTAAAAAAATAAAAATTTTTGTTGCCTCGTGGCTGTTCCACATTATGCGGTCGTGCCAAGCGGAAAATCACACGAATCACGAAATAAGGAATACTGAGCTGTGGAAGGCCGTGTTACTTAGCTCCAACACTGACCCGAAGGCTAAGGTCGTCAAGAAGGCTGAGGAAGCCGCCCGGGCCCAAGGGCTCGTGGCTGCCTAACCAAAAGGTCACCCGTCAATACCTTGTCTTCCAATAAAGTTTTTACTCACTCACTTTGCCTCGTGACCTAGCGTTGAGTAAATTGAACATACCTGATCATAGGACTGCTTACTTGGGCATGATGAACTCTTCTTAAGTGAGATTGGCTAATAAAACGTTGTATTTATTCTCGTTTATATGAATTTTCTGCGTTTTACCACAACTGCGTCGTGATGGGCTGTGGCTGTAGACGTATGCAGTCTAAATATGTCGGGTGTGAATAACATGAGCAAGCAAATGAAACGCCTTCTTATCGTTTCGTTAAGTTTACGCCCGAGGGAGAAAATGTTGCGCAACACGCAATCGCAACCACAAATGCATCACTTGGTCTATAAGCGTCGCGTGTATTTCGTAGACTAGAAGATCGCACGCGCGTGTTGTTTTACGTTCGCCTTTGTGCTTGATGTCTAGCTACTGTCGAAAAAATGCCAGTCATACCAAGCTTGTCACAACCTTCTGGAATGGTAGTCGCAATGCCAGGTGCGCATTTCGGTGATATATTTACCTTCTACGAGGAATGAAGAACAGGTGTCATCATGCGCCTAACCTAAATTTCCACCGCTTCATGAGAAGAGGTAGATAGCGCCCTCTCATGCATTAATGAAAAGATATGTGAGTGCAGGCATAGAGAGAGATATGTGAAACGCGTCGCTGCTCTGTTAAGGATGCATAGTGGCATCAAAACTGAGAGTTGGCCGAGTTGGTGTGGTTCCGTCTTAACGAATAAGTGCGCGTAAAAACGTTGACGAAAAAAGAGAAACGACAAACACGAGCACTTGGGCCTGTGAAGAATCGCTAATCAATTCTGTTGTTTGCGGATATCGTAGTGCCAAATTTTTAATTGCAAACTTATGCCACGCATTCGTAAGGTAATAATACTGGTGGCACTTTCTCGTCCTTTCTGTGGGCACACCAGACACCAGCACACCCCAACCTGGTTAGCGGAAGAAGACTGATTTTTCTGGGGCTCACACGTTCTATTGCCCCTGATGATTCCGCACTAGCCGCCGAGGCAAGTTGCATATGTATTAAACTCTGCCGCGTAAACTACAACATCAACCACATTATATAGCCTTTAAACGGGACAGCGACCTATCCTACAAAGCAATGTTTTCACTGCACTTAAATACAGACGGAGGCACAGCTGGTGCTATCAGCATGGCAGCTTCGACAAATGTGACCTAGATGAGAAAATACCTTTTTTTATTCATTGAGGATATAACCTTGCACTAGATTTATTGCTTCAAATGCTTTCATTCTTTCTCATTTTTTTGGAAGAAATGACATCATAAAATGACGCACGTATACACCTTGACAGCGCGTGAGAAATATAAAAGATGCGGCGCTTTACAGCTAGCCAAAATGCCAGAATCTGCAACTCAATCTGACAGCTCTACAGCTCATGAATTATGGAGACGTTTTACAGGGGCAGGCGATACATCTATTTTTCGTCATCTACTAAAATTATCAATTCTAAGGAAAAGGATGTTGTCGTACGACGTCAAACAATGCAATGAAAAATCATCCGGAAACAAAGTATGCTGCGAATATACACCTCCGGCACTGTGAAGCAAGTGTGGAGATAATTTCTGTGTTCCAAAATTACTGTTGCGCCAAAAGGCTTACCAGGTCCCTTCGTTGATAGACCGCCGTTAAAAAGGTTTCATTTCCTTCTCCCGGCCTTTAAAACCGCCGTTCTTAACATTAGCAGTTTTATTTTCTTTGAGAGCTGAACCAAGTTAAAAGTTTAAATAGCACTCGTTCTTTGAACTTATGGCTAAAAATGGCACCCGGCGAAATCTGCGAAAACATTCGGTATATGCCTCACAGGAATAGCACCCACGCATGGAATGGTGAAAGATATTTAGAAGGCGTACTGATGATTTCCATTTCATAGTTATGCAAAGGCACCAGCCAAACATCTCCAGACAATCCTCTAATGCATCCATCGAACCAGCCTCACGCCTGCATATTTCTGATCCCAATGCTTAGGGTTATTAACAGTGTCACTCTTCATTCCAGCTTCCCTCGGTACCTGTCGGGTTAGCGAAGGTCATGACTAATTTTATCCCCTGTGTCAACACGTGTCATGCGATGCTCTAATTATTCTGTGGCACACTTTTCTTCTACTGGTGCGTCACTGGTTTTAGACATCAGCGAGTAGTGGGATACGGCTTAAGAAATAAAGAAGAGGAGTTAGAAACAATGCAGCAGATTAAGTGAATGGACGTACAAACAAAACACTAGTGCTCTTTAAGTGTGCTTGTTGGTTCCACAGCTCTTGTTAGCATGGGCTACGCACGCGGCCTTCAATGGATCAAACACAGACTCCAGACGACCTCAACTACGCTCCTACTAACTCTACAAGCGGTCAGGTACCTTCTACGACTGTCATAGGAGCTACAGCTACCAGTACGCTACCACAACTATGCCTCGCCATTCCCACAATATGGTTCACACAAGCTCAGAACAAGAGCCGCTGTCATCGCGCCACGTTCGAGTTTTGCAAATATGAAGCTTTGCCGCTACAGGCCACAGCCGAGATACACGGCATCCTCGTCCAGCCACATCAGGAAGCGCCATATATGACAATCAAAGAGTCTCTGCTTCGTCGTCTCGTCCCGCCTGCGCATCGACGTGTTCATCTGCCTCTGAACAGCGAATAGCTCGGTGACCGACGTCCAATTCAGTTTTTACGTCACCTGTGACACCTTACTGCTGACCAACTTAACTCCTTAAACACGGCCGTATCACGCGAGTTGTTTCTACAGCGTCGTCCAGCCAACGTGTGCATGGCTTTCTTCGCAGCTAAGCATAAGCCCTTATCGGGACTCGCCGAACTGGCCGACGATATTACGGCCGTCATTCTAGCAGTCATAAATGCTAGCCGTAGCTCTCTACTTCCTGAAGTGTATTCCCTTCGGGAAAGAGTAAAAGAGCTCGTATCTCAAGTCGCTGAGTTGCGTCAGGAATTGCGCAAAACTGGCAACATCAATGACCGATCCCATCCAACCCAACAGCTTCTCGCGCCACCTTCTATAGAATGACCGTTTCAACAAGCTAAGCCCAGTTTTTCATCGCAGAGCTTGTGCTAAATACCACCGACCTTTTCGCGCCGCTGCTCGTGGCTATGTTTCACCGTGTTCGTGGCACACGGCAAACGCTCAGGCCAATCAATAACAGCGGTGGGCGATCATGACCATGTATCAAGCCACATTTTCCGTATAACCGACCGAACCACAGTACGGCGTTTGTTGGTTGACACTGGTACGGATGCTTGCATAATTCCTGCGTCCAAAGCTGAGAGGCGTCTCCGCGCTAAGTCAACGCCACTACAAGCTGTCAACTCTTCCGTCAACGCACCTTACCGATAGGCGTCTGTTACCCTCGATCTCGGTTTTAAGGGAAGGTTGCTATAGCTATTTTGCATATTGTGCGAAGCATATTACTAGAGCTCAACCCAGCTCCTCAGGCGCGGCGGTGTCGCCTTCAATATCACGTGACACCGTGACGTCACGACAGAGGAGAAACGGGGCTTCAACTCGCGCCGTCGCTCGCGGCGTCGCGGCGGTATATAAGCAGCTGCGCTTTTTCTAGGTGGCTTTGGCTCAACTCTTGCAGGATGGGCTGGGTGGGAATCGAACCAGGGTCTTCGGAGTGTGAGACGGAGACGCTACCACTGAGCCACGAGTACGATGCTTCGAAGCGGTACAAAAGCGCCTCTAGTGAATGTGGTGTTGCCTTAGAAACGAGCTGTTTCTAAGGCTCAGGCGTGCGTGGCTTGCTCAGGCGCACATTTCGTTGCCGCGCCGAACGCTGCGTTGCTCGACGCTCACCGCGTCCAATGCGGGGCGCGTAGTCGCTGCGCCGTAGCCCATTGTCTTACACCCCTTGGCGGGTCGACGGGAACGCTGCGCGTTCCACTCTTGAAGGCGAAGCAGAGTAACGCATGAGTTGTTTCTTCTACTAGCCCAACCAAATATTTATAGCCAAGCAACAGCAGTTCACCAGGCTAAACAGTGGTTCAACAACTAAAATAAAGGCTAGTATGCTTCGCATCCTGGGCTTAACCTTAGCTAAGCCGCAGCGATTTTTAAGGGAAGGTTGCTATAGCTATTTTGGATAGCAAACGTGCGCTAGGCCATCTTAGGGGCTGATTTCTTGCGCCATTTTCATCTGTTCGTGTATATGAGCCGCTGTCACCTGGTGGATAACATCATGGGTCTGTCAGTAAACGGTTTTCCGTCGGACACTACTGCTGTCAACCCTACTTTCATCAAAATGCCTACCTTACTGTATGCAGATCTACTCAACATGTTCCGGAGACTACTACAGTCTCCGACTGATAAATCCCCTAAATACACTCTAAGCCACAACATTGTTATCACAGGCCCGCCCGTTCACTGCCGCCCCCCCCCCCCGACTCGGTCCTTAAACTTTGAGTTTCCCGCTATAAATTCGAGCATATTCGGCAACTAACAATAATTCATCCGTGATAAATGTCGTGCTTGTCAGCACTACACATGGTGCCTAAAAACAATTACACTGGCGGCCCTCTGGTGATTATTCCGCATTGAATGCGGTCACTCTTGCCGACCGATACCCGTTGCCGAATATTCAGTATTGCACTGCCTTTTATGCGAAGCATATTACTAGAGCTCAACCCAGCTCCTCAGGCGCGGCGGTGTCGCCTTTAATGAACTTTAGTGACCCCATGCCATACCACGTGACACCGTGACGCCACGACAGAGGAGAAACGGGGCTCCAACTCGCGCCGTCGCTCGCGGCGTCGCCTTCATGGCTGATCACGTGACACCGTGACGTCACGACAGAGGAGAAACGGGGCTCCAACTCGCGCCGTCGCTCGCGGCGTCGCGGCGGTATATAAGCAGCTGAGCTTGTTCCTAGGTGGCTTTGGCTCAACTCTTGCAAGATGGGCTGGGTGCGAATCGAACCAGGGTCTCCGGAGTGTGAGACGGAGACGCTACCACTGAGCCACGAGTATTTTTTTTTTCTTTATTGTACTGAGCCACGAGTACGATGCTTCAAAGCGGTACAAAAGCGCCTCTAGTGAATGCGGTGTTGCCTTAGAAACGAGCTGTTTCTAAGGCTCACGCGTGCGTCGCTTGCTCAGGCGCACATTTCGTTGCCGCGCCGAACGCTGCGTTGCTCGACGCTCACCGCGTCCAATGCGGGGCGCGTAGTCGCTGCGCCGTAGCCCATTGTCTTGCACCCCTTCGCGGGTCGACGGGAACGCTGTCGCGTTCCACTCTTGAAGGCGAAGCAGAGTAACGCATGAGTTGTTTCTTCGTCTAGCCGAACCATATATAGCCAAGCAACAGCAAGCAGTTCACCAGGCTAAACAGTGCTTCAACAACTAAAATAAAGGCTAGTATGCTTCGCATCCTGGGCTTAACCTCAGCTAAGCCACAGCCATTTTTTTAACAGGCACAACGGTACATTCGAAAATCTATCTTTTGAAAGCTTATCACGAGATCCATGTTGAGCCAGCCTACATTCCAAAAACTGCTATAACTACCTCATTTGGCCTTTTTGAGTATTTACGCACGCCTTTCGGCTTGTGCAACGCAGATAAAACATTTCAGCCTTCTATAGATGAAGTCACCACGGGCCTACAATATTGTTTTGCCTACATAGGTTATCTTCTCATCGCCAGCAGCGACGCTGAAACCCACAAAGCACATCTATGTCAAGTTTTCACTCGACTTCATGATTACGATCTCGTCATCAATGATAAAAATGGTCAGTTTGGAGTTCTGGAGGTCGATTTTCTCGGACAACACATCACCAATCTAGACATCACTCCAATGCCTGGCAAGGCTCAGGCCATCATCGACTACCCTCCACCAACGTCCACATGTAGCTTCCGACATTCGCTCGGACTCCTCAATATTTATCGCGGTTTCATCCCTGCATGCTCTAAGTAGGTGCAGCCTCTTGAAGCACTCCTTTCCATTTCGAAAGCGGAGTATACCACACTTCCTTGTGACAGTGTCATTGATTAAGCTTTCGCACCACCCTCCTGCATCACCCTTCACAGACCACTCCCACTAGCCTTATGGTGGACGCTTCATCGGAAACCGTAGGAGCACCTCTTCATCCGGGAATTATTGATGCGTGGGCCCCAATCTCTTTCATTTTCCGCACGTTAAGCGACACTGAACGTTTATACAGTATTTTAGGATGGGAGCTCCTCGCGGCCTACCTCGCTGTAAAGAATTTGAGCTACTTCCTTGGAGGACGACAGTTTATAACTCTTTCAACCACAAACCACTTGTTTCGGATTTCCGTCCCTGCAGTGCCATCCATATTCCTAGAGAGCTCTGGCATTTTGTTTTTATTGCAGAATCCACGACAGACATAGGCTACATCAAACGCAGCCTTAACAGTGCAGTGGACGCTGTCAGTCGCACTGCCATCAACGACAAAAGTTTTGTCCACCTTTCCTTGTTTTCACTTGTGTCCGCTCAAGCATCGGACAACGGACTTCGACGACTCCGATCTTCTACATTCCTCAAGACAACTTTCCTGACCCCATGACGTCAATACTTTCGTGGGACGTTTGAGCTAACAATACTTGCATTTATGTTTCTGCTCTTCGTCGTGCTGTATTTTATACACTGCACTCAATCTGCCACCCAGGCGTACGTGCCACGCAACACGTTATCACCGAAAATTACGTTTGGGCGCGCATACGCACTAATATACGCTACTTGGTTCGCACTTGTACAGCGTGTCAACTTATCAAAGTACAACACACCAAGCCTCTATTGGGCAAATTCTCTCTCCCCAATGCATGTGGCGGCCCCATTCATTTGGACATGGTTGAGCCGTTGCGACCATGCACTGGCTATGCGTGTTTACTTAGGTGTATTGTTAGGTAGACAGGGTGGCCTGAAGCAGTTCTAATGACTGACATAATGGCGGAGACAGTTGCTCATACGTTTTTGTCTACCTAGATTAGGGATGTTTGTGTGCCATCAAAGCTGACCACTGACAGAGGCAGGCAGTTTGAGTTAGTACTTTTCGCGTCTGTAACGTCCCATCAGGGTCGTGCGAGCACAACTGCTTACCATCCTGCATCCAACGGCATCATCGAGAGTCTATATCTACACTCGAAAGCTCGAATCGTGCTGCTCGGCCTTTGGCCAAAACTCCGACCAGAACTCGTCTGCTCTGTACCTGAGATAGTTGACGGCTGCACCCTCCTTTCGCACGGTTAACTCGTCAACGCCGCATCTACGTAGAATGTTTCGGATCCATCTTCGTTCGTCCAGAATCTACATATGCTCATGTAAAAATTGGGTTGATCGCCAACGTCTGCTCACACAAATAAGCAGGACATTGCCTACCCTCAAACATGCAAACACCCTCACACGTTCTTGGTCGTGTTGACACAGCTCGTCGTTCTCTTCAGCCCAACTACGACGGTCCTTTCTCCATCACCCAACGTTCCGAACATCATTTGACATCACTTCATCTCAACGGGTATGAAGACACAGTTGCCATAGCAGGAGTCATACCGGCTCAACACCTCCCTCTCACCCCCTCTTCAAGTGACCACAGCCACTTGACCGCAGGGGCGAGGGGGTCATCCGTGGCAAACTTCGTCTTTTGGCGCGTTGCTGGTTTTAGACATTAGCAAGTAGTAGGGTAGAGCTTAAGAGATAAAGAAGAGGGGATAGAAACGGTGGAGTAGATGAAGCGAAGGATTAAGCTAACCACTCTGCCCTTAAACTGTCCTCGGCCGTTCCAGAGTTCCTTTGGTACTTAACTTTAGTTATATCCAAGCGCCTTTGGGTTTAAATTGATTTTGACTACACAAACCAATTTTATGTGCTCCGTGCATCACACAACCAGCTGTAGCTTCCGAAATCTCCTCCAAAACAACCACGCTTTTTTTTTTTGTTTCATGACCCCTGCTCTCTGGCTTTGTTTACTATATCACGCTGGTAGTAGAGAGGCGCTTCTGTGTCTTTGTTGTCGTCAAAGTAACCTAACCGTAGACCTCTTTTGCATTTTGTTTAATTTGTTATTTGTGCACTGCTGTATCTCACGTTGGTACGCATAGAAAAGGGGACTTCAAGCGTGTGTACTACCCTGCACATTCCTGTGTAATCAAAAACCTTCTGTCGATCACTACTTTGGCAGGGTAAAAAGACGCGTCTTCCAGTATTCAAAGTGGCCGAATAAAACTTCATAAACCATGAGTGACTTGCAATTCTACTGATTACAACTAGTTTTGACACATTTTCGTCTAAACATACACTTGCAATTTTTAGTACGGGTATGTGAGTGCCATTGCTAGCAATAACTTCTACCCTCAGAGGTAAAAGAATCTCTCCTAGAAGCACATAAATTCTCACTCTGCTTATCAAAATTTTTGCAGGCGTCACCAAAGGTGATTGTGAAGCTAAGAAAATGTCTGATGCAGTTCGCCGAAATAAAGTGTAGATATTGGCAATAACTTCGTAGTATCATGCAGACTTCAATAATGGCGATTGGTGACGGCGGCACCAAACGCTATCGACTTGTTTTCGTAGACCATATGACTGCATGAATACGATGGCGGTGGGGGCGTGACGAAGAAGACGGCATGACAACTGCGGAATCGCCTCAGCGTGACAAAAACGGCCGCACAGCCGCCAGTGTACTCTACAGAGAATAGACACTTCTATGCAGTGGCGGCTCCTGCCAATAAGTTTAGGGGTGAGGGATGGACACATGCTCGAAGTAATACTGGGGAGAGGAGCTCACTTTATTGTTTTATTAAATTACTATCAGAGGACTCCTATCAGAATATTCTTACGGGGATGTTGCGAGTACAAAAAAATACAATATTTACAATATATATACTGGACGAGTCAGAACAGTTAAGTAGCTGACGCCCAACAACACGCAGGAGCCAGCGTCTCCGATATTCTTCTTCCTCTCTCTTATCTTATCCTTCCGTAACACGACCCACGGTTAGCGAAGCGCCGTCTCGGCGCATGGCGGGCGAATAATTTCGAGCGAAGCATGGCTTCAGCCTCGAAACGTGCACAACGTCGACAGGCGTCTCACTTTAGGATGCAGCAAAATGTAGCGGCGAAATCCGGTAATTGACGCCGTTAACTTGGCGTAGGACGTCACTAAGCCCTGTGCAGCGAGAAAGAAGCTTCTGGGAGAGGCCAAGCCGACGATATGGTGACCAGCGTAGCACACAAGCACCTGGTGCGAACTTACCATCGCGATGGCAGCGGTCGTAAATGTTCTTTCTGATATGATGTGAGGCTAATAAACGAGATTGGGTGACTTGACGTGCCATGCGACCGTGATGGATGACTTCACGAGCGTACTCAGTTGCAACACGGGGCACAGAATGGAGGATGGTGTCAAACGGCAGTGTGGGGTCGCGACCATATAAGAGATAAAAGAGTGAATATCCTGTGGTGTCATGTCGGGATGAGTTATAAGCGAACGTCACGTAAGCCAGCCTGGCGTCACAATCGCGGTGTTCGTTGGAGACGTACATCGACAGCATCCCTGTGATTGTTCGTTTGAGAAGTTCCATAAGACCGTTCGTTTGTGGGTGGTAGGCGGTGGACAGCTTGTGCGCAGTGGCATAACAAGAGCGGAGGAGGTCATCCACAACTCGAGGAAAGAACGAGCGACCGCGGTCTGTAAGTAACTGTCGAGGTGCACCGTGCTAGAGAATGACGTCGTGAGGGTAAAAATCGGCGACGTCAGTTGCGGAAACTAGTCGGCAATGCCTTTGTTATCGCGTAGCGTGTCGCATAATCAGTAGCCATAGCGTGGGAGAAAAAAAAAACGTGATCAAGGTAACAAAGACAGGTGGTTCATTTGCAGCCCCACAGAAGAGAGTCCATCATACGTTCAAATGTCGCAGGAGCATGGCATAGGCCAGAGGGCATGACTTTGAACTGATATAAGCCATCCGGTGTGAAGGCGTCTTCTCGCGGGCCATTTCACCAACTGAAATCTGCCAGTAGCCGGATTGAAGATCGATGGACGAGAAGTATTTAGCTCCGTGCAAGCCGTTCAAGGCGTCATCGATGCGTGTTAGTGGGTAGACGTCTTTTCGCGTGATCTTGACGCAAGAACGCCAGGTACCATGTTTCTTTTTCACAAGCACGACAGGCGAATCCCAAGGGCTGGCTGATGGCTCGATGACCCCTTTTCGGAGCATTTTGTGCACTTCTAATTGGATGACTCGGCGTTCAGCATGCGATACAGGATAGGGACGCCAACGAATAGGATTCGCATCTCCATTGTTGATACAATGGTGAACAACTGATGTTCGGCCTAATGGCCTGTCACTGAAATCAAAGATGTCACTGTACGATTCAATCAGGAGTCGTATGTCCTTAGCCTGTGCAGAGGTGAGGTCAGGTGCAATCATTATCGCGAAGTCCCCCGTTAAGGAACCAGAGCTGTCAGCTGCAATTGGCGCTAATAAGCCACTCTCGGCATCCAGACTCTCAATGCTAAATTCACAACCACTAGAAACGCTGGCCAAGAACATGCCGGCCAGAAGCACTCGAGGGCGCAGGCTCAAATTAAGCGGTAGAACGATGTCGTTATTAGTAACCTTGACCAACGTATGCGGAACAGCAACGTTCCGGTTGAAAAGCACGTTGATGATGGCGTGAAACACATCACTGTCAGGAACCTGTGGCTGTGCGGTCAAAGTGACGTAACTGCCTCGGGTGACCGACGCATATCTTGAAGCGAGCAGAAGCGTGGAGGGATGGTACTCGGAGCAACAGCGAGTTGACGCAGTTCCAACTGAAGAACGCCGGTCACGCAGTCGACGAGAGCAGAATAAGTAGATAAAAAGTCCGACCCAAGGATAATGTCGTGAGGGCAGTTGTCGATCACAGCAAAGAGAACAGACGTAGGGCAGCCGGCTACACTTAAGCGCGAAGTACACATTCCAAGAACAACCAGCACGCTGCCGTCGGCCACACGAAGCACTCGGACACCTGCTGGGGTGAAGACGTTTTTTAAACGTCTACGTAGACTAGCACTCATCACAGATACGTGGGCTCCAGTGTCGACGAGTGCTTGGACGGGTACGCCGCCAATTTGACGTCAATTACACTTCTGCTTGTGGGCACAGACAAAAGATTTGCTGCAGTAGTCGGCAATGCAGCACCAGCTCCGAGGGCTGCATTTCCTAGTTTTCCGAAAGGGTGCGGCCAAACGCCACAAGGGACGAAAGGCGACGTGGCTGCGGCGAACGGGAAGATGGCCGACGTGTTTACGGTGAACGATACTGGTGTCCGCGCGGCGAAGGTGAGCGGCTGTACCACGTGTTCGGAGCAGAGTTGGCGGTGCTGTTAGACTCGGTGGTGGGCGAAACATTGCGGGCATTTCCATCAAAACGACTAAGGTTGGTCGGCGTGTGAGGTGCTGAGGGCCATGAGTTGCGATAGTATCGGGAAAAATGACCAATGCGGCGACAGGTGAAACATATCGGCTGGTCGTCCGCAGTTCTCCACTCAGTCGGGGTGGAACAAAAATAGTAGAATGGCTTTCGTTAGCTCTAGGATTGGCGGCAGCACACACGGAGTGTAAACCAATGTCTTGGGTTCCTGGCGAACGATGGCTTGTACGAGGGGAACTGATAATACAGTAACATCAAGGCTATGCGAACAGAAAGCTGTGGGCGCCATCGCATTCAGTTCATGTCTAACAATTCGCACCACGTCCTCTGATGACTGCTCTGCGGGTTCATCTTCACACGTCGACGTTGCGACAGTATTGGGAAGTTTGGCGAATGGTTGCAAAACGCGTCGGCTTTTGGCCTGCTTGAATTGACGGCACTCTTTAATGACTGCATCAACTGTAGAGCAGCTCTTCCACATGAGCAGATTAAACGCGTCATCAGTAATGCCCTTAAGCTCGTGCCCGACCTTCTCAGCTTCTGTAATGTCGTGATCGGCCTTACGACAAAGTGCCAGCACGTCCTGGATGTACGAGACATAGGACTCCGTGGGGAATTGGGCACGGTAGGCCAGTTCCTGCTTTGCGGCAATTTCACGGCCGGCTGGCTTGCCAAACAACTATGTCGATTCCTCTTTGCATTGGTCCCAGCTGCTTAGCTCCTCTTGTGGTTTTCGTACCACACTTTTGCCGTGCCTCTCAGGTAGAACAACAGGTTAGCTAGCATAAGCGTAGGGTCCCATCTGTTGACTCCACTCACGCCTTCGTGCATGGCCACCCAATCTTCAACGTCGGCGCCATCGGTCCCGCAGAAAGTCCCAGGATCCTTGTGTTGCAAAACGACAACGGAAGGTGACAGCGACGTAGCTGGCGACGGTGACGTTGGAGGCGGCAGCGACGTTGATCCCGCGTGCTCACCGTCATTCATGGCGCGGACGATGATGCGACGTCTCCTACGGAGCTCCGTTTCCAGCCGTGGAACCCCGAACCTCCACCAATATGTTACGGGGGTGTTGCGAGTATAAAAAAACTATATTTACATTATATATACAGGTTGAGTCAGAATAGTTAGGATTGCTGATGACCACCAAGAACGCGCCGCAGCCAGCGTCTCCAGTCTTCTTCCTCTCTCTTCTCTCATCCTTCCGTAACAATATAAATACTGTGAATTTTTTAACAGTCATTCCCATTCATTTCTTCTATTCAATCTTCCCAGTCATAAATATTTCTGCGAAATAAAACTTCACGAAGGATCAAGCTTCACATATTTTCATAATTTACTGCGCCAAGTCTCGATATTACTGAAGAATGGTTCTAGACGTATTATGTGAGCAACAACCACAGTGTAATTGTGATAATGAATGAGTACTCATCTCCGTGCCCTAATATATGCCTGTTTTAGATAGATACTTGCAGTGGCTGGTATCAAAAATTATTGCATAACAGACAGAGTGTTGTACTTATGAAGTATATTTTGTTTTTGCGCAATAAACAAAGTGCGTGAAAGTTCATTCAAATAACAATTATTCTACACTTGCTTTAAGACATACTAATGACGGGAAAAGCTACTCGCACGTAGAAGATTATCACTTTAAAACTTGAAGACAAGAAAATTTATGGAAGCATCGCTACTGCTTCTAGAATTAGGCAGGGACAAAATATTATTAATCAAATCATGCCTGCTGAATAAAGACTAAAGCACTCAACGAAATCGTCGAAGTCTTCTTACGCAAAAAGCTTAGAAACGCAAGATCAGTTAAAAGTACGAAAGTCAAGGTATAGTATGTAGCAGCGACATACTTATGCAATATTCGTCCAACTTTAGTACTTGCTCTAAATGCCGCACATTGAACATGATGGCAGTGCAAGAATTAAATCTCATCAAAACGCGACAACATAAGCTCAGGGAACGAAACGCACCTCTGTAATTAAAGCTACACCACCCCTCTCTCCAGGAGCGATTCACTGTGCATATCGAATTTGACGAATACGAATTGATTTGAGCAAACGTCGATTCCTGCCTTGTTGCGATAGTTTTGTCATAGTAGAGGCTTAATTGTGCTTCTTGGACGAGAAGTCGTCAAGAGCGATGACAGACGACACGCCACCACTTGCGTCGAGCACGTCTTTTCGCACTGCGTCTCGCAGGAATATATTGTAAGGCTTGCAACGTAGCCATGGAGATGTCTGGTTCCCGTTTCTCCAACAGCGAGCCAATGGACTCCGACAACGACTACACCATCGTGGAGGGCAAGTGACTGAAGAGAAAATACCGCAAGGCAACCAAAGACGTGAGTGAGCAGGGCCCCGACGGACCGCTTACTCCGACTTACACGATTGCTTTTGTGCCACTCCACGTCTCTAAAGGTTTAAATTCTGTACAGAGACAGATTCTTAAAACCTACTTTGGCAATGTGGCTCCGAAATGAATTAATGAAGTGCGCTTCAACACCAAGAAAAGCGTAGTCAGAGTGAAAATAGCGATGCAGGCCGCCCAAGAAAAATTGAAAACCGGGCGCATGCTAGGACACATAAAAGTCCGGTAGTTCGTCATGCACAGTGGTCGCACTAGGGCAGGTGTTATCTCCGATGTCGTGATTGACATCAGCGACGAAGAGCTACAAAGGCTTCTGTCTTCAACAGTGATCGCTCGACGAGCGTCAAGCTTCTTTTCGAAGGAGACATGCTACCTGATCATATCAGGGTGGGCTACGTGAGACACCCGGTGCGTCCTTATGTTCCCCGACCATTGCAATGTCACAAGTGCCTATAGCTAGGCCATGTCAGCGCTTTCTGCACAAGCCAGACGGCATGCCTTCGCTGTGCCGGCAGCCATGACGTATCTTCATGTACAGTAGGAGAAATGAAGTGCTCGTATTGCGAAGGACCTCACGAGACCAATTCCAAGGACTGTCCTCAATAGAGAAAGGAGGAAAAATACTGAACCAAATGAGCAAGGCAAGCATGTCACACAAGGAGGCGGCAGTGTCAGTGCAACACCGGAGGAGACGAACGCGTCGTCGGCGTGGACAAGCTGTAGGTCCACACGAGAGCTCCCTGGCTCCAACTCCGCGGGTCCAGCAGAAGGTAATTCAATCTTCATCGATAGATCACTCCAAACCATTGCTTCAAGCGAGCCGCGCAAGCCTGGAGCCGAAAGTATGGCCACGTTTACCGCCGCGCTCTCACGCCTTAGATTGTCAACTCGAGCAAGGGCAGTGCACTCAAATATCCCCATCGGACTCTGTCGTCAAAGCCATGCTACGACAAATAATCGCTGCCCTAAAGCTGGCACTGTCCCGTTTAAATACGCCAGTACCGCTAACAGCGGCAAAAATTATGAATGCTCTAGACAGTCTCTTAGCTACGCTGCAGCAACTTCTACATCAGCCCGCGAAGATGACTGTACTGTGTTGTGAAGTGCACACGTATGCATTGCACAGAAACACTATGCTGTGCCGCCCTCATCATATTCACCATACCACCACTCTCCTTCCTCTTCACATCCTATCTCTCTTACTCCCCAAACCCCTTCCCCATCGTAGAGTAGAAGGGTAGAGGCACTTCACTGAGGCCGCCCTCTCCACCTTTGTGCCATTAAATATTATCTCTCGCTCTTGACTGAGATTTCGACAGTACACGAAGGTCACTAAAAGAATGCAAATCATCGGTGGCGTACGCCCGAAAAAATTATTCGTACCGTTTTTCAAAACGAACAATCAGACAAAGATGCGGAAATGCATAGACAACAATGCTTAATCGCAAACAAAAATGCAAAAATGTCAGTTCACGTAATAGTCTGTCTAGAAACAATTCTGAAACAAAACAAATTACCAGAGAAGTATAATGGGAGCGTGGTACATTTAGGCAGTTTCATTAAAATGTCGGTTTGAAGTGGCGTTACACCACCAAGTCCATCCTCCGTGATCCACAATTTCGGTTAACGAAGTGATTCATAACCTTTTTACAGTCGGCATGGTTATCTCTTTGCTTATGTAGCAAGGGCAGGCTGTTCAAGTGGGTTTCACTGATCGGTGATCGCAGCCATGCTTTTTGAGCGATGGAGTGTGGAGAAAGACATTTCTGTTCTGGGAACGCTAACAGCGAGAGTGGCCAGTATTTTCAAAAGTATCTTGATCGACAGGATGATGTTCCGGTCGCACGCTTCAGCAGCAGTCGGAGGGATATCTACTCCTTCTTCGCTTTCGCGCTTCCAATTTCCCACCATAGCCACAGTTGGGCTTCACTAATACTTGCAGTTATCTAAGCATGCCTTCCAATGAGCGAGCCTTACCAATGGTCAGTCTTAGTTACTACTTTTGCCTCGTCTTACGCAGTGATGGAATATAAAATCACAATTTAAGGTCTGCGAACACACTATCAATTAGTTAGATGCATGCTGGCATCCAGTAATAGCACCCGAGAATTAGCGCCGGAGTCTGAGCCTTGTGGGTCTGTCTCATCGCGATCCGAGGCAGCCTCTGTCTCAACTTCATTCGTCAGCGCAACGACCTGCTCGTGGAGAAGTGTGAATACCTCTTCGCAGTTTTGTTTTTTCTCTGAGTAGTCAGGGCAGCTACGGTGTCTATCATCGGTTTCCTTGCTGTTCCCACATCCACATATTCCTTCTCGTAGAGGCGACTGAATATGAGCATGTGTGCCAATACGTCAGAGAGGAGAGCTATCGCCAATTTAAACTTGCTATAGCCTAGAGCGACGCGGAGCGTCCTCGCTTTTGCAGTGCTTTGCAGTTATCTGCAGTTGCCGACAACATCGATAGCTCTACCTATGGAGCCAAGTGAGCTTACAAACTGTATGAAACTGTATAGCCGTTCAACCCATCTCGTCTCTCAAAGGCCTTAATGTTGTTGGCCAAGTGTGCTTTTCAGTGCACTATTTCGTTTTGGCGACGCGGTGAAGGAAATTACCTCTTTCATAATTCCTACTGCGTTCCTTGCAGCTTGACTGCATGACGAATTGAATAAAGACATGTTAGGTACATGGTCAATGCACAGGAAATAAATAGCATTTGGGGCACATCGCTCAATTTAGGACATGGCACCACATACCTCTAACCCCACGAACCTGCAGCCATTTGTCGCTAGGCTAACGGGGCTGCCGAGGCCGAATTCTAGGCCCTTCAATATTTGTAGGACCTTTTCACCACATGCTTTCCCTCTCAGGATGGATTCATTTACGTTGGTGTCGAAAGCATCATTGTCAAAGCGTTGGTCGACGAATTGGACGAAGCCTTCTCGTGCCATGTTCTTTTGTACGTATCACTGAACAAAAGTTATCTCCGACATGCGAGCAGCATCGGTCGCTTTGTCGAACATGATGGTGTAGACTTTTCGCAAGTGCACCCACTTAATGAGTGTAGCAGAAACCTCGTCTTTACAGCACTTCATTAGTACGTTCTTGGTCGTTCTGGGTCGTTCTGGGTCGCCGATGTGGCTCGAACTATTTGCTGGCAAGGTGCTTCTGAAGTTCACGCTTCCGTCTGCATACTCCAAAGCACAGAATATCGCGCGAAATGCCCTCATTCAAAGTTAATGACGCCTCATTTGACCGCTCTAGAAGTGTCCTGTCATTTCGATGTCCATGAAATAGTATATTTTAGCGCCCTAGAAAGACGATCGGCCTTATGATTATAAACAGGCGGTTTCGGTTGTCGTTCACTTGATGTATATGCTGAATGCAGGCTTGGTTGACGACATGTTTTTCAGGTCCACGGACAGATGCGAGAAGTCCATCTCGTCCTGTGTCGCTTCGTGGCACTTGTCGCTTTCATGTGCAGGAACATCACCATCTTTGTCCAGCAGATTGGGAAAGCACGTCAGTGTCTTGATGACCAGAACTAGAAAGGCGAACTTTTTTTGGAAGCCTCCCATTGTAACTGTTATGACTAAACGCAATACTTGCAGAACCAGCCCCTGCGAGAATTGGAGAGCATAATAGACTTGAACTTTTCAACTGCGACTACTTTAAGGATCACTTTTCACCTTCGCCTATTTTCCAGTGAATTTAGCATAGAATATTGTAGTTACCCGGAGCGCACCAGTGAGTTTCTAGCAAACACCGTTTGGAGTAACCATCAACTTAATCATCAACAATCTTTGTAATGTCGCATTGAGCTTGTCCTTACAAAGAGACCGACGTCCCCAAAAAGGCACTGGAGGATATGATGAGCAATCTTTCGAATTGATATTCGGTATTTTGGGTAAATGAAGAAGCAGCATGGGAAGGTTCGCCTTGAAGAATAGTGATATGGTACATGCCACCCTTGGAGAAAAACAGATATTCGAGTATGTCTTGTCCAGTGGTATCTTTGGGAAGGTTACAGACAAGGTGTCGTGTGCACTGGCTTAGACTGCAATTGGTAGAGCTTTGTTGGAAGCCAGAGTGAAGAACCTACCAATCTTTTGTAAACTTGCTCTCTTCACTCTGAAGGAAACAATTTGGGGCTGCAAACAAACTAAAATATTGGTGTCCAGTGCTTTGGGCGTACAACCACCAGCCGCAATTGCGAGTTTCGTGTTTAAAAATGCATGTCGCTCGACCGGACGAGCTGTCGCGCGGGACAAGCACTAAAATACTTGATAACGTATGTCCCAACTGAGGTACATAATACAGGTGCCTAAAGCACGTATTGTTGATATTTGAAGCAATTTTTGAACAAGCATGCGTTAGAAAGGTGACAAATATATCTGCGAATAGTTTGTCACACGACCAATGTGCGAATCGTTTTATTAGAACGACAGAAAGCGGAGCTAGTTGGTAAGAATTCATTATGCAAAAAAAGGTTAGGCGTGTAGACAGGACACACGAGAAGTGGACAACACGAACGCCGACTATCAACTGAAGGGAGCACTGAGGCGAAAAGAAGAAAGAAGACACAGAACTTATCTGCGCAAGCTCTGGAATGGTATCACCATGTGTTAGTCGGGTACATGTGCCGCTCTACGTGAGAGATAGCTATTAAGCCACTTAATCTCTTCCTTATGTAAAGTATCAGAGACCTGGATTGGGAAGAATTGGGGATAAGAGTAAATGGAGAATACCTTAGTAACTTGCGCTTCGCTGATGATATTGCCTTGCTTAGTAACTCAGGGGACCAACTGCAATGCATGCTCACTGATCTGGAGAGGCAGAGCAGAAGGGTGGGACTAAAAATGAATCTGCAGAAAACTAAAGTAATGTTTAACAATCTCGGAAGGGAACAGCAGTTTACGATAGGTAGCGAGGCACTGGAAGTGGTAAGAGAATACATCTACTTAGGACAGGTAGTGACTGCTGATCCATATCATGAGAGTGAAATAATCAGAAGAATAAGAATGGGCTGGGGTGCGTTTGGCAGGCATTCGCAGATCATGAACAGCAGGTTGCCATTATCCCTCAAGAGAAAAGTGTATAACAGCTGTGTCTTACCAGTACTCACGTACGGGGCAGAAACCTGGAGGCTTACGAAAAGGGTTCTACTTAAATTGAGGACGACGCAACGAGCTATGGAAAGAAAAATGATAGGTGTAACGTTAAGGGATAAGAAAAGAGCAGATTGGGTGAGGGAACAAACGCGCGTTAATGACATCTTAGTTGAAATCAAGAAAAAGAAATGGGCATGGGCAGGACATGTAATGAGGAGGGAAGATAACCGATGGTCATTAAGGGTTACGGACTGGATTCCGAGGGAAGGGAAGCGTAGCAGGGGGCGACAGAAAGTTAGGTGGGCAGATGAGATTAGGAAGTTTGGAGGGTCAACATGGCCACAATTAGTACATGACCGGGGTAGTTGGAGAAGTATGGGAGAGGCCTTTGCCCTGCAGTGGGCGTAATCAGGCTGATGATGATGATGATGATGATTATGTAAAGTAATCGAATGCTGACTCACGCAGGCACTTCCACCTTTATAGATATGCCATGCCTCTACCATAAGACGCGTATCTTCGTTCTTGTGCATGTACAATATCGCGCATACATCTAACTCTGGCGTGCAGTTACAATCTTGGCAATATAGGGAAAGTTTAGAAGGCGATCCACCGGTTAATGACCTTTTATGTTCCATTAGCCTCTAATTGATACACCGCCTCATTTGCCCTACGTAGAATTGGCCACAGCTAAAGCGAACATTATATACCACACCCATACGACAGTCAGTAAAACTGTTGTTCTTATTGTGCTTCACAGGACAAATATCTCTTATTTCTTTTTTGCCTAGAGCACCGTCCCAACCGATCATCGGCTCAGAAGGCAGTGAAGGCACTTTTATGCTTTCTCATAACTTCTGGTTTGCGCGAGCGTCTTTAACTCAAGCGCTGTCCGTACACGTATCTACACCTTCTCTCTCCCTTCTCTCGCTCCCCTTCTCCCTTCCCCCAGCGTAGGGTAGCCAACCAGACTATTGACTGTTTAACATCCCTGCCTTCCTATATTACCCTCTCTCTCTCTCTCTCTAGACGCCTTTCGCTTGCGTAATTCTCAGGCACTAGTTCAGTATTTGAGAGAGGAAGATCCTGGTGATTGTACAGCTTTTACTATGGATATCGAAGACCTGTATTACTCCTTGCCGCATGTCGAGTTGCTAAATTCCGTAAATGAGAGCATTAAAGAACAAGTGTAAGAGTCGGCTTTTATTGACAGATGCGGTATTTCCACGGGAGCATTTCTAGAAATTCTTTCAATGTACTTAAAGTCGACGTTGATTGGGTGGAGAGATGGAGGGTGGAGAAATCAGGCATTTGTAATGGCTCAAAAGTTGTCCCTCTTCTTAGCGATATCTACCTGAGTAAGGTTGACAGCTGCTTACAGAATGCCTGAGGTGATTGCGTTATCAAGATCTTCCGTTACGTTGATGATTACCTGATTTTCTGCTGTAGAGAAGAATTCGATTCCGCCGCTACCTCAGTAACTGAGCAATTTAAACTTTGTGGAGGGCGATTAAAGTTTACCAACGAATTTCCTCAGCGACACGAATTTCAGTTTCTAGACATTTCTTTGGTCTTCGAACAAAATCACGTTTGTTGGCAGCACTCCCCAACATCTTCGAAGCAATTGTTGAATTTTCAATCCAAGCATTCCAAAGTAGTAAAAGACGGAATTGCTATGTCGTGCCTTAAGTCTTCGCTCACCAGATCCTGCATGCACAAAATGAGCACCTGTTTTATTGCACAGGTGCTGCGCCTATTAGAAGCAGGTTATCCCAGCGCAGCAGTGGTCACTGTGGCTGAACGCCAAAAGAAGTTGGTTTCGAGGGGGACGGACATGGTTACAGAAAGCAGTAATAGCCAAAAAAAAAAAAAGTAGTGGCTATTCCGTACATTCATTGAGTATCGCAGAGGCTTAAAAAAGTTGCAAACAGATATGATGTTAAAGTTGCTTTCTTTCACTGCTCCCAATAAGCTAGGTAAGATATGCGCTGCCGTGCAGAGGAAAAGGGAGTAGGTAAAAGGCAAAAAAAGAACAGATATTTGCCCTGTGAAGCACAGTAAGAACAACAGTTTTACTGACTGTCGTATGGGTGTGGTATATAAAGTTCACTTTAGGTGCGGCCAGTTTTACGTAAGGCAAACTGGGCGGTGTATCAATCTGAGGGCAAAGGAACATAGATGTCATTAATCGGTGGATCGCCTTCTAATCTTTCCCTACATTGCCAAGATTCTAACTGCATGCCAGACTTAGATGAATGCGCGGTATTGTACAGGCACAAGAACGAAGATACGCGTCTTATGGTAGATGCAAGGCAAATCTATAAAGGTGGAAGTGCGTGCTTGAGTCCGCCTTCGATTACTTTAGATAAGGAAGAGATTAAGTTCCTTAACAGCTATCTCTCCCGTAAACCGGCACATGTACCAGACTGACACGTGGCGATACCATTCCAGCGCTTGCGCAGATGAGTTTTGTGTCTTCTTTCTTCTTTTCGCCTTAGTTCTCTCTTCAATTGATCGTCGGCGTTCGTGTTGTCCACTTCTCTTGTACCCTGTCTGCACGCCTCACCTTTTTTTTACATAATGAGTTTCATTACTTTTGTTCAATTACATACTAAGAAGCCAATTGTGTGTTTAAGCTATTCGGTAGAGTTGCGTGCATACATTGGAGCCCTTACAATCTCATTATTGAAAGCGATTTGCTTGGGACTTGCGATAAACCACCTTGCCAAGTTGCGGGAAAAGTGATGAGAACTCATAAAGCGCGTATGTTGTGATCTAGGTGTTATATTCGCCCGTCGGCTTTGGCTGCGTCGATCAAAATAGGGCCTGTAGATGCGCCATCCGAAACCCGCCGTGCGTGCTTAGTCAGTACGGCATAGCATTCACAATGTCAACAATAACCAGAGCACAGCAAATCTCGGGTGCAATTTTCATCACCGTAAGTCGGGATATTTCTTGCGTGACAGAACACTCACTGGTTTCTAAGTAGTCGACTGATTCGCTAGGATTGATAGGAGGTGCAAAGAAATAGTCTGTATGGGGACATGATGAGCTCGGACGGCTGTCCTATGTTACAACTGCCGAAAGTAGCCGTGGACAGGGGGGGAGGGGGGAGAGGAGGTGCGGGATCATTCCGTTTGGCTAGACGAGTTGTAGGGTGGCCACTGGCGAGTGATGAATAAGGAGCCAGACGCAAACTTAGCTGATTCATTTCCTGATGAAACAAGAAAGATACAATGACACAGCAAGGCCTGCTCAGAAGAAAAGGGCTCTTGCAGAGAACAACGCCTGCGGCTCACCGCGCGCTCGAAGATGAGCGTAATGACGACACAACAAGCACAAGCTACAGGGACTTGAACACGACTCCTTTGGAGAGAAGTCACAGGTGAAGAGGAGCGACGTAACACTCCGGCGCTTGGAGTATTTGTTAAACCTTCCGGGTCAGGTCTGAGACACGGCTGTTGGAAAGTGCAGCTGGGTGCCACAAAACGTTTTTAATTGAACACTCCGCCGGATACCCATGCGCCGATGTTTACGAATTATTCGTGTGTGGTGGCAATATGGTGAATGCATCTCCATGCAGCGAACTGCATGTTCTGCTCTTTGGCGCGCTTGGATGCCGAAATAAACGCTGAATCGTAACACCAGGTGAAGAAGCGCATCTGAGCTCACAGGCAGCAAAGGCGCTGAGGTACATGGTCTGTTTCGAGCAGGCAAGTTCACGAAAGACTCTTACCGCGTGTGCTAAGGGAGGGGTGGGGGGTGCTTCTGACACCGGTTCTAGGAAGGGGTGAATACCCCTACCACTCACCTTTGTATCCGCCACTGCTTTTCCAATTACTCGCTTTAAGGTCATGCAGCTTCCACGTGCTTTAGGAGTGAATCTAAGCGAATCCTCCTCCTGTGGGGCACCTGAGGGATGAAGCGTGGCATCGAGAGATTAGACGTACAGAGGAATTAGGCAACGAAAACGCCTCGTAACTGCAAGCGCAGGCAACACGGAAACATAACATAATGTCACCAAAGGCGACATCTAGACCTTTAGATGCAACATAGCTCGCGCAGAAGGGCACATACGCCTCGATGACCTATATGGCGTTCAGCGATGAATACGCCTCGCAACTCGCATATGCAATAGCATGTGCCTACCGCGAAACAGCAGAGGAACCGTTGGCTTTAAAACTATATATATATATATATATATATATATATATATATATATATATATATATATATATATATATATATATATATATATATATATATGTCATCGTAGATTAGATTTCTGGGTGGCTGCTGTGGTTCAAGTCTTTGCTCTGGGCGTCCCACCAAATAAAGACCATGGAGAATTTCATCCGTTGAAGTAATATTGATGGTGGTTGCTACTTCTTGCATGTATAGCACTTTCTTGAAAATGACGTTTCCGCAATTTCTGTCGTGGAAGCTGAACTTGTGCGATATATCTTTTTTTATAAATGAAACTATGTTTATATCTGCATATTTAGTCACCAATTTTCGTAGAAACAGATTTTTTAAATACTCTCAGCAACTGCTTCTCAATGCACATAATGTTTTGCTGCAGGCACAGCGATATCAGTGAGCATCACAGGAGAGAAAATGAAAATCACAATCTAAAATATGGCCTTCGATGGTAGTTCCGAAGCCTGAAAATATTCCGCAGTTCCTTATTTTTATTCAAACCTGCCCCTCCCCCGCAGCTTGGATATTCTTTCAGTGTTGTTTTATAACGTTTGCTGCTTCATTTAGCTTCTTGAAAATGGTTGGAGTTAGTACGCGCTAATTGAGCTCAAAAGCATAAAGCTAGCCGCATGAGTACACGCACAACTGCGCCAACAGCGGCGGCTCAAATCAGCACTTTTAGGATATCCTCACGCTCCCTTGCAACTGGTTGATCGCACTGATGCTGTGCTATTTTTCGTATTCTAGGCAGTATTACTAAATTGTCTTGAGAAGGTTACCGTGGAGGTTTAAAATCTCAGCTATGAACAGCAGTGAGCGATGTCGCGCTACAAATTAGGCAAGTCTGCATAAGCAAACATTTGAGACACAAGATGCAGTCTTGAAGCAACAACATTCGCACACAGACCGGCACATTTCGGCAATATGCATTTCTGTGGCATCGATACTGTATTTCTGAATCTCTGCGAAAAACCCGGCTCCAGAGCACTGAGCAAGCACAATTACGTGGGCCAGGCGTCTAAAAAAAACCACGAAATACAAACCAAACTTTCAGAACTGTGCAGTTCACTACATTCGTCCCGCATAGCATGCAGTAGTGTATGGCATCACATAGAGCCCAGTTAGAAACACCACTCGCTGGTAGGTGACTTCTAACTGGAATAAAAGGGAGAATGGAAGTTTTGCTGCTTGCAGATTATTCGTTTAACATGAAGATTGAAAATAAACAGCCCAAACGTGGTTCATTACAAGAACATAGGCAATGCAGTGTTTTGTGCAGCAGCGATTTTTAAAAGTAAGAATGAAATATTGGAGACAGGCTGTGTTCGATATAGCAACTCACAGTTGCAAAGTATGAATATCATTTTCCAAGCACCATAGCTTATATATGCTCAAAATATTCCGCATAGTAGTTAGAATGTTTAAATAAAAACCTCCTTTCAGCTGCGCATTTACCTAACCTTCACATACACTTTAATATGTGCCCTCACTTTTTCATAGCCTTGACAGGCTTGTTTCGTGGGAATGCTTAGTAGAGCACAGCTTTTTAGGTCTAGTCAACCCTCTTGTTAAGCACGGGCGTTTTTTTTTTTTTGTCCACGGCCACTTAAAAAAAGTATAATCCGAGTTCTGATTCGGCGCAATAGAGACCATAGAGGAGGGAACGTTTATTATTATTTTTTGCGTAAAACTGAAGACGATTTTGCAATTTCAGCCTTGTCTTGGAAGTGAAGATAAGACTCCATGCTTCCAATGATTCTAGTGCAACTGGCACTCGCTTTCTTCATTACATGCACGACTGCAAAATCAGGTGAGTGCTTTGTGTGGCTGGATTGGGTTCGTGGAGGTTGGATAATATCTAGGAAGACGGGCCTTACCTCATCTGGAGCGCAGGACTTAAACGTGTGAAAATGGTACTGTCTTCAATCTTGTCATCAGTACTCGCACAAAGGCTACTATATAATGACGTCATTCTTGACTGCTTGCTTGCGTTCAACAATATCTGTATGCGTTAAATGGGAGAAGAAAGTCACATTTTATAAGTTCAGCCATTGCATTCCCGAGTCTTTGACGTGAAAGAAACTGGCGCATGCTCCTGTGTTCGCGCACACCCGAGCTACGCGATGTGACAGTTGCGGCTATCTTCACAAATAGATAGTGTTGGTACGCTAGAAGTTATACATTCACACAGAAATAAATTTGTCCAGAAATTCCCAACTGAACTTCATAAAAACGGCAAAATTTATTTCTCTGTGGTATCATGTCAACAAGCATTACGGATGTCTTTTCTGCATTCTAACAGTAGTAGAAACACTATGTCAGAACAATTAGATAAAATACAGACGTCGAAAAAGAACCTAAAACTTGAATTTACCACTTATACAATGGTATTTGCCAAAACATGAAGTCAACTGGAGGAAGTCACATGCTTCTGCTTTCAATAAAATAAAACTTAATAATCTACTGAAGTATTGAACCAGTATGCTTATTTCATAAATGTATCTCACTTAAAAGAAAAGACACTGTATTTCTGCAACCAAGAAGACACGCAACCATATTTCCGGTGAAGGTGCTTCGTTGTAATCTAAGAAAGTAACGGAGAATTTATTATGTATGCTGGCGAGTGCACCGCTATTTCCTGAAAATAATTAGAAAGCATATTGCCTGCAGCCAATTCTGTATTTTAGAGGCTCCATTACTGGTCTATAACAACAATCGTGAACCTAAGTAAGAAAAGAATCCTTTTCGGACTATTGTTACATTGACGCACCTACCAGAGCGCCTTGCATTGGGTCCACGTTAAATTTACGTGGAGAAATTGGTCTTGGTACATTGCGTAATTTTTTTAAAGCGCATTTCGCAGGATGAACAGGTAGATCACATTTGTTCGAAAATCTGTAGGGTAATGGGAATAGTCAATGAATGCGGCCGGTTCTTACCTGTAAAAGGGAAATTGTTCCAACATCATGCTTTATATTACCACACACTCAAGCTGTTACACTTCAAGATCAGGAAATTCAACATCCGAAAATTTGCACAATCAACCAATACTTTGAAAAAGCAATCCTGACAATCCAGAACATTCCATTTTGTATGTGCGTACGCTTCATATGTGTCGGGTGTCCCCCCGACAGTTTTTTAACTGTGGGACACTGTACCACATTACTGGTAATAAATCTGAAATTTGAAATGAGTTTTTCGTAAAATATCAAATTATCACGGCTAGTAACGTGTGCAATTGAAACCTACACAGTGCTAGACTATCGTACCATGGGGCAAAGTCAACTTATCATTAAGCGTCGCCCGCTTACAACCGACACAGATTGTTTACCCTTACTTATATATGGGAAATTTTCATGTCGCCAGTAAGAAATACAAATCAGAAGATCAGCCATACATTGTCCAGTGGAGTTAATTTGATCAAGAAGGTTTGGCGTGTTGACTCTTCATAACATGGGCATTACAGACGTCTTTGGAGAAGTTTATATTTGTAGATCGTATTTCATTGTCTGATTTGACTGATATGCAGGTATAAGGAACCATGTATTTTTGTTCCTATATTCTTATTGCCCGAGTAATTCCTGCCGTAATTGGACTTTGCAAGGACAATCCTTTTTGATGCTAAAGACCGCAGAGGAGGAGGAGGAAAAACATTTATTGAAAAGAAAAGGGGACGAGCAAGTGTATTTCTGCTTGTGCGGGGAGTCGCCCTCCGTCCAGGGCTCCTGTGGCTCTTGCTATCTCCCGCGCCTGCCGAACCCGTTGCTGCTGGTCCCGAGGGTCCGAGCTAGTCAGCATGGCCTCCCACTGCTCGGGTGTGGGGTTGGGTATTTGCGGGCCTGCCTTTACGTTCGGGCACGCCCATGTTGTGTGATATAGGGAGGCGCAGTCGTTACAAAGGGGCATTTGTACGAATACAGTATAGGGTGTATTGCGTGTAGTAAATTGGGGTATGTGTTGGTTTGTAACTGCCGCCACGTTACGGCGTCTTTACGGGAGAGCGTCTTGTGTGGAGGCGGGTATTGCCCTCTGTTAAATATGTGGTGTTGTAGTATGGCGTTGTATAGTACAGGTACGGGCTTCATAGAGGCGCCCGTATCTCTGTCTTGTGGGTCTCGGGTGGCACGACCTCGGGTTACAGCGTACTTTCGGCCGTCTCCTTTTTCTCTGCACAGTTATACTGCTTGGTGTAATAAAATGTAATTTACTTTGAGACCCGGGTCGAGGTCGGGGCAGAAAAACAGCGTGTTCAAAGCTCGATGTCTGGCTACTGGTGGCGGCAGTTGCATTTCAAGGGTAGCAGAATTTCAATATTCTCCCCTAGCGAGGTTTGCATGCACATTGGAAAGTACAATTGTAAAATACAATGTGTAAAAACCCGAATGCACTTGACGATAATTTATATTATGTTCCATTTAAGTCCCAGGAAATAAAATCTGAAGCCTGGACTTGTGCTTTGACTTTGCTGGAAAAATTGAATCACCGCTACCCAATCTTGAGTAGAATTCGGCAGCTATATTCTATTTAAGTATGCGCATTGTGTACCAATAGACTTAGAGCCGTTCACTGAGCGTTTCATTCTATATTATAGCTATGTACAGCTAGTGAAACAATTGTATGTCTATCCAGCAATATGTTAACAAGATCATGAAGGTCTTAGGTATTTACATTACGGTGCAAAAAACTCGTATCAAGCTGGAGATATCGTCAACAATACCAACAAGACAATGCGTTCCATAGTGACTAGGATAAAAAGATCAGTGATAGTTTACAATTTAAAAATTAACGAACCATCAAACACAAGCCTGATTTCTTTGTTTTTCAACTACATTATACGATGCACGTAGGATCATGCGCAGCCGTGACGAAGATTCTTTTTCCTTAGAAATTTAAGGCTCCTATTCCTGAAGCCGCTCAACAGCCGCTGTGGATCGTAATAAAGGGTACTATACGGCAAAGGCAGTAACAATAATGGAAGAACCGCTACTCGATGAGACAGTGCTTTTCCGGAAGACATATGCTTTCCAGGTGCGAATTCTTTCCCTCCGTAAACATGAAGTGTGAACATTTCAGAAAATGTTGACTTCATATTGGAGCACTATTTCGCACCGTTTCCCTTCATTTTCAGATGGCTGTGGATCAGGGGATACGACCTCAGCCTTCGTCAAAATTATTCGTCTGGCTGTGGAAACACTCAAGCTGGACCCCCTGCAGTTACCGGACATGTCCCTTGACGTTCCAATGCTTGGCAGCATCACATTGCACGACGGCAGCCTTACAGGACTGAGTAGTGTTAGGCGAACGGGGACCAATTCCATCTCAGTTGATGATAAAGGACTCGACGTTCAAGTCGACATGGGAACGGGTCAACTAGCCATCAATTTTACAACAACCATTTCTATGGGGCTCATCTCATCGGAAGTAAACATTTTGGTGGATATTGACTGTACACGCATTGTGATGGAGATTGAGGAGTAAGTACAGTTTCTTACATCTAAAACTTAATACCAGCATATTGGTGGAGTTTTTATCGAGGAACCTAAATTAAACATAACCGTTACCACACTAAGCAATGTCACAAATATTGAGCCTTAAGGCACGTTTATATTCCGACGTTATCGGCGCGTGGGCGAGCGTCGTTCGCGGTCAGTCACGCTACGTCGGTTGCGCTGCGTCAGCCGAGATGCCATCCCCTCTATACTTCAACGCACGCGCCGTCGGCTGCTATCTTCGGAGCATGCGCAGAACGTTCGCCAAGTCGCGCGCCGTCCGCAAAGGCAGTCTGCGGAGCTGTGTTGGCGCCTTTTTCTTCTCGCGCAATGCATTGTGGTGCGAGAGTTCCGCCGACTCCGACGCGCGAATGGCTCAGGAGCCATATCGGCGCCGGGCCCGTCGGGGCGCGTTGGAAGCCGCCGGTTACGTTGGCTGGGTCGGTGCGCCCGAGGGGTCGTTTTCGCCGACGTGACGTAGCGTGCGCGCGCGCGGGCGTTACGTCGGACTATAAACGGCCCTTTAATGTGCGTTTCTTCTTTGAGCACATCACATTGTTGCGCTTGGCTAATGCTCTACAGCTGCTGCATTGGGGGGATACAGTTGCGGCAGTGTAGGTGCTTTTCGCATGTGGAAAGCACGGCTGGGCAGGCACCAGTTATAATGGCGGACACAAAGTACAAGCTATTGTAGTTTGGTAATGCAACTTTTTCTTCAAGATTGTTTACAGATTGTGAATGCAAAGCAAAACTTGAAAAGCCATAACAGAAGTCCCACAGTTCGCTAATGTGCTGAAAACGGCTTAGACCGTGCAATTGAGGATATTGGGTCATGTGAGGTGCTGCTTTGACTCCGTAACCGCGTTTCAGCCTATGTTCTGAGCTTGCCTCCAAAGATGCCGCATTACCTTCTATTTCCCGAAACACTGTCACAAATATTTTTCGCTACGTGCTGGTTGATGTATTGATACAGGAATATAATCACGACCACTGGGCTACTATTCCGCGCAGCGTCATGGAAAACAGCAGTGTCATACGTCGATTCATAGCTAGATACGTATGTGTTCAGGCTTCGGTGCACTAGCAGTATGCTAGAAGTACCTGGTTACGTTGATAGATTGTCTTTGTGTGTGAGCTTTGGCATCTTGGCGTGAAAAATCGTTTCAAGCATCTTTTAGTTAACCAATTTGAACGGCAATGTCTCTGTTAGTCGCAACGCGCTATCGTGAGAATCGCAAATGTGCGGGGAGACTGAGTCCCATATCTCGTGTTCCAAGTCGACGTACAGTCGACTTTAACAGTACCACGCGAGCGTCGAATGTCCGGCCGGTCAGCGCTTTGTAACAACGTGAGGCAACGACATAAACAAGAGTAGCGCATTCGCACAACGTTCACTGGAAGCGCAAGTTTCGTTAGCTAGGCTCTTCCCACGTGTATTACACCACCCCTGTCGTGATTAACGCAGCAAAAGGTTACGCCAAGTTTGAAACTAGATGGAAAAGCTGATAGTGCCCTTTTACGCTAGTCATTCTTGCCCCTAAAATACAGTTGTATTGCAGCTTTGTAGGATTTGTTCAGCCTTTTTCTCTGCAGGCGCACTATATCAGCACACGCTAAAAAAGGAAAAAAAAAACAAGGGGCACAAGCCAGGGGCACACGCTGCTGCTTTCTCCAACAAGCCGGGAAGCTTGTGCCAAATTAAATGTGCCAGTGGTTGTGTCCTGCTGGTAGTAAGAGCCTAGCAGAGAAAACTTGCACTACAAATGAACTTAGTGCGCATGCGCTGCTGCCGCTAATCTCCTCGGTTCGCGCCGTTAGAAGGCGCTGGCCGGTTGGCAAGCCAACGCTAGCGCGGCAGTGTTAAAGCGGTTGTCCTGTTTAGGCCACGTGTAAGAGGTGCGGATCTGTCTGCTAGCACTTTTGCTACTTGACTGGCTGTGACTGATCTCCGTTTGTTGACTTTGGAAAGCGCCCACGAAGGTCCGTCTACTCGCCCACCCCAATCTTCTATGTGGGCCTAAAAGCGGGTTTCACAAGATTTAGGGCTTCAGTGGGCCTTGTTGATGGTGCTCTCCACTGTTGATGGTACCAATTTACCTCCACGTAACGAGTGGCTTGTGTGTCTGATGCGCCAAGTAATATTTCCCCCGAATACTCGTACAGGGACAATTAAAGGCACCCTTTGACCGCATTGATGGCGTGAGACACCTTTGACCGTAATTTCGCGGGCACAAAAAGAAAGTTGCGGGCGCGGACCAGTGACAGCTTATTTGTTGGCGTCGCTTCGCAAGGAACACAAAAATAATTTACTCCTAAGCGTCAAAGGATCAAGACTGGTCTCTCGTCCGAAGTGCTTGCCTAGTGTACGTGTATGCGTCTCTTTTTGCTGTCCGGCGAAATCACCTGCGCTTGTTGTTACCACGTAGGTATCGCGTCCCAGTTTGTGCGTCGGCGGCAGTTCAATGGAGGTACGGCAAACGCTATTGGCGTGGCAGTGTTTCCGTCAGCAACTATACACTACGCTCAGGCTGTAAATTGATCGTGCAAGGAGGCCAAATGAGTCTTTCAGGTTTGCCATGTAACACAAGACACAGCCAGGAAGGACCTCTTCTTAAGTGACGCACCAGTTTTGCGTCTTTAGAGTGACTCGTGTTAATTTGATTCCCTTGCGCATTGTTCAAGACGGCCTGAGATGATTTTCAATATTTGCGCTAATGACAACGACGTCATCTAAGTAGATAAGGCAGATCTGCCATGTCGATCCTTCCAACGCCGTGTTCAAAACAAACTGGTATATTGCTCATGCTGTGGCCATACGAATGGCATCACAAGAAGGCGAAGAGGCTTCGTGCAGTATAAAGGCAGCCTTAAAAAAATTAAATTATGGGGTTTTACGTGCCAAAACCACTTTCTGATTATGAGGCACGCCGTAGTGGAGGACTCCGGAAATTTAGACCACCTGGGGTTCTTTAACGTGCACCTTAATCTAAGCACACGGGTGTTTTCGCATTTCGCCCCCATCGAAATGCGGCCGCCGTGGCCGGGATTCGATCCCGCGACCTCGTGCTCAGCAGCCCAAAGGCAGCCTTAGCTCGATGCATCTCTGCATCGACTTGCCAATAGCCACCTTGAGATTCGTTGACAAAAAAAATGAAAAACGTGTTGTATTCGGAAGCCTAATGGCACGTTGACTATCCACGAGGAAATTATAAATCATCGCTCTTGACTCTCTTAACGCGGTCAAAATTTATGCAATGACTCAATATTTATTTGTTTATTGAACATGCCTTACAGGCCCCTTGACAGGGCATTGAGTAAGGGGGGTAATAAAAAGTGCGAAGTAACTTGTCATTGTACATACATACCGCTCAAATTTGCAATTTAGCACAAAGAAAAGGAGAGGAATCGATGATATTGTGGTATGACGGCAAACATAAGGTTGGGCGGGAAAAAGGATAACACGAAAAAATAAATATTGGCTGGCATTACACATATAGCAAAACTGCATACAAGAACGATAAAGTACACCAATTACAATGACAACAGTAAAAACAAGAGGAACTACAACCAAAGATAGACTGCCAAATATGCGGATTCTAGGCGCAGGAACAGTTGGGAGGGTTTTAATGACGCAAAATGGTAGGGCATGATAAAAACGCAAGAACTAATTGCGTGCACAGTAAAAACATTTATCAATATAAGAAATGCAGTAGGGCATAAAGTTGGATACTGAAAAAAAACAACTGAAAAACACGTGCAGTGGTACCAAAAATGACGGATGTCTTTGGTCTTAAAGCTGTCAAAATAACAAATAAATAAATACATGGGTGGTATACAGAACATGGCACCGGAAGTAAAACAGGATTAGAAAAACGAGTGGCATGTTTTTATTGCGAAAAGAAAGACTGCAGAAGTTGACGGAAACTATCGTTGTCTGGTGCGGATGCGATGTTGTCTGGAAGACCATTCCACAAACGTATGACGCGAGGCAGAGCAGATGAGTTGAAGGCGTGAGTTGAACTTAAGTGATTGTGCAACAATCCGGACAGGCCGCCATTGGAATACAGGCCTCCGGACAGGCCGCCATTGGAATATGAACCTGGCAACGTTTAACGCTAGAACGTTATCTAGTGAGGCGAGTCTAGCAGTGCTACTGGAAGAATTAGAGGGCAGTAAATGGGATATAATAGGGCTCAGTGAAGTTAGGAGGCCAAAAGAAGCATATACAGTGCTCAGAAGCGGGCACGTCCTGTGCTACCGGGGCTTAGCGGAGAGACGAGAACTAGGAGTCGGATTCCTGATTAATAAGAATATAGCTGGTAACATACAGGAATTCTATAGCATTAACGAGAGGGTGGCATGTCTTGTTCTGAAACTTAATAAGAGGTACAAAATGAAGGTTGTACAGGTCCACGCCCCTACATCCAGTCATGATGACCAGGAAGTCGAAAGCTTCTATGAAGACGTGGAATCGGCGATGGGTAGAGTGAAAACAAAATACACTATACTGATGGGCGATTTCAATGCCAAAGTAGGCAAGAAGCAGGCTGGAGACAAGGCAGTGGGGGAATACGGCATAGGCACTAGGAATAGCAGGGGAGAGTTACTAGTAGAGTTTGCGGAACAGAATAATATGCGGATAATGAATACCTTCTTCCGCAAGCGGGATAGCCGAAAGTGGACGTGGAGGAGCCCGAACGGTGAGACTAGAAATGAAATAGACTTCATACTATGCGCTAACCCTGGCATCATACAAGATGTGGACGTGCTCGGTAAGGTGCGCTGCAGTGACCACAGGATGGTAAGAACTCGAATTAGCCTAGACTTGAGGAGGGAACGGAAGAAACTGGTACATAAGAAGCCGATCAATGAGTTAGCGGTAAGAGGGAAAATAGAGGACTTCCAGATCAAGCTACAGAACAGGTATTCGGCTTTAACTCAGGAAGAGGAAATTAGTGTTGAAGCAATGAACGACAATCTTGTGGGCATCATTAAGGAATGTGCAATAGAAGTCGGCGGTAACTCTGTTAGACAGGATACCAGTAAGCTGTCGCAGGAGACGAAAGATCTGATCAAGAAACGCCAATGTATGAAAGCCTCTAACCCTACAGCCAGAATAGAACTGGCAGAACTTTCGAAATTAATCAACAAGCGTAAGACAGCTGACATAAGGAAGTATAATATGGATAGAATTGAACAAGCTCTCAGGAACGGAGGAAGCCTAAAAGCAGAGAAGAAGAAACTAGGAATTGGCAAGAATCAGATGTATGCGTTAAGAGACAAAGCCGGCAATATCATTACTAATATGGATGAGATAGTTCAGGTGGCTGAGGAGTTCTATAGAGATTTATACAGTACGAGTGGAACCCACGATGATAATAGCAGAGAGAATAGTCTAGAGGAATTCGAAATCCCACAAGTAACGCCGGAAGAAGTAAGGAAAGCCTTGGGAGCTATGCAAAGGGGGAAGGCAGCTGGGGAGGATCAGGTAACAGCAGATTTGTTGAAGGACGGTGGGCAGATTGTTCTAGAAAAACTGGCCACCCTGTATACACAATGCCTCATGACCTCGAGCGTACCGGAATCTTGGAAGAACGCTAACATAATCCTAATCCATAAGAAAGGGGACGCCAAAGACTTGAAAAATTATAGACCGATCAGCTTACTGTCCGTTGCCTACAAAGTATTTACTAAGGTAATCGCAAATAGAATCAGGAACACCTTAGACTTCCGTCAACCAAAGGACCAGGCAGGATTCCGTAAAGGCTACTCAACAATAGATCATATTCACACTATCAATCAGGTGATAGAGAAATGTGCGGAATATAACCAACCACTATATGTAGCTTTCATTGATTATGAGAAAGCGTTTGATTCAGTCGAAACCTCAGCAGTCATGGAGGCATTGCGGAATCAGGGTGTAGACGAGCCGTACGTAAAAATACTGAAAGATATCTATAGCGGCTCCACAGCCACTGTAGTCCTCCATAAAGAAAGCAACAAAATCCCTATAAAGAAAGGCGTCAGGCAGGGAGATACGATCTCTCCAATGCTATTCACAGCATGTTTACAGGAGGTATTCAGAGACCTGGATTGGGAAGAATTGGGGATAAGAGTAAATGGAGAATACCTTAGTAACTTGCGCTTCGCTGATGATATTGCCTTGCTTAGTAACTCAGGGGACCAACTGCAATGCATGCTCACTGACCTGGAGAGGCAGAGCAGAAGGGTGGGACTAAAAATTAATCTGCAGAAAACTAAAGTAATGTTTAACAGTCTCGGAAGGGAACAGCAGTTTACGATAGGTAGCGAGGCACTGGAAGTGGTAAGGGAATACATCTACTTAGGACAGGTAGTGACTGCTGATCCGGATCATGAGAGTGAAATAATCAGAAGAATAAGAATGGGCTGGGGTGCGTTTGACAGGCATTCTGAGATCATGAACAGCAGGTTGCCATTATCCCTCAAGAGAAAAGTTTATAACAGCTGTGTCTTACCAGTACTCACGTACGGGGCAGAAACCTGGAGGCTTACGAAAAGGGTTCTACTTAAATTGAGGACGACGCAACGGGCTATGGAAAGAAGAATGATAGGTGTAACATTAAGGGATAAGAAAAGAGCAGATTGGGTGAGGGAACAAACGCGCGTTAATGACATCTTAGTTGAAATCAAGAAAAAGAAATGGGCATGGGCAGGACATGTAATGAGGAGGGAAGATAACCGATGGTCATTAAGGGTTACGGACTGGATTCCGAGGGAAGGGAAGCGTAGCAGGGGGCGACAGAAAGTTAGGTGGGCAGATGAGATTAGGAAGTTTGGAGGGTCAACATGGCCACAATTAGCACATGACCGGGGCAGTTGGAGAAGTATGGGAGAGGCCTTTGCCCTGCAGTGGGCGTAACCAGGCTGATGATGATGATGATGATGATGATTGTGCAAGCGACGTGATGTAATGGAAGGAGCATCAAGGTGAAGTTGGAATGTTCCGTTGCTGTATGCGTATGTGTGAAAAAGGCATAAAGGGGCAATGTTGCGACGAGCACTATGTGGTTCAAGTGAAAGATTGCGCTTAATTTGCGTTATGCTGTTATGGTTCTCAAAATTGCGTGAAATGATACGGGCGGCCCTATTCTGAACCGCTTCAAGCATGTTGATTAAATAATTGTGGTAGGGGGACCAGATAGATGCGTTGAATTCAAGCTGTGGGCAAACGAAGGTCTGATAAGCTAGTTGACGAACGTGAGTGGGACAGTTATGTAAATTTCGACGTAAATATCCTAAAGATTTTGAAGCTTTTGCGCATCTGGTGGTAATATGCTGAGACCAGGAGAGGTTGGGTGTGAAATGAATACCAAGGTACTTATAAGATGATGCCTGCGACAGTTGGTAATTGTTAATCATGTAGCAGTAGTCGGAAATGTTTCGCTTCCGTGTGAAGAAGATTACTTTGTATTTTTCTGTATTCAGCAACATAAGTCATTTTTTACACCAGTCGTTAATGCGGTAAAGGTCGTTTTGCAGCGTTAAGTGGTCGTCGGCACAGGTTATGGGACGATATATGATGCAATCGTCAGCGAAGATTCGCATGCAGGAAGAAATGTTTTCTGGCAAGTCGTTTATGTAGATTAAAAACAATAGGGGGCAGAGGACGCACCCCTGTGGTACACCCGAAGTTACGTGAGAAAGGGAGGATTGGAAATTGTTAACCGTGAACTGCTGGCGGAGTGAAAGGAAGTTACGAGGTCAAGATAAGGTTAGCGAGTCTAATCGAAGGGCAGATAATTTAGAAATCAGACGGCAATGGGCGACGCGAACAAAGGCTTTTGAGAAATCAAGAAAAATACAATCAGTCTGGAGGTTACTGTTCATGTTGCAGTGTAATTCTGCACTTAATTCTAGTAGCTGGGTTTCGCAAGAGAAACATTTCCTGAATCAGTGTTGGTTGCTAAAAAAGAAATTGTTAGATTCTAAGTGTCAGTAAACATGAAAAGTCATTATGTGTTCAAGAAGTTTGCAGCAGATGCAAGTTAAAGAAATGGGACGGTAGCTTTTGGGAGTATGTTTATCACCGGCTTTAAACACAGGCACTATTTTGCCAATTTTCCAATCGGAAGGAAGTTGACCTGTCGTTCTAAGATTGCCTGAAAGGGTGGTATAAAATGTTAACAGAAACGAAGACAGGGTTCTTAAGAATTTTAGAGTTAATATTGTCAATGCGGGCTGAAGTGGATAATGTAATGTTTTTAATTAGAAGTATTATGCCCTCGGCAGTTATTTCGATTGGTTCCATATATGGGAAGTCAAAATCGGGTACGTATGGAACATCAATATGGTCTTCCCGGGTGAAAACAGATGAAAAGAGTGTGTTAAATGCCGAGGTGCAATGACTGTCTGAAAGTGGAACATGATTGTGGTCTAGCAAAGATATCTGTTGCGGATCGTGTTCGAGGGGTACAAGTTTCCAAAACTTCATAGAGTTCGATTCAGAAGGGAAGGTAAATAACTAGAAAAATATTTTTGTTTCGCAGATTCTACTGTGGAACAGTAAGTTATCATAAGCATGTTTGTATGCCTTCCACGCGGAAGGCGTCCTATGTCGTTTTGCTGTGCGGTATAGGTATATACGTCTTTTTTGTTTCCAAGCTGCCGGAAGGATATTGTAAACCAGGGGTTTGATTTATCGTTTTTGACTGTTATTAGCGGGATGTACTGATTTGCTAGCGCACACAATTTGTCTCGGTAAAGCACCCAGTTTTCTCCGATGGGATGACTGTCGAAGGATGGTAGGAATGTCAGTGTAGATGGTTTCGAGTTCGGCGTTAATTTTGCTGTAGTTGGCTTCACTGTAATTGCGAATTTTTTTGCTGTCGGTGCCGGACAATGGTGGCGGAATGTTAAGGGAACCTTGAAGGAGTTTGTGATCACTAAAACCATCCATGTGTAGTAGGGTACCTATGGTTTCAGGAGCCGTCGTAAGGATTAGGTCGAGGATGTTTGAACCGCACGTGGGTTGCTTCACTATTTGAAACAAGTTAAAATCCAAGGTTTGGTAGATCAATTCTGTGGACATGCGGCAGGGGCAAGACAACTGGTTCCAGCCTATTGTAAGAAAATTACAGTCGCCGAAAATGTAAATGGCATCGGTGCGACATATCTTGATAGCCTCAGTGATGCTACTGCGCAGTTCGTTCACAAATCAATGGCTACAGTCAGGAGGTCGGTAACAATTGCCGATGAGCCGAGTGGAAAACTTGGTTTTGCAGGCTACCCAGGTAATTTCTATGTTAGAGTGTGCATTTATTACATATGATTGTAGAATATTTTTATTGCAAGAAGAACACCTCCGCCACGCCTACTTCTACGGTCATTTCGGTATATGTGAAAATTGTTACGATCAGGCAGAATTTCGCTATCAGTGATATCAGGGTATAGCCACGTTTCGGTAGGGGCAAGTATGTCGCAGTCACTGTCGTCAAGAAAAGAACAGACCAAATCGCGTTTCGGTAGTAGGCTGCGGATATTACAAGATGATATCAATAATGAGGAAATGGCTTGATGTGACTCAGCTTTATTCCGATCTTGCATGCACGTGTTAAACTTTAGCTATCTGCTAGCTAGAACAACTGAGTCAGTGTTGATATCATATATGTAGGTGTTTTTCATGATATACAGAAGGTTTACTGATAACTTGAAAGCTTTGTTTTGGGCTTTGGCAAAGCCCACCAATTTTCGCCTTGCTTCTCGTGTCGCTGGAGAAAAATCTTCGCTGATGGAAAATGTCGTTCAGTTTAATTTTCGTGCCGAAGACAAAATCTGCTGCTTGTCTTTGAAGAAGGTTAGTTTTGCGATAATCGGTCTGTTTTTTCGTTCGGTGAACTTGCCGAGCCTGTGAACACGCTCAAATTGTGAACCAGTGGTCATTATTTCTAATCGTTCAGAGCAAAAGCTTATTATTTTTTCCTCGACCTTGACCCATTTTTCTTCCACATTATCTTGAAACCCAAAAAAAGAGAAGATTTGATCGTCACTGCCTGTTTTCAGCATCGTCGCGACGAGACGTAATTTCTGCCAACTGATCTGAAACCTAGAGCTGACCGTCGTCAGCAGGACCTTCGGTGTTTCGCTGCAATGAAATCGTTGCCTCGAGGGCAGCGACTTTAGCGTTAAGTAAACTGATCGGATTTGTAGCCGTTTCTTGTTCATCACTTACTTTTTTCAGATGAGCTAACATTGTGGCACGATCAGCTACTAGTTTGTCAATGCTTTTTAAGGCCGAAGCAAAGGCATCAGCTGCCGCTATACTCATGGGGCCCGGGTTCGATTCAACATCGCCCGACAGCATAAGCAATATGTTTAGGACGTCAGAACACAGGTTGTACGGAATACACAACAACCGCCTCAATTCATCGAAAAACTCTGGTGGGCACGACACCGCAATAAGACAAAAATGACTGCACTTGGTAATGAGGCACCCCTCATATAACTAACCTGGAACAGCAGAAGACGCAAGTCACCCATCCCAGATGCAGCGCCGTACCCAAAGCAGGCAGATGAAAGCTTGTGATTACATGCACAACAGCTGAAGTCACGTGTCGATGTCAAAGTTCTGTGTTGCCAGATTGAAGCGCCGATTACATCCAAGTTTGGCCTCAGAAGGGTTGCAGTAGGCCAAGAAAGAGGCCGGCGATCAGGGTTGGTCCGCTCGCATGATCCGGGGACCCAGGGGCAAACAGCCCAAGTGACCACAGCCTGTAACAGCAGAGGACGTTAGTCACCCATCGCAGATGCACCCGTCACTCATCCAGTCACCCATCCGAGATCATTATTTTTGAAATGAACTGTTGGCGATCCTCGCGGATCACTAGACGCCTTGAAGAGTCCCGTCATAATAATTCATAATTTTTCCTCTTTTATTTATTAGTAAATGTACTGATAATTACATGTGCGTAGTATACATAAGGAGGTCCCATAGTCAAAGACTGTATTGGGACCTCCTGTTAAAGACACTTATGATGTTATACAATGTTTAAAGCAACAGTAGTACAGATGAGAGCTAAGAGTAATATCAAAACATGTTTATTGCATATGAGTAACAAGAACACTTAATCTTAACAGCATGACAATATAAAAAAAGCAAAATAAAATTATAAGGAAATGGACAAATTCAGTAAGTGTATATTATGAATGAATTTAGTTTTTTATTAAATTGGTATAATTTTTTGGCATTTTTGATTATAGGTGGTAGAGTATTCCAAAGCGATATCAAGGAAAATTCCGTTCCGCAGTCTGTTTACCAAAGTTAGTTCGCACTTTAGGTAGACGGAAATTATTATTGAGTGCAAATCTGGTGTGAATATGAACTATCAGGTCACAAGTTGAGAAGGAGATTGATAGTAGTTCCTTAGTCATATTTGTAGAAAAAATATCCCTAGATTATATTTGGCGAGTTCCGAAATGGTTAGGATGTTGTTTTCATGTAGTGGGGACTTTCCATTTGCAAAGCGTGAACTGCTTGTAATAATTCTTATGGATTGCTTATGGAGGGATGCCAAGTGAGTGTCATAAGTGTTATCCCAGCATATTATGCCGTAGTTAATAGGAGAGTGAATGAATGAGTGGTATAGGAAGATTAATGTATAATGTGTAAAGTTGGGCCGAGTTATAATTAGAACGCGAAAACCGTATGGTATTTTCTTTTTGATGTGAGAAATGTGATCTTTATATCTCAAGTTTCAGTCAAGAGAAATCACAAGAAAAGATGAGCATGGACTGGGAGAGATAGAGTGTGAGCCAAAATTTAATGAAGGGGAGGATGCCGAATGTTGTTGATGTGAGGAAAATACAACAAATTTAGTCTTGGTGGCATTAATAGATAATAGGTTAGCATTACACCAGCTTAAAACATTTTCTAGAGCAGTATTTGGCTGGTTAATATGAAGTGACATATTTTTATCAGAGGCAAATATGGCAGTATCATTACTATACAGAATGCACTTAGTAGACGACAAACAGTTAGGTAGGTCGTTGATATAAACGAAGAACACTAGTGGTCCTAAGATGGATCCTTGAGGGACTCCAATGTTAGTGGTTTGTTCTTTGGAATAGACATTAGACACAGACACTATCTGAACTCTGTTTTATAGGTAACTCTTTATTTGTGAGAGCGCAGGACTAAGAACACCGATAGCCTCAAGCTTAGCAAAAAGGATAATATGGTTTAAGCAGTACAATGCCTTTGTTAGATCAATGAAAACTGAACCTCCAAAGAGACCATCGTCAATTATTTTTTTAATTGGTCAGTCAGCGAAAAAAAAGCGAAATTGGCATGAAGAGAGAATATCAAATTTAGTGAGATTTTGTTTAGACGCAATGCGATTATTTCTCCAGAACCTTGCCGAAGAAAGATAAAATACAAATAAGACGGTAGTTATGTATTAATGTGCTGTCACCTTCTGTTAGAAATGGAATGACTTTACCACGCTTAAGCTCGTTAGGAAACACACCAGTCTTGAATAATTTAATTAGTAATATAAGACATCAGAAATTAGGTGGACAACCATTTTAATGGTAGCAGGTAGAACTTCATCTATTCCAGCACTAGTGGGTTTTAGGTGACATCTACGTTATATATTTCTTCTGGCGTTGTGGGGAAAAGAAAAAAAAATGAGTGAGGCAGACGATCAAGTTGAGTTACTTGTGAAGGAGAGGGTGTGTCATTATCAAAAAAATAGGAGCTGAAGGCGTTGGCAATTTGTATAGGGGAGTCATACTCCGAGTTATTGTATATAATTTTTGATAGCTGTTCTGGTTTAGAATTCCTGTTTAGAAAGGAGTTGACTATGTTCCATTTCAATTTGCTGTTATTGCCGGCTCGCAAGATTTTTCGTTCAAGTTATAATCATTTTGCCGCTTTTAATTGGATGTTTTTAGAGTTACGTAACCTTTTATATCGGGCAAATATTTTCGTATTAAAACGCTGGTTTTTAGTTTTTTTTTGTACAGGTTATCACGTTTGCACAAGACTGCTAATAACGTTTTTACATCCATGGAATGTGAGAGAATGCAATGCTTTTTTTAAATTTCCTTTTACGAGTGAATTTACAAACATGTGATATAATTACAGTAAGAAATTTAGAAAATGCTTTCTGTGGATCATTAAAACTTTTTATTTCAGATCAGTCTATATTAGCAGTGGCAGTTATGAAGCTCTCTTTGTCCAGAACGTATTTAGAGTGTGGAAGAGGGCAAGGACTGGAGTTATATTTAAAACGTAAAAGCAATAGGTAATGATCTGTGGTGTCAATATCAAGAATTTTCAACTCTGGTGAAGTTATTATGTTAGAGATGGCGTGATCAATTAGCGTCCCTGTGCCATTAGGAACCTGTCGTGTAGGAATATCAATGAAGCATTCATATCCGTAGCTTTGTAGTAGACTGGTGTAAGAAATAACTGTTGGTAATGTGTCATTGAGTAGGTTAATGTTAATATCACCCATTATGTGACATCTTTATTTTCCAATGAAAGGGTATGTAAAGTATTAACAAGATTATAAAAAAAGTCATTGACTGATGATGAAGGGGAACAATAAATGCAACCAAACATGAAATCTCTGTCATCATTAGAGGTAGAACAATTACCTATTTCAATCCAGACAGATTCGCAATTAGTGATGGGTAAGTGTAGATCATGTCTGCGATAACCAAGATCAGGAGAGATACATAATGTCGCACCACCATGATTGCTAGTTAATCTGCTACAATATTATGAATTGTAGTTGAGGAAGCAATAAATATTTTTTGTCATCGTCTGATAACCAACTTTCAATCAAGGTAATTAAAGAGAATGAGCTAGAAGATGATAAAAGGCAATGATATATTTCATCAAAGTGTTTGCGAAGACTTCTAGCATTGAAATGAATGACGGAACGAAATCTACTTGTGAAAGAGTTAACTTCATTAGGTTCCAGGAAAGACGCCATTATTGATATGATAAGTGGTGAGACAATGAACACTGGTTGCTATGGTATTGGTCTATTCTAGTCAAGTCGGAATGATCACAGATGCGCAAAACTCTCAAATCAAGTTTCTCTAGTCTTGATTTGACAGTTGTCAGTCCAAAGAATCATCCACTTCTTTTCTTTCTTTAGTGTAAGGGCTTTCGAAAACAGGGCCTTGTTACATGGGGTCAGATGATCATTTACTAAGATAGGTGGGTTAGAAATGCTACAGAAGCCTAGATCACTGACACAATGCTTGGCCTTACGTGCTTTACTGATGAAGTCAGATTTCTTAGTATGAGAGCAGAAACTTGCACTGATGTTTTTTTTGTCAGTAGACCGCTAGGCACGCGATGAACAATGTCGAGATCATTAGGCGATATGGGACATCCAACTTTCTCCCCTAGCATTTCCATGATTGCGACGCAGTCCTCCCTTTGGGAACAGGGTACGCCCTTGTTCTCAACATTGCTCAGGCGTGAATATTACTCAAGTTTTTCGGCCTTACGAGTGAGTGAGGAGTTTTGAGATTTTAGTTCTTCATTCTCATTTACCAATGAGGTATTTTGGCCACCTAAGTCCTCGATAAGTTGATTAAAGTGTTGTGCACTTGACTGAAGGGGCTCAACTTCCTTCTTTAACTCCGCAACATCAATGCCAGAATCTTTCATTTTTAGCAAGAATCTGCCGAACACCTTATCAGAGGCGTCTTTCGCTAAACTGTTAATTTGAGCCTCTAAATCCTCGATTTTTTTATTAGTTCAGCATTGGTTGGTATGGTATAAAAATGAAATACAAACTCGAACGCAAAAGGAGGAGAACACAGTTGGTGGCAGCAGCGGCAGTGGTATGGAAAAAGAAAAGAAAAAGAAAAATAAGAGTTGGTAAAAATACCTGCGTAGACGAGGAATCTTTAAAGATGTGGCTTATGCAATGTCACTGCTGCTAGTGAAGGGTGGGCGTCGGTGCGTGCTTATGTAAAGGGATGGTGCTCCGGTCAGCGACCTCTAGCGGTAACCTTCTTGATGATGTCAGCAGGCCACGAGGTATTCACGCCGTCGCAGATTCACCACGTGGTGATGATTCAGTATCCGGGAGGGCAGTACTACGATGTGTCACCACGAAGATCGCCGTTTGAGACAGAGGGGGGTGAGTGAAATGTGTCCGGTCAGGGTAACTGCGTAGACGACGAACTTTTAAAGATGTGGCTCATGCAGTGCCACTGCTGCCAGTGAAGGGTGGGCGTCGGTGCGTGCTTATCAAAAGGGATGGCGCTCCGGGCAGCGACCTCCAGCGGTAACGCGGTCAAAATTTATGCAATGACTCAATAGTCATCATTCTTTTTCAAATGAGCTGCTGGCTGTGACCAGTGGTTACGTCATCAAGAATATTGTGATACGCATGCGCAAGCCTGGTCTGCATGTGTATAAACACACATGCTTCTTGCAATAAAGCACTCTTTCGTTTCCTGCTGCTCAGCTGTTTACATGGTGTCAGGAGTGGGGTCGGCAGGTCGTTTTGCTACCGCCGCCAGTCGGCAATGAATGAATCCACGGACCGACCACAAACGCCCATTGCAACAATGGCATCGTCTCTGCTACAGCCACCAAGGCCATTCGATACGACTGGAGACACGTTTCATAACTGGACCGTATGGAAAAGTGAGTTTGACCTTTTTGCTACGGCGACGGGACTGACCCAGCAGCCTAAGGAAGTTCAAGCCGCAACTTTTCTGATCACGATAGGCGAAGACGCGAGACGAACGTGCTATACTTTTAAGTTCGACAGTGAAGACTAGAAGAAAGACCTCAAAATCCTTTTAGCAAAGTTCGAGGCCCATTACACGCCATCTGAGAATCTGGCCTTTAACGAATTCCGATTTGGCTCCAGGGACCAACCAATAAGAGGAAGAGTCCTTTAATGACTGGCTCACGGAACTGCGAATTCTCGCGAGCAGATGCAAATTCGGTGAGCTCGAGGAACGGCTGATACGAAGCAGAATGATTCTCGGCATCAGAGATAAAGATTTCCAGCAGAAGCTCCTCTCGGAAAACCCCTCATTTTCAAAAGCAGTAGAAATGTGCCGCGCACGAGAACAAGCACGAGTACAATTTCGAGAAATCAGAGCCAGAACGGCCGACGTGACAGTCGCCGCAATAAAAGCCAGGTCAACGCCTTGCTCCAACTGTGGTCTTGAAAGGCACACAAATGGGAAATGTGCGGCACAGGGCAAACGCTGCAACAACTGCGGTAGAAGCACTCACTTCGAGGATTTTGAGGTCTTTCTTCTCGTCTTCGCTGTCGAACTTAAAAGTATAGCACGTTCGTCTCGCGTCTTCGCCTATCGTCATCAGGAAAGTTGCGGCTTGAACTTCCTTAGGCTGCTGGGCAGTCCCGTCGCCGTAGCAAAAAGGTCAAACTCACTTTTCGAATGTGCCGTCGGACACAACAAAGATCAAGGTCAGCGGCACGCGAAGTCAAACATGTTGTTTTAGGAACTGAAGAATACTTCCTGCACACACTAGAAGCATATGCTATCGCCAGTGAGGACCGTTGGTCAGCGGAAATTATTATCGCAGGAGCGGTGGTTGACTGCAGAATTGACACGGGAGCCAACTGCTGCATCATACCTGAGACGATGCTCCGAAAACTATCTACACAGTCGGCACAGCCATGCTCGACCACTTTGTGCGCCTTCTTCGGCCGCAAGCAAACAGCTTTGCAGAAAATCACCTTGACTACATCTTGCAAAGCTCACAGTTGTCTAGCGGAATTTTTTATCGTAACCTCGACCGTTCCAGTAACAATCGGCGGCAATATTGCAGAATGCTTGGGACTGATAATCCGCGTACGCTCAGTCGTCGCGCAGCCAATGCAGGACCCAAGCGCCGGATTTGGTGATGTATTCCAAGGCCTCGGAGAACTGAAGGGTGTTACGTACCACATTCCGCTCAAGCCAGGAGCACGAGGCAGCATCAAGCCAGCCCGAAGGGTGGCGGTTGCTCTTCAAGAACGCGTTAAACAAGAAATCGATAAAATGGAGCGCGACCTCGTCATTGCAAAGGTAACTGAAACTACTGTCTGGTCAAGTCACATGGTCGTAGCGGTTAGAAACGACAAAGTACGCATTTCTTTAGATCCTTCGAATTTGAACAAGGCCTTACTGAGAGAGCACTATCATATGCCAAAATTAGAAGATGTTCCGCGCCTGCATGGGGCAAAGTACTTTTCAATTTTAGATGCGTCATGAGGGTTTTGGCAAATTAGGCTAGACGAAGAAAGTTCATTAATATGCACTATGAGCACTCCCTACGGCCACTACAAATTTCGGCGCATGCCCTTTGGGATGGCCTCTGCCCCGGAAGTTTTTGAACGGGCAATGCACTAAGTAGTTGAAGGCTTAAGTGGCGTCGCCGTTGTAATGGATGACATTCTAGTCTGGGGAAAGTCTCGAGAAGAGCATGACAATAACCTAGCAGCTTTACTTGTGCGCTGCAGGGAGCACAATCTAAAGCTAAATAAAAAAAAAGTGCGATTTTTTGCAGCCGCGAGTTCGCTACATGCGACATATCCTCACACAAGAAGGACTTTGCCGGGATCCTGGGAAAGTGGCAGACATTTGGCAAGTCCGCCACCGAAAAATTATACGGAACTGCAAGTTTTTCTTGGGATGATTAACTTCATCCCCAACATGTCTTCCCTGTCCGCGCCCCTCCGGGAACTATTGAAAATAACGCGGCAATGCTCTGGAGAGAAGAGACTGAAGAAAGCTTCCAAGGCCTTCGCGCCTGTCTAACAAAGGCACCTGTTCTCGCCTATTTCGAGAAAGTAATACCTCTGACGGTTGTCAGTAGATGCAAGCCAGAAAGGGGTGGGGGCAGTTCTTTTGCAAAACGGACACCCAATCGCCTACTCATCATGGTCGCTTACCCAAGCGCAAAAGAAATATGCGCAAATCGAGAAATAAATGCTAGCCATTGTTCACGGGTGCGCAAGGTTTGATCATCGCCCCCTAGAGTCAATATTTAAGAAACAGCTGTGTGAGTGCCCGTTACGCTTGCAGCGTATGAGATTCACTCTTCAGAGGTTCCCTATAAGAGTGACCTATAAGCCAGGAAAAGAACTGTTCGTAGCGGATGCGCTGTCACGCTTTCCGAACAAGGCTTAGCTGAAGGAAGAATCGATGGATTTTTAAGTACATGCTCTTTCTTCGCTTCCAGTCTCTGATCGGCAACTGCAGGGAATCCGTGAAGATCTACTGAAAAATGCAACAATGATTGAATTGTGTAGCTACGCAAGCAACGAATGACCCGAGAGCAAGCAACAGGTACGCGAGGCCGTACGCGCGTACTGGACTAACCGCGACGAACTCCATGTCGAAGACGGTCTCCTCCTAAGAAGTAACAAACTCTTCATTCCCCCCACAAAACGACAAGAGGTACTTCGTGTACTCCACGCGGCGCACGGGGGTGAAGAAAAAACGAAGGCGAGAGCCAAAGAAGTAATGTACTGGCCTGGCATATCGGTGGATTATTGTAGCTCTCGCGAAGACACGCCTACTTTGTCAAATGTACAAGAGGAGGAACGCCAGGTTACGCATGCTTAGTCACGACATACCTACTCCGCCGCGGCAAATAGTCGGAGTCGACCTTTTCTACCTCGAGAGCGATGAGTACCTTGTTATGGTAGACTGAGATCAAGCAGATGCGTCCAACAACAGCAGAAGCAGTGCCAAACGTGTGCATGCAGATTTTTGTCACTCGTGGCATCCCAGCAAAAATATGCAGTGATTATGGCCTCCCATTCAATAGTGCGTGCTTCGGAGTTTTTTCCACGCAGTTGGGCATCGTTCATGAGACTTCCAGTCCGCTATACCCTCGCGGTAACGGCATGGCCGAAAGGGCCGTCCAAACTGCTCAAGAAGCGCCGGTATGGAACGCTGCAGTTCTACAGTGCCTTGCTAGAATGGGGGAACATGCCAAGGGACGACCACCCGAAGTCGCCCGCACGACTCATGGGCCGTCAGACGAGGACTAAACTTCTGGCATTGATCCTGGCATTGATGTTGCGGAGTTAAAGAAGGAAGTTGAGCCCCTTCAGTCAAGTGCACAACACTTTATTCATCTTATCGAGGAATTAGGTGGCCAAAATACCTCATTGGTAAATGAGAATGAAGAACATAAATCTCAAAACTCCTCACTCACTCGTAAGGTCGAGGAACTTGAGCAATACTCACGCCTCAGCAATGTTGAAATCAAGTGTGATCCTTGTCCTCAGGGGGAGGAGTGCATCGCAATCATAGAAATGGCAGGGAAGAAAGCGGGATGCCCTATATCGCCTAACGATCCCGACATTGTTCATGCCGTGCTTAACCTGTCTACTGATAAAAAAAAACATCATTGCATGTTTCTGCTCTCGAACTAAGAAATCTTACTTGATCAGTAAAGCACGTAAGGCCAAGTTTTGTGTCAGTGATCTGGGCTTCTCTAGCATTTCTAACACACCTATCTTTGTAAACGATCATCTGACCCCATGCTACAAGGCCCTGTTTTCCAAAGCCCTAACACTGAAGCAAGAAAATAACTGGGTGTTTCTTGGGACTGGCAACTGTCAAATCAAGGCTAGAAAGACTACTAACAGTAGAGTTTTCCGCATTCGTGATGATTCCGACTTGACTAGAATAGACTAATAGAACCACTGTTCATTGTTTCACCACTTATTGTTTCAATAATGACCTCTTTCCTGGAACCTAATGAAGTTAACTATTTTATAAATGGATTTCATTCCGTCATACATTTCAATGCTTGAAGTCTTCGCGAATATTTTGATGAGATTGATCATTTACTTTTATCATTTTCTAGCTCATTCTCATTAATCGCCTTGACTGAAACTTGGTTATCAGACGATGACAAAAATCTTTATTGTTTCCTCAACTACATTTCAGAATATTGTAACAAATTAACTAGCAGTCACGGTGGTGCGGCGATATATATCTCACCTGACCTTACTTATCGCAGGCGACATGACCTCCACTTACCCATCACTAATTGCGAATCCGTCTGGATGGAAATAGTTAATTGTTCTCCCTCTAATGATTACAGGGATATCATATTTGGTTGCATTTACCGTTCCCCTTCATCAGTCGATGACTTCTTTTATATTCTTGATCATACTTTACGTACCGCTTCACTAGAAAATAAAGATGTCATATAATGGGTGACATTACCATTAGCCTACTCAGTGATACATCAGCAACAGTTATTTCTTACAGTCTACTACAAAGCTACGGATATGAATGCTTAATTGATGTTCGAAAACGACAGGTTTCTAATTGCACAGAGACGCTAATTGATCACGCCCTCTCTAGCCTATTAACTTCACCAGATCTGAAAGTTCTTGATATTGACATAACTGATCATTATACAATTCCTACTATGTTTTAAATATAACTCGAGTCCTTGTCCTCTTCCACACTTTAAATACGTTCTGAACAAAGAGAGCTTCATAACTGCCATTGCTAATATAGAGTGGTCTTAAATAAAAAGTTTTAATGATCCACAGAAAGCATTTTCTAAATTTCATACTGTAATTATATCACATGTTCATAAATTCACTTGTAAATGGAAATGTAAAAAAACCTTTGCATTCTCTCACATTCCATGGATGTCAAAAAATTCTAAGCAGCTTTGCGCCAAACGCGAAAACCTGTACAAAAACAATAAAAGCCAGCCTTTTAATAACAAATTATTGGCCCGATATAAAAAGTACGAGACTCTATAAACAGCCAGTTATAAGTGGCAAAACGATTATAACTTGAAAAAAAAATATCTTGCAAGCCGGCAATAATGCCAAATTGAAATGCAACGTCAACTCCTTTCTGAACAGGAATTCTAGACCAGAACAGGTATCACAAATTATATACAATAACTCGCAGTATAACTCCCCTATCCAAATGGCCAATGCCTTGAGCTGCTATTTTTTTCATAATGGCACACCCTTTCCTTCACAAGTAACTCAATTTAATCGTCTCCCTCACTCATTTTTTTTCTTTTTCTCACAATACCAGAAGTTTATAGCGTTATATGTCACCTAAAACCCACCAGTGCTGGAATAGATGAAGTTCTACCTGCTACCAATAAAATGATTGCCCACCTAATTTCTGATATCTTGTCGTATATTACTTGTTCAATATTCAAGACTGGCGTGTTTCCCAACGAGCTTAAGCGCGGTTAAGTCATACCAGTTTTAAAAAAGGTGGCAGCACATTAATGCATAACTACCGCCCTATTTGTGTTTTAGTATTTTCCGGGAATTTCTGCAGAAATTAGTCGAATTGCGTCTAACCAAACATCTCACTAAATTTATTATTCTTTCTTCATGCTTATTTGGCATTCGTAATGGATACTCCACAGATTTGGAACTGATACATATAATTTAGCAATTAAAAAAAGTATTTGACGATGGTCTATTTGCAGGTTGAGTTTTCATCGATCTCATAAAGGCTTTCGACTGCTTAAACCATAGTATATTTTTGCTAAGCTTGAAGGCTGTCGGTGTTCGTGATCCTGCACTCTCACAATTAAAAATTTACCTATCAAACAGAGTTCAGGGGTGCTATGCAGGATGCGCCGAGTTTGGCGAAACTCGGGATCTTCACGAGCTCTGGCGACACCCCAAGATGAAAGCACAAATGGTACCGAGACACAGTTTATCTTTCCACAAGCCTCCAGTTTCATTGGTTTATCTAGATTCACTCTGGGTGGCTATCATTCCTTGGGCGTTGCCTTCTGGGCGGTCGACGAACAGGGACTCACGTGATCATACCGTCGGTGCATGGTCGTGCCTTCTTTCACTTGTTTGTCGTTCCACTGAGTGCATTACACGTACAAGCGAGTTATAAAACAAATGCATTTAGTACAATATTATTAGTTAGTTTAACGTGGTTTAAAAGCATTTTAAAGCTTACTAGATGTTGACTGAATGTGTATTCGACTAATTTGTTATTTAGTACGCTTCGCATTATACCACGAGGGAACGCTGTGGTGGCGTCATCACATACATTCATCGGGCGAGCACGGCGGCTAAACATTGAAGCCCAGTGTAAACAAACTCGTACAACGAGCTTGCAGTGCGCGACGTAGTGATCAGGCTCGACGATGACCACTGTTTCTTGGATAGTTCTGTTCCTCCGTGAGCAATATTTCCGTGCACCCCGAAAGACTGCCAATAGCTTAGGCGATTTTACAGATCGCAACGCGCACCTACTGTTCAGGGCACAATCCTGAACAAACAACTTATCCGGTGCTGCTTCTGTGAGTGCGCCGAGTTCCTCCCGTCTGCGTGACTGCGAGCGTCACGAATATTGCATAGCGTGTGCTAAAGGAAGACAGCCGATATAGCTAAGATGCGACAAGGAGGTGGTGCCGATGATGGATCTCGCAACCAACACAGTGAAGGAGACATCGACAAACTGCAGATAAGTATATTTCTACTGTTTCATATTTAGCATAATAATAGTGCACGGATTAAGTCACTATCGTAGTAACGAACTGAATGTCCAGCAGTTGAAAAAAGGCATTGGGAACCAATGAGTGTTCGTGCTTTTACATGTACGTGGGCCCGCGAAAATATGGAAAAGATAAAGGTAACCTTCACTAACTTGGTGAGATACCAGAAATTCATCAGTGACATTCAGCCCGCAGAATCTATGGAATAGTATCTTTATCCAGGTGAAATATCAATAGCAGGTACTGATGTAAAGCAGGAAACTTATACAAAAATTTCATGGTTTGAACAGCGCATGGGAGGCATTCCCGAATCGTGATCGCCACATTACAGATATCCTTGAAAAATGTTTAGAATTATTGCATTCTACCGGTTATGCAATATGGCACATAAACCTAGAGGTTAACAAAGAAACTTGAGAAGTCGGGGACTGTGCAGAAAGCGAAGTAACAAAAATTGTTGGAGATAGCATTAAGGCAGGAAGACAGTGGCGTAGTAAACCGTGGCAACTGATATGCTAGCTGAGATTAAGAAAAAAAAATGGAATCAGCGGGCAGGCCATGCACGTCTTCAATCACTCGTTGCCAATTTATAACAGGTGATTACATAAGCGTGACAGAATGGATGTCAAGAACTGCAGCCGAGGATGGTAGAAAATTGCGTAATGGGACAAAAATATGATGTTTGTAGGCATAGGATGCAATCAGCTCGCATAAGACGGGATTGTAGGGAGCGGCATTGGCTTTGCAGTGAACAAAAATAGGTTTGTGGTGCTGACAGTAGAGACTCGTGAGGGTGCGAGGACACCTCAGGTGTTGGCACACTAGTAAACATTACAATTGGCTCTGAAAAAAACAACCCGTTATGAAAAATAAAGCAACGTTGTCCCGACAAATTGTTTTATTATGCATACACTAAAGGCTTCCACAGTTAAGGGCATTTAGTACCAATAGTGCAATGAGCATTTTTATTTGTAAATATTGGTTTATATGCGGTTGATTCATTCCAACAATCCACTTTTTTTGCAGCAAAACATTCTGCTGCTGGAGGCACTCAACCAACTGGTGGCAGTAGGCGAGCGCCAGGCACGTGCTCTTGAGAGTGTGGCAAGGTCCAGAGGGCTGCTCTGCAACAGTAGGATCAGTGCCCTCACTGCTCTCCAGTCGAGCCCCCAGAAAACACCTTATAAAGGAGCTTTCAGTTTATTATTTTGTTTATTATTCAAGAGCATGAATAAAATTATTGCAGTAAACATTGTGCTGTGCATATTGGGACCCTTGTAACATGCACTTGATGTCTCTTCAAAATGGGCAAAAACGTAAGACAACCTGTGCCACTCTTGGACCATGTAAATGAAAAAGACACTAATGCAGCATATACGTCATTGTGCTATTTGTTCTTTCTATGTGCAAGAATAGAGTGGGTGTTGATTAGCCACAAGATGAATGGTGTGTGTATTTCACAATGAAAAGACAGGAAATGGCATGAGCTTAATAATGCTATCACCTATAGACTGTGCATATGAATGCAACACTCCCCGATTTAAACGTGCCATTACATGCATGTTCGATACCACATATTCTTTAACAATGTCATATATTTGCATGTACTAATTTTCACACAGCTTAAGCCCATGCATAGCTCACTTGTGATGTATCCATTTCATAGGCCAAATAATTGTAGATTTTGTCCTTTTGCGTTGTATGAAAAGCGGCATCCTCTAGTCGGATACAACTTCACAATACAGGAGAGGCCCCGCCCAGATGACCAAAGTGCAGCTGCCCATTGCCTCCACGTGTAAAGAAATAGTCCCTCTCCAATGAGCGGGTATTAGTGCGTCCAGCGGCACGACATCAGTGTAGAGTGTCTGCCCATTGGTGCAGGCTTGTGTTCACCTGCCACTGAAGTGCAGATTCAGCGGCCTCCTAAAGTTGTATCTGACTATAGAATCACGTAATGCCTTGCACTGGTTGCATAGACTTTAGCAACCTGATAGCACACAATGATCAGGAACAGAAATCTATAAAGGCACCCAAGCAAAGCTGGCTGGCCACACTTCCATTATGAGGGGCTGTACAAAGGTATCGCCAAATATTCCCATGACATCCTTGAAAAAGAGGTGGTGTTTGGCACTTCTTTAGAATCAAAAACAGATTACAGTGAATGTTGTGAACCACGTTAAAACAAACTGAGCTTGGTTGTCTGCACAGCCTGTAATGGAAGCTTGTGCTTCACATAGGAAACAAACTGCTCTGTCCAGTACAATTGTCGAGTTCGGTGTGGCACCTATTATGTAATTAGTGTCAACATCCAAATTTTCAAAGACCATTCATTTCACCATTATTTTTGTACGACGATTCTTTCAATCAGTGCTTGTATTACATGAGCAGGTGGATGTGAAAGCAAAGCTTTGTTTGCAAACCTTCAGACTTCCATAATTGTGTGGCAAGGCACTGGCATGGTGTCGAATAGCTCACACTTCCTCGGTCCTGCACCAAAGAACAAAGAAGCCCAATGCTCTATTTGAAGTTGCATCACGCAACAATTCGATGGCACACAAAGAAGAGTAACACACACAGCACAGCGTTCTGCTGTGTGTACTTCTCTTCTTTGTGTCCAATCAAATTGTTGTGGAATTCAACTTCAAGCTTCTATACCAATAAAACCAGTCTTCAACCTCATCAATGCTCTAGTTATTAAGCCACAATGGCGCACATCTTTGAAATGTCCCAACAAGAATTAGCTCTCCAACAAATCACCACAAGCGTAAAATTTTGCTGCACAGGTGTATGCACGTGCCATATTCTGTACCACTAAACTCGCAGGAATCGAAGGGGCAAGCATTAACCAGCCTTACTGCTGCCGTTACCATCATCATCATGACAACAATAGAAAGACAGTGCTGCGTTTCAGTAAAGGAAGTGCCAGAGGGAAAGCCGTGACAGCGAGGCTTACAATAAAAATAGCAGTTACAAGACACGTTCAATGCCAAAATACGCTACATATCGCTCATCCTACTTTGGCATTGCGGCAAGCTTTTACACGTTTGAGCATGTCACAGTTTGTGTAATCAATGCTCTAAAGCTGTACAAAAGGTCTATTCCCTCTGCAATCTTTATTTTTATCATGGCGGGTTAAAGACCCACTTTTCATTGGCAACAGCACCACATTTCTCCCGATATGTAATTTTGCCTTGGTGGTTCACGACATCTTCACGCACACCGAGTTCTGCAGAGCATTGGATCTGCAGTGTTCTGCTGCTGAAGAATTAGAGCCCCATTATGAGATGAAAATATATGATTTGTCCATACATAATAACGCTGCCCCCCCCCCCCCAAGAAAAGAAAATAGATTGAACCACTCGCAGGTGCACAAACAGTGAACACAGCAAACACTCTTAAGTATTTTCTTCATGCAAGCCAGCACACTAAGGTTCCCAATGCATTTTCATTTCGCCATAAATGCATAGGCACAACCGGCTTGGTGCGACATCCACATCTCGCACTGCAACGAATTGTGCAATGCCTTGCTGTTTCATAGTGCGGCCGATATATGACGCATGACCATAATTCAGCGTTATGCATACTAACTTGTACTAAGTACTAAGTAATCTCATAAGAAAAACCAAGTTCTTTATGAAATTAGCATTCACAGGGTACTTCACACAATTTGTGATATCCATTTATCTATTCATACTTCATTAACCTCTTTCCCCAAAAAGTGAGTCATTTGGAAGGCACCCTGATAGATAAGTAGAACAATCTGTAAAAATTCAGCAACCAGCGAAAAAGTCATTATCATAGGCTGTCGCATGTGTGATGTCGGTAACACAAATTTGAAGTCCGCTACACAGAAGTGACAAATTTGGCAATATGGTGTGTCTAGACATTGCTTCAATGCTAATCACGGTAACGCTGTCATTGAAGACGCCTTAATTCCTACGTACGTTCCGTCGACACACCCAACTACGTTCGTAATGCTCCGGCGAAGTAGGAAGCGTTCTTCTATATATGCCCGCTTTGCCGCGGCCTTCGGGAAAGCCAGCCACCGCTTACGCACTGCCACATCGATAAGCGCATCAGACACTTCTCTGACACAGGCTCACAGTAGTCTGATGACGTCCAATGTAACGCTCGGCGCCGACGCTTCCCTGAAAACTCCCAGTCACGTAGAAACTGAGGGCGCAGAGGACTTGCTCTTCGACGGTGGGCGAATGAAGCCCGCCACGCTGTCTCCACATACGAGAGTCTTCGCCTAGCTCGTCACACAGCCAGCGCACCGATGTCTTCGACAGGCGAAAATGACGCTGAAACTCCACGGCGGTCATGTACGTGAACGGGTACAAACGGTCATACTGACGCTTGCTGCCGCTGGATGAAATAACACAGGCTGCTGCTGCCGCCGCCATGTTCCCGAGTTGAACTCGGGAGGGGTTTCGCGATGCACGAGTTTAGCACGAGTTCGCCTGTCAATCAAAGCCATAGGTCACGCCCCGCGCGAGGCATGTAACTCTTGTGCGCGCACCCACCACGGTTGGGCCACGCCCAACTTATCTTTCGGCAACAGCGACGCGGTGCCGAGCTGACAGGCATCAACAATATTCACCACCGACATAAAACACGCACAACGCACTGTCATCGGTGATGTACTGCGCACTACTATCAAAAACAAAGCGTTGACTGTCGCTGGCTTATGCATATATCTTCTCGGGCTGAGATGGCCCCACAGCACGGTTTCATTGCCTGCATTGTGGTGACGTAGCGCACAGTAAATAATTATCGGCACGTCACTGTAGCTGCTTGTAAGGCGTCGATGCACCGAGGGTGACGACGATGCTGAGGAGTGCGTGTCGCAGCAGTCGTTTGAGATGGCTGCTCTGTCATCGGTGATGTATCGGAGCCACAACGTCGTAAACACGATCAGCGTCCGAGAATCGCTCGCTCTTTTAGACCCAGTGCAATGGCATTTCTTCATCACAAGCACTGCGCACTCAACAGTTCCAACACCTTCCTCAGTTCGAAGTCTCATTTCATAACCGTACACAAGAGCCCTCACCTGCCAAAATGCAATTGCTGCGGTGTCGTTACGGTATCCTTCTGCGATCGCTGCTGGCTCCAGCATGCACCTTGGTGTGCACAAAACACTCAAATACTGCGTACATGCGCTCAGAGGCACTTTCACTGGGCAAGCGATGACAAGCGATGAATTGTGTCGCTGGGAAGCACGCACTTCTTCGCAATGCATCGCCGAGGCTTCGCGCACAAAGATAAACTGGTACATTTTCACTAAACTGCGTCACTACGGGCACTACGGACCACCATTTTGCAGCGACAGCCGTTGCTCCCGTGACTAGTGCGTCGTTTTTAGTTGGTCAAGCGGAGGCCTTAAGGCGCCTGTGATGAACAGCCGTACCACGGCGCTGCGTTTCTGTTCTCCTAATAGAGAAAGAGTGGTGATCACTGACATTATTGAGAATAGTACTGTAGCGCCCCTAGGTGACTTCTCACCGTATGAACTGCCTCGGGCGCGCGACCCGTTTCAATTTATCCGCTTCTAAGCTTTCGCCTCACTGTCGCCACTCGCGGCAAGAAGTGCAAAATTTAATGATTTGCTCGATCTCCGTTTGTCATCAGAAATTTCTAGCATTCAAAACAAAAAACAGACACTTAAAGAAATAAAAATGTTCGCTATTTTATTTGTTGTATTTTACCGTATTCGTTTGAGCGAAAGCGTAAGTGCAAGAATGCGCCGCATGTACCCTGTTCGCATTCGATGGAGGATAGGAAGATAGTGGCCGAAAGAGGAGGCACGCCCTTGACGCGCCCGCGAAAGGCGTGGCAAGCGGCTCACGGCAAGTGTGCAGACAGACAGCGGGACAGGCACGGTATTGCTAAGTTGCGATAATCCGTTGATAACAATACGCGGCGCTGGCGCGTTTAATTGTGCAGCCGTCTGCGCTTGAAACGTGAAAGTAGCGTCCCGCGCAGGTTGCGCTCATGTTGTCATACGCGGCTTTTTGTCTACGTATTTTCTTGCCTGCAGCCTTTGCGCGTCCCGCGCTATCTCCTTTCACTGACTGCCGTCGAGCAAACTCGGGTAAAACTCGGGTGAACGAGAAACTCGGCGCATCCTGCATAGCACCCCAGGTTATGTGTGTGTCTAACGTCTATTACAGACAACAAACTACTAACATTGGCGTCCCTCAAGGATCCAATTGAGGACCACTACTGTTTTTGATTTATATTAATGATCTACTTAACTGTTTGTCGCCTTCTAAGTGCATTCTGTACGCTGATGATACTACCATATTTGCCTCTGATAAAAATATGTCACTTCTTATTACCAAGATAAATACTGATCTAGAAAATGTTTTACCTTGGTGAAATGCTAACCTATTATCTATTATTGCCGCCAAGACTAAATGTGTTGTATTTTTTCACATAAACAACATTCGGCATCCTTCCCTTCTTTAACTTTTGGCTCACGCACTATCTCTCCCAGTCCATGCTCATCCTTTCTTGGGATTTCTCTTGACTGCAGCTTGAAATAAAAAGATCACATTTCTCACATAAGAAGGAAAATAGCATACGGTATTCGCGTTCTAATTAAAACTAGGCTCTACTTTACACATAATACATTAATCTTCCTATACCACTCATTCATTCACTCTCATATTAGCTGTGGCATAATATGCTAAAATACCACGTATAACAGTCACATGGCATCCCTCCAGGTAATTCAGAACCAATCCATAAGAATTATTACAAGCAGTTCAGGCTTTGCAAATGGAAAATCACTACTACATGAAAGCAACATCCTAAGCATTTTCTACAATTATATGACTAAGGAACTACCATTGATCTGCTTCTCATCTTGTGACCTGATAGCCCATATTCACACTAGATTAGCACTGAATAATAATTTCCGTCTACCTAATGTGCGAACTAACTATGGTAAACAGACTACGGAATTTTCCTTGATATCGCTTTGGAATAATCAAATAATCAAAAATGCGAAAAATTTACAACAATTTCAAAGACAACTAAAAGCATACATAATAAATACTTACTGATATTGTCCATTTTTCTTTCTAGTATTATTCTGTTTTTTTATGTTGCCGTGCTGTAACAACTGTTCTTATTACTCGTATTCCATAAACATCTTTTGATAATACTCTTAGCTCTCACCTTTACTACTGTTGCTTTAAACATTGTATACCATGATAAGTGTCTTTAACAGGAGGTCCCGATACAGCCTTTGACTATGGGAACTCCTTATGTATACTACTCACATGTTTCTTTCTGTATTTTTATCATTAAATAAATAAATTGAATTGAATTGAAATTGATGTGCCAGCCGGGATAGGAAACAAGAGTTTAGGATCGGCAGTCAGCCTCTAGTCTGTGAAGCAGTACGTTAACCTAAGTCAAGTAATCACAGCGAACCCTGATCACGAGAAGGAAATTCATAGAAGAATAAAAATGGGTTGGATCACACTCGGCAGACATTGTGAGCTCCTGACGGGAAGCTTACCATCATCATTGAAAAAACAAGGTGTACAATTGGTGCATTTTACCAGTGCTGACATAAGGGGCAGGGACTTGGAGACTGACAAAGAAGCTTGAAAACAAGTTAAGGACCGCTCAAAGAACGACGGAACGAAGATTGCTAGACATAACGTTAAGAGACACAAAGAGAGCGCTTTGGATCAGAAACCAAACGGGTATAGGCGATGTTCTAATTGACATCAAGAGAAAAAAGTGGTACTGGGCAGGTCATGTATGCGCCGGTTAGACAACCATTGGACCATTAGGGTTACAGAATGGGTACCAAGAGAAGGAAAATGCAGTCGAGTACGGCGGAAGACTAGGTGGAGCGATCCAATTAGGAAATTTGCGGGCGCTAGTTGGAATCGATTGGCGCAGGACAGGGGTAATTGGAGATCGCAGGGAGAGGCCTTCATCCTGCAGTGGACATAATACAGGCTGATGAAGATGGTGACCATGTGCCAGAGGGGACGAGGTTGAAGTAGCGCGGGTATTTAGGTTAAGCGTGGACACGAAGAATGCGTTGTTTGTTTACTTTGACGACTTATAAAGTGTTTTTCATGATGGTACTGATCCGCATCCTCGTCGATCCCAAGTCATTACACTGGCGGAGGTGCTGTGTGTTCTTCATGCTTGGCACCCGTACGATGAGCAGACGATTGAGCCCGGAATCGCCATTGCGCACCGAAACACCGGTCCACCGGTTCAGTCGTCGTCTCCTAGGCCTAGCGTCCCAGTTCAGTCCCCTGCAAGAAACCTCGAAAATCGTTTCCCTTCTACAAGTGTCATGGCTACCGCAGCTCCATCCTATGGTTCGGGAGAGCTTTCATGGTGGTGCCTTTTGAAGACGTCCAAGACTGACTAGACCAGTTCGAGCGCATCGCCAAATACAACCATAAGTCCAGCTCGGAGGACAAACTCCCGAGTGTTTATTTCCGTCTGAAGGAAAATACTCTTATGCGGTATGTCATCCGTGAGAGGAGCTTTGCCGCGTAGGACGATTTTCGCACACAGCTGCTGGATAGCTTTACAGGCGTCGACAGGAGGGCAAATGTGCTGCGCCTCCTCGAAATCCGCATTCGAAAACCCAACGAGAGCGTTGCTATGTTCTCAGAAGACATGGCCCGTCTGTCCGTAGGGCAGGCATCGACAGGCCATAGGAAAGAAAGCTGCGGTATCTCTTGCGGGGACTGAAAGAGCAACTGTTTGCCGGGCTTGTGGTAAATCCACCGACAACAGTGGCGGAGTTCACAATAGAGACTATAGCCATTCAACGGACCCTACAGAAACGATACCGCCAGCATGTCATGAGTAACTCGGCGGCGAACAGATTGGTACTGGCTGCGAGTAACGACAGGCCTCTGCGTGAAGTTCTCCGAGAGGTTGTGCGAGGACAGCTTCTGCAGATCGGATTTGCTGTTGCGCCTACGGAACCGGCGCCAGCGTCAGCTTTTGTAGCTGATGTGGCCCCGGAAGAAGTCCGGCAAGATTTTTCCAGACTGTGGTAACGTGCCGCGGCACCTCAATTATGTGGAGGCTGTTCGCCGTCCAATCAACACACAACTAGAAAATCACTTTACAAACACAGTCGACATTGTCACCCCCGGCGACTGAGCCAATCTCGATCGATCACGCCAGCACAAGCGCTGCCATATCGTCAACATGCGGACGCCACTCCATGGCTCCACGGAGAGTTGCCGCCGAACTATCCGTGTAGGAAAACCGATTTGTGGCGCACCGTCGACTGCCGACCAGTGTGCTACCATTGTGGTGAAGCTGGGCACGTCTATCGAGTTTGCCACAAATGGAACAATATCGCGCCGCTAAATACCAAATCTTTCCTGCCAACTATGCCTATTCTCCGTATGACAGTCGACACGCCTACAACGACGCTCCTGTGAACAGTCACCCACAAAATACGACGACGCCCTGACCACCTTCTCCTTCTCCATCTCCTGTGCGCTACAATTAGCCGACTCGTAGCAGTTTTACCGACGTCACTAAGGGCAGGTCCCCTAGCCCTCGACGAGTAAACTACCCGCAGCAACCTCCGCGGATGAGGTTGCCAGTACTTCTCCACATTCCCCATTATCGATGAACGATGGCGTGAAGACCCTGGTGATGAATACGCCGAATACAAGGACGAATACGAGGGACACAACTACGAAAGATGTAACTGACGCCGTCAGCGCCGACCTCATCGTTCGCATTGACGGCCACCAAGTAGCGCTCTTGTTGACCCAGGCTCCCATTTTTTAATCATAAGCTCACAGCTAGCAGACAAGCTAAGGAAGGTGAAGACTCCGTGGCATGGGCACAACATAAGAACCACCGGAAGTCAGTTGATGACACCTGTCGGGAAATGCACCGCTCGACTCTTAATCACCGGTTCCACCTTTGTCGCCACTCTCGTCATCCTTAGCGAGTGTTGTAAGCAACTTATATTGGGCATGGATTTCCTACGTGAGCGCAGCGCCCTAATTAACATCCGCGACAGAAGCGTCACGTTTGCCATGGAGCTTAGATAATGTCACCTATGAGAAGCAATAGCCTCGTTTACGCAATGCTGCGGACGATGTCATACTTTTGCCGCGGAGATGCTCTCTCGCACCCGTTCACTGTGACAGCCTGCAGCATGGCACTCCGGTCGCTGAACACATCAATGCACTAGCACTGAATTGTGGCGTCTCCATTGCTAGAGCACTTATCAATGTAACCAACCGAAGCTCCAAACACTTGACGAAATTTACTAAGGAGCGTCAACACATCGTTACAGGCACTGCTTTCGCTTATTTCGACGAAGTAACACAATACAAGACTGCCACTTGGTGCAGGAGGCGGTCTCTACAATCCACACAGCTGCGCCTATTGTAGACGCTAATCCGACGTTACCGGCCGGTAATCGAAGCCGTCTTGTTGAACTCATCAATCAGTACCAGGGCTGTTTCTCATCTGCGTCAAGAGTTGGTAAAACACCACTTACCAAACACCGCTTCTTTACTGAAGTCGATGCCAGACCCATGCGACAAAATCCTTATCGTGTGGCCCCAAAGGAACGCGAAGCTATACAAAAACAAGTGAAGGCGATGTTGCAAGATGGCGCTATACGCAGGTCTAATAGTGCTTGTGCATCACCTATAGTTTTAGCGAAATATAAAGACGGTAGCCAGCACTTCTGCGTCGACTATCGGAGGCTGAATCAGGTCAAAAAGAAGGACATTTATCCACTGCCACTTACCGGTGATTCCTTGGATAGGTTGCGAAACGCGCGCTACTTTTCAACAGGGAACTTGAAAAACGGTTATTGGCAGATCGAAGTCGGTGAAAGAGACCGCGAGGAAACCGCCTTTGTGATGTCTGACGGACTTTGTGAATTTGAGGTACTACCCTTCCGTTTGTGTTCGGTGCCAGCAACATTTCAGCGTCTAATGGACACTGTGCTCTCTGGACTCAAATGGCAAACATGCCTGGTGTACCTGGATGACGTGATTGTCTCTTCCGCAACGTTCAACGAACACTACCGAAGGTTGAAAACTGTTTTTGAAACAATACGCTCTGCCTGTCTCACTTTTAAGCCTCACAAGGGCTATTTTGGTTTTCACGAGCTCCATTTCCTCGGTCACGTCGTCAGTTGCCAAGAAATAAACTTGCTGCCACCGCTAATTTCCCGACCACATCAGCCAAAAAGGCCGTGCGACGTTTTCGGGGACTCTCTGCATATGACCGGCGATTTATTTCGAATTTCTCGAACATGACATGGCCATTAACACAGCTTACCAGAGACGATATCCTTTTTACTTGGGGTGAAAACCAGAAGCAGGCATTTCGCGAGCTGTTGCAACGCATACAAGCGCCTCCCATGCTAGCACACTTCGATGAAGACGCCCCGACGATATTGCATACATGCGCTAGTAATGTCGGTCTAGGGGCGGTGCTCGTACAATGACAGGAAGACAGCGAAAGGGTGATCGCTTACGCCAGTGGAATACCAACCGGAGCCGAGGCTAACTACTCCACCACTGAAAAAGAATGCCTCGCAATGGTATGACTAGTTCTGAAATTTCGTCGGTATTTGTAGGGCTGGTCTTTCGCCGTCGTTAGAGATCAGCATTCACTCTGCTGGCTCATTAATGTGAAAGAGCCTCCCAGCCGGCTTACACGCTGGAGTCTTCGACTCCAAGAGTACCATCTTATTGTATACGTTGGGAAGGCGGCATGCAGACGTCGACAGCTTTTCTCGGTCTCATTTTGAGCAGGCAGCACAAGAGGATAACGACACGGTCTCTTTGTGACTCGTGGACACTGCCCATCCTTCACGCGAGTAACAGGATGACACTGAATTGCTGCCGCTTATTGATTAACTGGAAGGACGAGCCAACAGCGTACCGAGGCTACTTGCAAGAAGGTTGGTATCGTACTGTTTCCGCCGCAACGTTCTCTACAAAAAGAACTTCTAACCTAGCGGCAGCAACTATTTACTCGTTCCCTCATCGCTTCAACGTGAAACCTTACACGCGTGCCATAACGAGCAGACTGCGGGCACTTGGGATACACTCGAACATTCGCACAGGTTCGGCAGAATTACTACTGCCCGAGACTTGCTGCATTGTTAAACGTTACGTTCAGGTGAGTCTGGATTGCCATCGTGGTAAACCGCTATTACCGGCAATAGGTGGATAATCGTTGCCATGAATTATCTCTCTAGATATGCCGAGACAGGTGCTCTGCGACGGGCAACAGCAGATGAAGCGGCACGATTTTTTAATCCATTGTTTTAAGGCATGGCGCTGCCGCAGTAGTCGTCGCGGACAGAGTTACTGCGTTCATAGTCAAGTTTTTGGATCTCGTTCTACGTCTAAGTGGTACCGCCCACCGGAAGACAACGGCGAATCACCCCCAAACAAATGAACTGACGGAACGACTCAACATGACACTGGCTGATATGATAGGCTTCTACGTAGATGTAGAGCATAAGAACTGGGACGAGGTTTTGCCCTAAGTCACTTTCGCGTACAATACGGCTCGTCAAGGGACCACTCGCGAGATACCCTTCAGTCTCGTATACGGCCGTGAGGTTACGACAACATTAGACGCAATGCTCCCTGATGAACTTGAAGACAACGAGACGGGTGCTGAAGAGATCACGCAGGGAGCTTACGCGTCTGTGAATCCACGAACAGGACTGTGACGCCAGACGCTACAATCTTTGGCACAGACCCATAGCATACAACATCGGCGACAAAGTGTGGGTCTGGACACCTATTCGTCAGCGTGGGCTCTGAAAAGCTCCTCCGCAGATACTTCGGGCCATACATAGTTCTCCGACGCATCAGTGACGTCAACAGCGAACTCGTTCTAGACGGCTCTCACTGTTCAAAGCGCCGACGGCATTTACCCGAGGTCGTTCGCGTGCTTCGTATGAAGCCATGCTATGAAGACTGACAAGACTGCGCAGTTTCTTCATCGCTGTTTTTCCAGCTTCTATCATCGGGACGATGATCTTTACTAAACGGCCAAGAAATGGCACAACTATATTTTGCACAACTATATTGGCGCGGCTATGTGCCAGTGGGGACGCGGTTGAAGTAGTGCGGGTTTTTAGGTTAAGCGTGGAGAGGAAGACTGTTGTTTTTTTTTTTGACGACTGATAAAGTGTATTTGTTGGTGGTACTGCTCCGCATCCTTATCGATCCCACGTCGTTGCAATAGACATGTCTAACCATTTCCTCAGCTATCTGTGTCACTAGGAAGTTCGTGTTCTGATGGTTACCATATCGGACTGTTGTGCTAACAGGATTCGAAACCAACTGTCGGAACTACTTGGGTCACTGTAAATGGCGGAATGTGAACATACGCGCCTCACTTCAGCGAAGCTCTTTTCTGACAAAGTCGCTGTCGGTGTTTGAATTAGAGAATTCACATAGAGGGTGATGGACACAGCCACACTAAATACCCTTCAATAATTAACCGACGCGCATCTATCACCGCAATACCACCGACTCTCTACCAATGAAGCTGGGTGTGAGATCCTGAGAAAACTTCATCATGCTCCACCATTCAACTACAGCAAGCAACATCAACTTCATCGGAACATACACGGCCAATACCACATCCAGCCCCTACCCGGAAACATGCACCCCAAATTTCACGTCAAACGCCGTAAACTCCTAGCCAAGGTGCTACGACGCAGCTATGGACAGGCTGAAGGAATCTACTATATGGACGCCGCAGCCTCCATCACAAGACATCTTTATGCTCTAGCAGTCTTAGTCAACCAGGGCAACATTGTTCGTTCAGCATCAGTCAAGACAACCCCGGCGGGGGACCCGGAAGAGGCGGCCATTGCACTCGCATCGGGGCTACCTGATTGCAATGTCATCATTACTGACTCTAAGACTGCTATCCGGAACTTCAGTAGCGGCTACATTAACAACCTCGCGCACTCTCTGCTTGTCGCTCACCCACCAGAAAACGACATCGCGCTCGTCTGGACTCCCGCAAATCAAGGACTCCAAGGCAACGAAATGGCTCATGCGGCTGCTCGAGGATTCACGGACCGAGTGGACGCAAATTTGGACCTAACCCTAGAACCCAATGACTCCCAACAACACTCTAGTAAAGACACACTCGTCACATTCTATGACATTTGCACAGATTACATACACCAACGCTTAATGTATCCACCTCTCTTTGTGCCTAGAGCGCCTCAGAGAGGAATATTGTGGCGCCAATTACAAATTCCTACTTTTCTTACCCCGCGCACTTTGCACCTATTTTTTCCCGTCACATACCCGACCCCCTTGTGCCGCTTTTGCCGTGTGCCGATAGCAGATCTCTCCCATATCATGTGGTAATGCGTCGAGATAAACTTCCCTTCCGTCAGTTCAGCGATTCCCCTCGCCAAGGAGACTTGTTTGTCATCCTCAGTGATACATTTCGTATATGTGGTTATCGTGGTGCACAAAATACAAATACGGTGACACAAAGTGGCATGTACACTACAGCTTTAATTTGTTCAAACATACTGAATGCAGTACACTAATAGTTTTATATGGTGATATAGCTTGGTTCAGAAACAGGTTTATGTACTTTGATTTTAGCTCAATGAGCTCAGTCGTATGGTTCTAAAAGTCCATGCCTCAGGTAACCTTGTGCCAGTACTGCGTCAGGATTGCGAAATTTGCCAGGGAAGTCCGCTATTGTAACATTAATCTGTGTGCCAAGATTTTTAGTCGACATTAGGTCACCTCCGACTGTTGGAATACGAGGGATAGGCCATGATGTTCTTGCTCGTAGTTTAAAGCTTCAAGTTTTCTTGTACTTATAGCAGAAACAGGACCTTTTGTTAGCCCTAGTTACTTTTGCTCTTGGTTCCTCCCCCCCCCCCCCCCCGTTTCTGTATAACACTAAATGGTGTCAAACGTCTGGCCAGTTATATTTGAACGGGGGCTGACGACGGAGCAGTGAGTATCTCTGTATACAAAAGCGGTAAAGTTTTTACTATCAATAAGAAATTCCAGATTGAAAATTTTCTGCTCACTATGCGATTAGCAGTTGGTGCCTGGGTTACAGCTTGGCCCTACTTGACACTACGCTGCATCCGCGAATCGTCGCTAACCTAGCTCTTCCTTTTGCAGTGTCTCGATCTGTCCAGCATGGCGTCGTTTCTCTCAGCGTGGAGGGCAAAGAACTTTAGATTTTTAACCAGCAGAAATTTCAAAGTTCTTGGTTTACTCAGTCTTTTGTGTGAGGTCTAGTGTGCTGGCCCCGTGCTGGGCCAATGCGTCATGTGCGTAAAAGAAAAAAAGCAGTGCGAAGGTAACGGTGAGTGAGAAGGATTTCGAGCTATTCAATCAATTACTGATTGGAAGCCAACGATGCCTCGTACTTATTCCCCGCGTAGTTGGCACGGTGCGTTCGTGACGAGCCCTCGTAGTCGCACTGATGTCACTAGTATCGGCGGTACTGGCGACCCGTCACAAGGCGCTGATAGCAAAGCAGCCAGTAGTAAGGAGCGTGCCTCACATCTGCCCAGCAATGGCAGCTAGCTTCAGCGTTATAGCGTTACAGTGTGCTGGGACACTGCATTCAGACATACCCGCATGTGGCTTCTTTGATCAAGATTGCGTGTATCCTGCGCTCCGCCACAGTCTCATACAAGAAACCGAATGGTCTCTTACATGGCAAGCAGATGCTCTTGTGGTATGAACTCGCCTAAGCGCTCGCAGAAAGTCCTTGAAGTTATCAACATCAACAATTCCGTCTTCAATAACGAGTGCTCTAAGGTAGATGGCACTTATGCGTAAAGTGCTGATTGTCATCTCATGAGTGAGAAAACTGAAGCGCTGTATTTTTCAATGCCTCACATAGACAATATACGGGATAATTGGGTGTGCGTGCTGCTTTAGGACTAACGCAATTCAGGGTTTCTGGCTGGAACCCCCGCAAGAGGAATGCAAACAGTATAGAGCCTTCGTGACTCAATTCGTTACGTTCCAGTAGACTCGGTTGTATTTTGTCTAAAAAAACTGCAGTGGACACTCTCGGCGGAATATATTAGAACAATTTCAGTGCTCCTTCTTGACAAGCAAGGACTTCATGAAGGATGCGATTTATTTTCATGATTCAGAACCCGGCAGCTCCTTGACCTCTACGCCGTTGGAATCCTTCACAGTACGCGTTATCCAAGTCTTTCTACTTCTAGTCGAAATATGAAGACTAAGCAAGATATCTACGCCCATGAAAGCCTCGGCTCTACCGTTAATAGAACATGCCGAAATTTCTTACTGGACTGAACTTTTTAACAAAAGCCATATTCATTCTCGGAATTTCCCTGTGAACAAAACAATCAACATTAATATCAATGTCACTTCGTTTTTCAAGAAAATTGCAGCCTCTGCTTTTCAGTATACGCATGATCACGCGTTTTTTTTTTTTGTTTGCTGCTGGCAACATGAAGCATCCTAATATAGCTCTTTTCTTTTTCCAGAATAAGCAAAGCCAAGTTGTCCTTGAAGTCATTCCAGATAAAAACGATGCAGGGCCTCGATGTTCGCTTGAAAGCGTTGAAGCTGACTGACCCCGCCATCAACACGCTCCTGGACACCCTCACTACGATGTTCAAAGACGCTATTCAAAATGTAGCTGAGACTGTTATAAGAGAGATTGTAAACAAGATAATCGAAATTGTCAATAAGTTTTTATAATACCTGGGTGGCAGCCGTATCAGCTGTCCTGAGCACCTAATACTATGATAAATTTCACGTAATAAAATATCAAGGAAGTATTCGCGGCATTGTCTCGCAAATTAATTTTATAGTGGAGCAAAAAAACTAAATTTGATTCAGACTTGACCATGTTGGACTGCTATATTTACTTTATTACGCCTGATTGCGGGCACACAACTAAGGGTTTGACACCAACGAACGGTGTCCACGTTGTTTAGTGGTTGTGGTAAGTGGTATATGCGCGCTATTCCAGGTTCCATAGCTCATTCAGGTTCACAATATGTGCGCCTTTACGTTTAGGGGCGCGTGTTTGTATTATATATTTAGCAGGCTACTTTTATTGCCTTTGGGTAAGCTTTTTCAGTGAAGCCAGTCAGAGTAATCACACGAGTGAAATCATGTATTACCGTTTAAGGTAGTGACGCGAAAAAGCATTGTTATAGTCACGACAATGATATGGGCGTATGCTACAACGCGACAGCAGTAGAACATACTAGGAAGAGAATGCGAACATAAACGCTCATCACAAGCTGATAGGAGGCACATTGTTAGGAAATGAGGTCAAGAAATGTAGAGGCAGCATGCTCAAAGAAAGACAGCGTATACCCGTCAATGACAAGCATGCCTCAGAATTCACAAAAATAAAAGTTACCTTAATTTATGGAACTTACAATTGTACTTAGCTAAGCATAATTCATCACTCTTAGTAGACAATCCTAGTAGAGCGTGGCTTAATCCCAGTTCAGATGTCATGTGCGGAGTCGTTTCTGGGAATAGAGTTGGCTTAGAAGTATTGGTAAACGCGTCTTCCCGAAGCCATGGCGGCGCACTGACAACGTTGCTGCAAAATGACAAAGGGTGAAGTTGAAGCACCGTCACGCTCCACTCAAGCGACCCTCTGAAAGAGCGGGGAGCGGGTTCTACATTCCATGGGTGACATGAACCTGTGCGCGCGAGCGCTGATGCTATCGCTCAGCGGCTGTGCGCGAATTGCTCGGGCACTCCGGTATATGCGCAAAAAAAGTGCATGACAGCTTCCCTAATCGGGCGGAAAAAACTCGAAACGCTTTATACCCAAGCCACGTAGTTGCAGCACGTAAAAAAACATCGGAACGCTTGGCCACTGTAATGAGAGAAACAAGAAGCAGGCGAAGAAAAATATTATACAATTGCTGTGATTCCCTATGCACATGGCCTATCGCATGGCTTGAAGAAGATAGATAAAGAAAGAACAGCGTGCGCGGACCATTTCCCCCACCAACCAAGCCTTCAAATGTTTGCGCCTTCGTAAGGAAAAAAGGAGAACACGCCCACGTGTCACAGCGAAGCGAGTTCAGTGTCCGGCACAGAAACAGTATGTACATTGTGAAGAGTACTATGTCAGTAACCTTTAACACGTGAGTAATATCTATCGAGAGAACTCATCTATCTATCGAGAACTCATCTGCCATTAAGACAGCACGAGAAATCACTTTCCAGGACGTCAGGATTGCATTTGCCGGCGCGCGGCCGATACTAAGCTTGTGAGCCAGATTATCAGGGTGCAATTAATACGTTTTTTCAAAAGATAGTAGATTGATAATTCGTAAGGTCATTGAAGTATTCTGTATCAGAGGGGTGGGGTGCGGGGTTCGTTACCCCGTTACCCCGTTACCCCCCCTTTAATTAATTTATCAGACAAGACGTACGATTATTTGCTCTACAAATGTAACAAAAGGACGTGGATCGTGCTGCTTTCTACTTCAGTTTGTAATACATGTTTTATATCTTTGTAACCGTGAGCTTGACAAGATACTTTAACTCTACACAAATAAGCTTTTTTTCTTCGTCTCTTTTTCAGTGAACTGAGTTGTAAGTCTGTACTCATGTGTCGCCTCCTTACGTTGCATCGCGTCTTATCGCGCAGTTTGTATGAATGCATTTATACGAACTCGACTAGCTATTAAAACAATGATCTAATATTTCACAGCGAGCTGGCTGAAGCAGATGGCTACAGTAAGTTTCATCTGGTGCAATATAAAGGTGCCTCGCTCGCAAGCAACATGCGGCTTTTCTCATCCCGCTTGCATTGGCAGATACCTTGTAGCTGTCAGGGCACGGTTTTATCTCTCCAGCAGGCGCTGTTTCGCATTGTGGACTGCGTCGACACGTGACCGTGCGAGAAGTCGAAGCACAACGCCAAATCATGCTATCGCTCTCAATATTTCCCCCTTGTAGCGATACTGTCAAACTGAGTTTGATCATTTAGGTCGATAAAAACAAGCGATAGCTGACAATATTATCTATTTCTGGAAATAACGGGAATTACTCCGTTATCAGAATCAATTTAGTAAAAAGCTAGACCCATCGTTTCGATGCGCGTCACCACAGCAACGTTTAGTGGTGGCCAATGGGGGTGTAGAGAGCTCGCCAATTTTTTTAACTATTTATTTTAGGCAGCGTCAACGAAACCCGAAATTTTGTCATGGTTTATGCGCGTGCGTGCTCGTTGCCCATGTTTTCCTCTGTACTAAGCAGCTGAGAAGCACAATTCGAAAGCTTTCGTTACGGCGCAAAGAAGGATGGGAAACTGTGGCTAATTGGCAATTCACAGTTGCTCAGCCATTATTTATCGCGGGAGCGCGCGCCTTGGAGTGCCTGCGAAGACCGGTTTGAGTATTCTATAACAACAGCGGCTCCAAGATTATACTGTTGCATCATGGTCGCGTGGAAGTGCTCCTGTATACAAAGCGCAGCGTGTACAACGGTCAAATAATAGATGCTGTCCGTTCGCATAGACATTGAGGCTTGGGAGCAAATCTGCTTGCAACCTTTTGTAAAGCCCATGCGTCCGTGGTTATATTTGCCGTTACTATCGTGGATGCTAAGCCCAGCGTCAAGTCTAGGTTCATTTATTGGTTTAACGCGATAAGACCTATATGGTCGGTCGGCTTTCGTTGCATGCACGATCATAATTTAGGCAATGATGTTTTGCACACCTACGGCATAAAAATTGCACAAAGGTGGGGACGGGGAACAACTGATTTTACCTAGCCAGGGAAACCCCTGCACCAGAGCGCAGCCGGCCACAAGCTGGGCCACTGTTTTACCTAACATCAATTCAAGTACCTGGGCGATAAGCCTATAATTATGCGGAACCATTTTTGCAATAAACGCATTGCCTCTGCAGTGCAAACAGGTGAAGTCCACACGTGAGACTTCACTGCTTACGATATGCAGATATTCCATATGTTCAAAAAAGAAACACGAAGCAGTCCATATTTCGTTTTAGAGCAGCTAAGTGGGCCAGTAGTACCAATGAGAAAGTTTGAAAGATCTGTATTTATTTAGATACAACTACCTAGCGCACAGGCTTTAAAGGGCAAGAATTATTCCGCATCATTAGTTATGCTGAATGCGTGGAGGTATTTCATTTCCAAAACGTTCAGAGCCCTATATTCTTTGTTTGTTCCAATATAGCTTTGTTTTGTCGCTTCCAAACCTTGACATGCACAACACCTTTCGAAAGTGGCGTATGTGTTTAGAATTGAGTTTTTAAGAACAGTATTTCAGATGGTTTTATGCAGCGACTAGAAAATCTGTGCTACGAAAAAGACATACCACTACGCCGCACAAAACGTTACCACGTGGCACTACGAGTGCACTCGATAAAAAAGTTGTAACTAGGATATCGCTGCAACTTTTTCACGTGTTTGTGCGATGCATTGCCGCTCGGACTCTTCTAAGAAGTATGTGGTACCATTGTCTTGCTACGGCTGTGGTCAACGAGATATATATTGGTACGTTGTAGTGACAGGCAAGAACTAGAGGATAGTACGACTCTCAGAGGCAAATGATTTATTGGACAAACTTATGCAGAACAAAGCAAGTAACACTAAAGCACAACGAAAGCAACGAGCACAGTCATCGAAATCTGATATACGGTTTAAGCACGTCGTCTGTATGTACGTGACTCGATGTATATAGCAGCGCAATCACAGCAGCTCGCATGCATACCAGAATGCACCACACTATTCACGTCGCGCACTCAATGAGGGGCCGTAAAACATACCACTAATTCTTTCCAATTTTATTCCGATGTCAACACATCACATGCTGACAAACATGCTGACAGTCTATACATGCAGATAGTCTTAGCATGTCTTCAGGTAAAGTGCGACGCCGACGATCAGGCGTGGTCAGGAATAATTATCCCGAACCCTCGAAAGTACTACTTCTAAATTCTAGTGACCCCAAAGTAACCCGCCGTTAGATTATCGGAAAAAGTGAGAAGAACCCCTGACTGTTGTGCCGAGGGCCCAAGCAGCAGATAGCTTTATTTGGAATGGCAAGAAATATTTTGATCACCACGTCGTTCTCCTACGACAACGAAGGCAGTCCGCTTTTAAATATCTTAGGGAGAAAGTTCGCCTTGCCTTCTGAGTACTCGACAAATATTCTCACTTAAGGGTCGTCTCGTTGCTATTCGTTCCCTATAGTCTGGACTCACGAAGAGCAAAGCGCCTACGAAGAGTGACGTCCCACACGCACTCAGCGTTTTGTGCACAATCTATATCGGCGGTTTTTGCGGCACGCCAGAGACAATTGCATTCTCGTCTCTGTTCCTGCCGTCGCTATTAGCAGGCGTGTTACTCCTTAGGAATCCGAATTATACGGCTAACAGAAAACAGAGTGAGTGAAATAACTTTATTAGGTCCAGAGAACACGCAGGGGAGACCCCGCGCCACCCGGCTAGTCCCACGTAGGGACCGCCAAGCCGAGCTGGACGGCCCGATCGCGGGCGCTCTGGACGGCCAGGGTTCGGCCACTGAGTTCGGCTATCCTCGCTGAAGAAGGAGCCGATGGCTTCACACTCACACAACACATCGTGAAATGTTGCGCTTAGTCCACAGGCACAGTCACAGGCAGTCCGCGCTGGGATACCTACCAGGGTATATTACATAAAGAACCGCAAGGTTAGGATACGGACGGGCTTCTAAAAGTCGAAGGCTCACCGCCTGCGCCCTGCATAAGGCGGGGTGCGGGAGGGGGAATGCCTGTCTTGATAGACAGGCATTCCTGTCTATCAAGCAAGCTCACGGAACTTGAGCAAGGGTTCCCCGCGGGGCAGGGTGACTGCGCAGGCGGCGCGGTTAGTCAAACCTCGCGCGGCCTCGTGCGCGTCCTCGTTAGGGTTAGAGGAAGAGCCCTCAGTCGACCCCAACTGAGCGGGAAACCTGTGAGAAAATGCGGAGAGATACCGTCCCGGAGGGGAAATGCGGAGGGGAGACCGTCCCGGTTTGGTAGGCCTTAATGGCTCCCTTGGAATTGCTATACATTGCATCTGTGCGACCATCGAGCACAGCCAGCGCAATTGAAACCTGTTCGGCTACCAGGGGCTTAGAAGTGCGTGCCGTAGCGCCGTAAGTGAGCCTGGAATTGCAGTCGATGATGGAGACGGCGAATGCTTTTGTTGGACATATCTAACGGCATCCACGAAGCTTGTCTCAATGTTGTTGTTGCGGACATGCTCGAGTAGAGCTGTACCCCTGGCCCGATGTATTCCGACATTGTTTGCGGGATACATATTGCAGGTAATGGGCGCGATGTGCAATTGAGGCCTGATATTTCCGGGAATCCGCACAGCGTCGGGTCACTGGTAAACCGGGTTAAGGCCCATCTCATCGAGTATCTTGTGGCCCGCCGGTGTGCTGGATAGCCTGAGCATCTGTGAGCGCTCTTGCGCCTCGAATATTTCTTCGAGCGTGTTGTGGACTCCTAGCTTGAACAGGTTTTCGGTGTGGGTGCCTAAAGGTAAGCCGAGGACAAGCTTAAAGACCTTTCTGATGAGGGAATTGAGCTTGTTCCCCTCGGTAATATGCCAATTATGCATGGCCGCCGAGTATGGAATGTGGCAGAACACAAAAGCGTGCATAATGCGGTTGACATTATCTTCCCTAGTTTCCCGGTGCCTGTATACCATTCTCCGTATGATGCCGACAGCAGTCTCCGTCTTGGAGACTGCTGTCGCCGTTGACTCGATATACATCCCCAATATTCGGAGCACCCGGGACCCGCCACCAGTGAAACGCCGTTTTTCGTTTTCGGACGCCGGTTTCCAACCACGATGGCCGCCGCCTCTGGGTCTTCTCTTTTAGAAGGGTTCACACTTGGATGGAGCTCTGTGGGGCAGAGGAAGTGCTCGGTCGCATCTATGGTGCTCTGGATGGCGGCCTCAACTTGGCCGTCGCTCCCGCAGACGCACCAAATAGTGATGTGATCTGCGTAGATGGTATGGTAGATTCCTTGAATCTTTGAGAGCTGCTTGGAAAGCCCGATCATTGCGATGCTGAATAATGTTGGCGAGATGACTGAGCCCTTACGCGTGCCGCCTGAACCGAGGGTGATCTCTTGCGAGAGGTATCCTTCGATCTTGAGCTTCGCAGGTCTCTGGCTAAGGAAGGGTCGGATGAAGTCGTAGGCCCTCTTCCCGAGCCAAAGTCCGGTAAGAGACTGGAGAATGAATTCGTGTGAAATATTGTCGAGCGCCTTCTGCAGGTCTAATCCAAGGATGGCTCTGGTAGATCCCGTGCTCCGGTCAATGATCTGATGCTTTATTGGCTTCATGGCGTCCTGTGTCGAGAGGCCGGCTCTGAAAGAAATCATATTGTAACTGTACATGTCATTGGTCTCGACGTCCACCTTGAGCCGGTGGACCAGGGCATGCTCTGCTACCTTATCGACACAGGACGTCAAGGAAATTGGCCTAAGATTGTCGATTCCTGGTGGTGTACTGGGTTTGGGGTTGAGTACCGCGCATGCCGTCTTCCATTGTGTGGGGAACTGTCCACTGTGTCAGACTTCATTAATCCTTTCAGTATGGAAACCGATAGCCTCATCATCGAGATTCCTGAGCATCCTATTAGTGACGCCATCCGGGCCAGGGGAGGATTTGACGTTGAGGGAGAAGAGAACATTTCGGATCTTGGCCGCAGTAAAGTCCTGGTCCAACTCCTGGCCTGGCACTGCACATCTAGCGAAGTCCGGGACCTGGTAAGGGCAGAGCTATCCGCGACTGGCATGTATTTGTCTATGAGCCTGTTGACAATCAACCCGTCTGGGTTAGAGCCCGTAGTGAGGTGGATGGCTCGCGCGAGGGATGGTCTCTGGCTGGATCTGCTGCTGCCCTCATCGGGAAGGTGTTTGAGCAGACCCCAGCTCATATCTGATCTCAGCTGACCCTCGACGGATTCGCAGAGCTCCTCCCTTTGCTGTTTACACAAGTTCTTGCAGTGTTCTTCGATCTCCCTGTTAACATCGGGAACCTTGTTGCGGAGCCTCCCGTTATGGTTCTGCCCCTTTGATCTCGTGAGGAGGGCTTGCTTCGCTTCCAGCAAGTGTGCCAACCTGCTATCCATCTTGTCAACGTCGAGGTGAGCGATGACCTCCTTGGTTGACGCCGCGGCGTCGTCCCTCATCTCTTTGCACCGACCTTCACAATCTGTCTCGCCCGTCGGGGCGCTCGGCTGTGATCTTGCGGAAAACGTCCCAGTCGATCTACTTCAATTTCCTCGTCCTATAGCGGGAAATGGCGAGGGAGGCTTCGATGACGTAGTGGTCACTTCCGAGGTCTGCAGCCGTGTTGACCCACTTGACCTCCCCACATTCTCGACAAAATAGAGGTCTGCGGTAGTGTCCCAGCATGTGAACTTGCCTCTCCGAGTGGGGATATCCTTATCGGTGATAAGGGTTAAGTCCACATCCATCGCAATCTGCCACAGCTCGCGTCTCTTGGTCGTGTCATGGGTGTACCTGCACACCCGAAGTCGGGCGCTGAAATCCCCGACGACGACAAGGCGGTGCCGACTGGTCAAGCTGGCGAGCCTCTTGAGGAGAGAGATCGTCCTTGCCCTGCGATAGCTGGGGCTGCAGTATACGTTGAGGATAAATAGGCTGTTTCTTGTGAGGCCCTTTCCGGAGGGGATCATGAGGATTTCGGTCACGACGTACTCGATGCCATCCCCAACTGCGCCGAGGTCGCGAGAGAGGCAATTGTATCTTTTGTTTACGAGGGTAGCATCTCCCCTACATCCTGAATGGGACGAAGAATACACGATGTATGGGATCTTGACCCTTCGAGCGCAGTCCCTACTAGGCATGAGATGCTGGCCGCCACAAAGTTTACACTTGGCGGTACACTGATCATGCTCATCGGACTAGGGACACCACAGCGACGGTAAATCGCGTCACCAGGAGTGGCGCACACGTCGGCGCGATGGCCGAGGCGGCCGCACGTATAGTGTACGTCGATTTGCTTGCGGTAGAGCGAGCACTGCATGAGTAAATGTCCATATTTGACAAAGTTTGGTGCCCGATGCCCGTCGAACGCGATGATTATCGTTCCCTTTTGGGCTATTCTCCTCGCTGCTAAGGCGAGTGGATTATTGGTGTTGACAGTGTTGGCATCGATGACGTCAGGGCCGTCTTGAAGGGGGAGGTTGCGGATCGCCCCCTTACACATGGAGTGCGGGGCCGTCTCGTTGTCACTGAGCTCATATAGTTTGCCCGAGATGAGTATCTACCTCATCCGGATGTAGCCGCTCGAATTCTCACGCTTGCTATTACTGGCGACAATAATATTTTGCTGTAGAATTGGGCATGGAGTATCTTGGCATAGATCTTCCTGGCTGATGTCAGCGGCGGCGGGTATTGTGTCGTCCACCGTAACAGCGTCAATCTTGGAGGTATTGAGACCACCTCGCGGCCTGATCACAATCTTCATATAATCTTGTGGAAGTGAGAACAGAAGTGAGGCGAGAATGCGTGTGCGTGGCCATCGTCACGATGACCACCCATCAAGAAAATAAATGTGTTCGTACCTTTGTTCCAAATTCTGTGTCACCTCTGTGTAGTGTGCTAAATAGCTTCGGTGGTCATCCACCCTCACAGAGTGAAGGTGTATGAACGTCTTGTGATTTCTTTTAGTCGTATTTTTTGTGCCACTGGATTACACTCCGTTTTTTTTCGGTTATGAGCCGTTGGTGGATCATATATATTTTGTTTCGCTCGTCTAGATTTTTTGCATCACTGGTGTAGAAAGCAGAAATAATTGATTATTGCACCGGTCGCTACACTTTTTTTCCAAATTGTGGTTAAGCAATTCAGTTTTTATGAATACCTGGACACTCTAGACTAGTACTTAAAGAGATTGCAGACAGCTTGGCAAAGGCAGCGCTTGGTGGGCCAGTATGTTTTTTTTTTCATACCCATCCTTATTCTGCTGGCGGTAACAAGATTCCACTGGTGACAACAAGAGCATAGGTAGAAAATATCACATCCCTTTTTGCTGAACCAAAATACGAACATCTAGCGCTCACCTGGAATGTGCAATCTAGTCCCTCTCTGTAATGCCAAGTTTCCATTAGCGTATTACGATGTTGAATAGCGCAAGTTAATCGGTACTTGAGTAGGTGTGGGTTCACGCCATCGAAACTTTGTGCGCCGTGTGGGGATATACAATCATTGGACCATTTGCTACTCTTTAGTGAAAATATAATTCCTAAGGAAGGACCTACTTAGGCCAGCGGCAGTTCCGTATGAGCCTTGCGCTCTCGGTGATTAACATTTAATCTTTCGGGGCAAGTACCTTTGCTCGAGCCCGAAAGGAACTGTGTCGAATTGTCCTGAGTACGTCATTGCAACTGGGAGGCTCTCATGTTAAGCACCCTTCCTCATTACCACACTGAATCGCGTTATTTTCGTAATATAGCATCTTCGTCAAAATTGGCATGACCATTACGCAGGAAATGAAAGCAGCAGAACAATAATTTATAATCACTAATATGTAAATATATATAGTACATATTGTTATGTTAACAGGAAGCAAGACATTGATATTATGTTTCCATTCCGAATCATGCTCAATCTCCCAACGGGGCAGGTTGGTATTTGGGAGTACGTGCCATTATATTGAAGTAAGAAAAAGAGCCGCTGCTTTTTGCGGGTGTGATGAATTGAAATGAGTCATTTAAGGCTTTCGCCTTATAATCTGTAGAAAGAAGCTATAGAGACAACATATTTATGACTTCACATCATTGCATTGAAAGAGCTTTTCTGCTGAAAAATATGTAGTCAGCAGCAACTGACTTCCTTCTCATTTTATGTCAAGAAAGCAAGTTCGAATCGATGTTAATTTCTCATATATAAAATGAACAAAATTTGCACTACGTGGGCAACTTTATGTTGCAATTACTGGCATCTGAAATTGAATGAGAATTTTCAGCAGAGACCTACGCTTGATTGCGGCATAATTTTTTCTTTGTATTTTCTTTTGGCGATACTCCTTAAATGCTTTATTAAATTCTACAATGAAATGTCTCTAATTATACATGCCCTTTAAATACTGTCACGTGGTGGTGACATTGATGAACACAGTAGCAAATACTGTGAAAGACAAAACTAACTTTTATTGGGCGAACCTGTGCCCACAAAAACAGGCTACTGCCATCGGCCATACCATGCTGAATGCGCCGGTTCTCGTCCGAAACAGGCTACACTTACAGCACAACGATAGCGGCGAACACGGTCGGCGATGGTTGAAAATCTGATCAGCGGGTCAAGCGCGTCGGCTTTTAAAGAACAGCCGTCGAAGGTTCCAGACTAATCGTTCGGACCCGCGTGCCTTCCACAAAGTTCTACACCATTGGCGTCAGGTGATGAAATGAGATAACATAAGGTTCGGCTACAACAGAGAGCGGATAGAAGAATCGATAACTCTCCAGAAACTTCGGATACATGCAGGCGTGTCCCACGCTGTGCGATTACATTTCTTAGGCGGCGAAACGTGGTTGCCCGATAAAGATAGGTACACGTGTCAATACCCCCGTCTTAAAAAGCATCGTCCTGATGCTGCAATATAAGAGAGCGAAACACAAAAGGACACTTATTGAACATAAGTAACAAAACAACGAAAAGAAACAAAGTTCAAAGGTCAGTTCCGCGAAGTCCCAAAGTTCATCAACGCTGGTAGTACGGCTTGAGTCGCACAACGTGGACAATTTCAGGTCGTGAGCGGCGCCGCTGTGACAGCGAAATGCCGTCTGGCACGACCTCATAGTCAAGTACGCCAATACGGCGGATGATCTTCTACGGTCCGAAATAGCGACGCTAAAGCTTCTGGCTAAGTCCTCGTCAGGGTATAGGGTTCCAAATCCAAACACGGTCACCGGGCTAATACTCGACGAAGCGTCCTCGGAGGTTGTAGTGTCGGCTGTCGGTACGCTGCTGGTCCTTGATCCGTAGGCAGGCGAGTTGTCGGGCTTCTTCAGCGGGCTGGATGTAGGTAGCGACGTCAAGGTCTCTTCAGTGACGTGCGGCAGCATGGCGTCAAGCGTCGTCGTCGGGTTCCTGCCGTAGACCAGTTTGAACGGCGTGATCTGTGTTGTTTCTTGCACCGCCGTGATGTAAGCGAATGTTACGTACGGCAGAGCGGCATGCCAGGTCTTGTGTTCGACGTCGACGTACATCGATGGCATGTCGGCGAGGGTCTTATTCAGCCGCTCCGTAAGACCATTCGTCTACGGATGGTAGGCCGTTGTCCTCCTGTGCCTTGTCTGACTGTATTTCAGAATGGCTTGGGTGAGCTCCGCTGTAAAGGCAGTTCCTCTGTCGGTGATGAGGACTTCTGGGGCGCCATGTCGCAGCAGGATATTTTCGACAAAGAATTTCGCCACTTCGGCTGCGCTACCTTTCGGCAGTGCTTTAGTTTCAGCGAAGCGGGTGAGGTAGTCCGTCGCCACGACGATCCACTTATTTCCGGTTATTGACGTCGGAAAGGGTCCCAGCAAGTCCATACCGATCTGCTGGAATGGTCGGCAAAGAGGCTCGATTGGCTGTAGTAATCCGGCTGGCCTTGTCGGCGGTGTCTTGCGTCGCTGACAGTCTCGGCATCTTCTGACATAACGGGCGACGTCGGCGGTCAGGCGCGGCCAATAATACTTTTCTTGTATCCTCGATAGTGTCCGGGAAAATCCGAGGTGTCCAGCGTTCCGATTGTCATATAGGGCGTAAAATACTTCTGGACGAAGTCCTGACGGGACAACAAGAAGGTAATTGGCGCGGACTGGTGAGAAGTTCTTCTTCACGAGTAGATTGTTTTGAAGCGTGAAGGAAGATAATCCGCGCTTAAATGCCCTGGGGACAACGTCGGTGTGCCCTTCCAAATATTCGACGAGGCCTTTTATCTCCGGGTCTGCCTGTTGCTGTTCAGCGAAGTTTTCCGCGCTTATCATTCGAAGGAAGGCGCCGTCATTCTCGTCATCTTGCGGCGACGGGTCAATGGGTGCGCGTGATAGGCAATCGGCATCGGAGTGCTTTCGTCCGGACTTGTAGGTTACAGTGATGTCGTATTCTTGTAGTCTGAGGCTCCACCGCGCCAGTCGTCCTGAAGGATCTTTTATATTCGCTAGCCAACACAACGCGTGATGGTCACTGACGACTTTGAATGGCCTGCCATAAAGATAAGGGCGAAATTTAGCTGTAGCCCAAACGATGGCGAGGCATTGCTTTTCGGTCGTAGGATAGTTGCCTTACGCTTTTGACAGTGACCGGCTAGCGTAAGCTATCACCTGTTCGACTCCGTTTCTTCTCTGCAATAGAACGGCACCGAGGCCTAGGCTACTGGCGTCAGTATGGATTTCTGTATTGGCGTACTCGTCGAAGTGCGCAAGTACCGGCGGCGACTGCATGCGTCGTTTGAGTTCTTCAAATGCGTCGGCCTGCGGCGTTTCCCACTTGAACTCAACATCACATTTAGTGAGACGTGTCGATGCGTGAAAAGTCCTTGACAAAGCGCCTGTAGTAGGCACACATGCCAAGGAATCTACGCACTGCCTTCTTGTCGGTTGGCTGCGGGAATTTGGCGATGGCAGCTCTCTTTTGCGGGTCTGGACGGACACCAGATTTGCTGATTACGTGGCCTAGAGCAGAAGCTCATCGTAAGCGAAGCCGCATTTTTCCGGCTTCAGAGTAAGCCCTGACGACTTGATGGCCTCTAGTACTGTCGCAAGCCGCCTGAGGTGATCGTCAAAATTTCCGGCGAAGATGACGACGTCATCCAAATGAACGAGACAGGTCTGCCACTTTAATCCTCCTAACACCGTGTCCATGACGCGCTCGAACGTTGCAGGCGCCGAGCACAGTCCTAATGACATAACCTTGAACTCGTAGAGGCCGTCTGGGGGGATGAAGGCTGTCTTTTCGCGATCTCTTTCGTCGACTTCTATTTGCCAATAGCCAGACTTGAGGTCCATGGACGAGAAGTGTTTAGCGTTGCAGAGTCGATCCAATACGTCGTCTATTCGTGGGAGGGGGTATACGTCCTTCTTCGTGATCTTGTTCAGACGATGATAATCGACGCAGAAACCTAGGGTTCCGTCCTTTTTCTTTACCAGGACAACAGGGGATGCCCACGGGCTTTGCGACGGCTGGATGATGCCGTTGCGCTGCATTTCGTCGACTTGTTCTCTTATAGCTGCACATTCTCGCGGTGAAAGTTGGTAAGGGCTCTGGCGGAGTGGTCGAGCGCACTCCTCGGTGATTATGCGATGTTGGTGACTGGTGTTTGTCCAATCCTCGATTACGTCGAAAAGCAGCCTTGGTATCGTCGGAGCAGACTTTTGAGCTTCTGCTGCTTAATCACGGGGAGACTTCGATTAATGTCGTAGTCTGGTTCGGGAACCATCGTCGTCGGGGTAGATGCGGTGGAATCCGAGAGGACAAACGCATTACTGGCTCCCAGAATTTCCTCGATGTACGCGATCGTCGTACCCTTGTTGATGTGCTTGAACTCTTGGCTGAAGTTTCTCAGCAACACTTCAGTTTTCCCTCCATGCAGTCGAGCGATCCCTCTTGCGACGCAAATTTCACGGTCTAGCAGTTGACGTTGGTCGCCTTCGATGACGCCTTCTACGTCAGCGGGTGTTTCGGTGCCGACCGAAATAACAATGCTCTGGGCGAGGCGGGATGCTCTTTTGATCTTCGAGAACACTCAAGGCGTGGTGACTACGAAAGCTCTCCGGAGGTATCGCTTGATCTTCCGACAGCGTTATCGATTTTGATTTCAGGTCTATAATTGCGCCGTGTTGGTTCAGGAAGTCCACGCCGAGAATGACGTCTCGTGAACACTATTGGAGGATAACGAAGGTGGCTGGGTAAGTCCTGCATGAACGGTTATTCTTGCCATGCAGATTCCAGTCGGTGTAATGAGGTGTCCTCCAGCGGTCCGAATTTGGGGGCCCTCCCATGCAGTCTTAACCTTCTTCAACTGGGCGGCGATGTGTCCCCTCATTACGGAGTAATCGGCCCCTGTTTCGGCTAAGGCAGTGACTGCGTGCCCGTCGAGAAGTACGTCGAGCTCGGTGGTTCTTTGTCTGGCGTTGCAATTGGGTCTTGGCGTCGGATGACGGCTGCCTCGCGTTGAACTGAAGCTGGAACGTCGCGTCGTCAAGCCGTCTTTCGTCGGTGTAGTCTTGGCTTCCTGACTTCGTCGGGACAGCGGTGTGTCGTCATTAGGTCGTCGAGATGGTTTCTTCGTCATCTTCGTCGGCGGCGGAGGATCTTCGTCAGTTCGACGAACAGCAAACGCACCTCCATCGGTTGCTGCTTTTAGTTTTCCGGATATGGGCTCGCTGACCGGCCCCGGGCTGGGCCAGTGTATGGTCGGCGCTGCGGCGAGAGGTAGCGGCCTGGTGATGGCGAACGCGACGGTCGTCGAGAGCTCCACTGAGTAACGGCGAGGTAGTCCGCGATATCGCGAGGGCGTTCATCTTGCTGCGGGCGCGGAGCGTTGACGGTGAAGCCTCGCAGTCCCATCTCCCGCTATGGGCATCCGCGATACACATGGCCGGCTTCTCCACAGTGAGGGCAGAGCGGGCGGTGGTCGGGGGCTCGCCAATTGTCCGTCTTCCTCGCGTAGTTGCGCTGGGCGACGGGTGGGCGTGCTGGTGGCGGCGGCGGCGGACGACGGAATTGCGTCGTTGCAGGGCCGTGGCGTGGTCGCGGAGGGGGACCTTGACGGCGTGCGACGGGGCGTATGTCATCGCTGCTGGCTGGGGCTGCGGTAATTGTGGTTGCAGCTCGGGAACTCCAAGCGATCGGTGCACCTCTTCTTTCGCGATGTCGGTGATTGAAGCCACTTGGGGCTGCGACGAAGGCAGGACGTTGCGCAGTTCTTCGCGCACAATGGCCATGATGGTCTCCTGAAAGTCGGCGGAATGCAGTCCTTGGATGGCGTACTGCGGCGTGAGCCCCTGGCGGTTATATTGCTGGGTGCGGATCTCCAGAGTTTTCTCGATCGTCGATGCCTCTGCAGAAAACTCAGCTACGGTCTTCGGCGGGTTACGAATATGTCCTGCCAAAAGTTCTTGCTTCACGCCCCGCATCAGGAAGCGGACTTTTTTCTCCTCTGATATTTCCGGGTCGGCGTGCCGGAAAAGACGGGCCATCTCCTCCGTAAAGATCGCGATCGTCTCGTTTGGGAGCTGCACTCTGGTTTCTAGTAGTGCTTGGGCTCGCTCTTTTCGCACGACGCTTGTAAACGTTTGCGAGAAGCCGCTTCGGAACAGGTCCCACGTCGTTAAGGTGGCTTCTCGATTCTCGAACCAGGTTCTGCCGGCGTCTTCCAGTGCGAAATAGACATGCCGCAGCTTGTCATCGCTGTCCCAACTGTTAAACGTAGCGACCCTCTCATACGTCTCGAGCCAGGTTTTCGGGTCCTCGAATGTTAATCCGCGGAACGTCGGAGGTTCCCTGGGCTGCTGCAGCACGATGGGAGGCGCTGGGGCTGCCATTGGGGTTGCCTTGGCCACAATCTTTTTCGTCTTCTCAGGTAGCATTCCGTGCTCCGGGGGCAGCTGTTGTAGACGGCGGCTTGTTCGATGCTCCGGGACTACGTTGGTGTTCTCTTTGCGGTCCGGGCTTGGATCACGGCTTGTCGGGGGCGTCCGGTACATGACCAAAAAGCACCTCCACCAGATGTCACGTGGTGGTGACGTTGAAGAACACAGTAGCAAATACGGTGAAAGACAAAACTAACTTTTATTGGGCGAACCTGTGCCCACAAAAACAGACTACACTTATAGCACAACAAAAGCGGCGAACACGGTCGGCGATCGTCGAAAATCTGATCGGCGGGTCAAGCGCGTCGGCTTTTAAAGAACAGCCGTCGAATTTTCCAGACTAATCGTTCGGACCCGCGTGCCTTCCACAAAGTTCTACACCATTCGCGTCAGGTGATGAAATCAGATAACATAAGGTTCGGCTACAACAGACAGCGGATAGAAGCATCGATTACTTTCCAGAAACTTCGGATACATGCAGGCGCGTCCCACGCTGTGCGATTACATTTGTTAGGCGGCGAAACGTGGTTGCCCGATAAAGATAAGCACACGTGTCAATACTAAATACACGTTTCCAGCACTAAGCTCCAAGGTGAGTTTAACTGAGTTCTGCCTTTGATAAACTGCTCATCTTGATCCTCATGTTCTACAGCAAGATAGAAGTGCTTCCTAGTTGATTAGTTAAACACGCTGGTCTTCGTAATAGGTGGAAACTAATCAAGTAAAATGTAGGTCCTCAATGTTCGTGTTGCCTTATGAAGGTATGTTCGTAACGTTTCTCATCTCTCACGTATACATGCATAGGCAATAGTTTACTGCAGCGCTCCTAGGTGGAAGTTACAAAGAACTTATTTTCTGCACTCTCATCTGTATTTGGCTACAGAATTTCAGCGCTCGCTCATAAGTCCTAAACAACGTTCCAACCAGTCCACGTTTGCTGTGCACAGCATGAATTGAAGAACAAAGCGCGAAGCGGCGTGTCGCTGTCCGCGCGTGTTGGAAAAGGGTGCTCGGTGCTTCGTCATGTCGGTATATAGGAATAAAGGGCACTTGTCGTGAAAGGTCAGAGCACAGATCCTGTGAAGACAATATGGCGCATTCAAGGTAACACGCCACTAAAAATTGAACACGATAAAGAGAGACGAAATGTTTCCGAGAAAGCACACGTGTTTCGCAGGAAAGTGACGTCTTGTACACACACAGTGCTAAAAAGTGAAAGGCAGGGTCGACAAAAGAAAAATGCTTTTTTTCCAATTAAGAACCACGGTTGTTTTCTATGCAAGGGAGCAGGATGACAATCATAGTCTACACTATTAAAAATGTTTGCACCATTTGGGGCTTATCTTTTGCCACAACAAAAATAGTCATCTATTTTGTGCAGAATTTCTTTATTTAGCGTTGCGAGCACAGTGCTTGCGCGTTACGAATGGTGTACACGTTATCAGCGTGCCTTAGTACCCTCGACGCAAGAATAGCGAGCGCAGAGTTTTGGTGAAAAGAAATGCAAGCAAGGCAGATGACGATTATTGTTGCGAGACAACATAAGCGCCAAAGAGTGTAGACATTTTGAAGAGTGTACTGTGACCACAAGAGGGGCTCGAGCAATAACTTGGCGCAAACCACTGGAAATTACAGTCAAGTGTTTTCACTCGAACCCATGACATTTCTACTTTGTTCAACTATGACAGAGAGAAAGCTATGGTGCGATAACAATCGGAGCCCTGACATTTCCTAAGGTGACTCAAAGGGCGTTGCTGCTTGAAAAAAATGAAACGTATACTCTATATGTTAGTGTGCCGTTCTTGGCGGGGTCTGTGCCAAAATGATGGAAAGCTAAGCGCGTTTGCAACCCTTAGGTTATATGCATTGTTCAAAGGTATACAGCCGAAGAACTGAAGCTAAAGATTACACTGGAGCACAGACTGTGAAATTCTTTTTTATTGTAGGGGACGTTTTTAAAGATACATCTGACGCGCGGGCTAACATATAATAAAGAAACGTCCCACGAATGTCTCAAAATTTTGCGGGGTTTCGAATAACGCCTTGCTTCACGCTGGGGACGTAAAGATTGCCACTTGGAAGCCTCACTTCGAGAACACTCCAGTTGCAAAACTACAGTGAATAATACAGCAACATAAGAGTGGTGTCGCGCCTTTAGTGATAGGCTAACGCCATGCTTTGCAGTTCTTCAGTTCATTTATAAGTTAGCACCAATGTAACACAACTTAACTGTTTCTTTACCATACCTACAGCAATCAATCCATTTGATTGACTATTTGTCTACGAGTTGCTAAACATTTCCATTGTAATTATTCAACTAGCAAAGCATGCATTGCCTCTTTGCGTCTTTCACTCAAAGCTTTGAACCCTTTGGGGCTCATTTCCCGCCACAACAATAATAGGCATCTATCTCCAATGCATTTTCTTTCTTTAATGCTGCGAGCTCACAACTTCTAGGTCACTAACAGCACGCGTGTTTTCAGCGTGACTTAACACCCTCGACAGGAAAATGGCGAGCGCAGAGTTTTCAAGAAAGGAGACGAAAGCAATGCCGATGACGATTATGGTTGCTCTACTCCTAAGCCCCAAATGATGCAGACATTTTTAAGAAAAATATACTGTGGCCATATGATGTGCTCGAGCAGTGACTTTGCACGAACCGCTAGGAATGATACACTCAAAGCTGTTGCTCGCTTGAAATGTTCAGTGTCCGAGCACCCTTAAATTCTGCGACGTGTATGTGTCCCGCAAAACAGCCTTTAAGCAACCTCAATCATGAAAGAGTGTACTAATAGAGTTCAGCTACCGAATCCACCAATTTTCAATATTTTCACAGAAAACAAGGGTGAAAAAAGCATGTGTAGGCCTCCAATGCAAACTTGAGCGTGTTATTTTCCTCAATGTGTAACTTCATGGTATTTTAATATTACTGTTCAGCAGTGCTGTAGTTTTTCTCACTTAGCCAAAAGCCTTTTCGCACATCAACCAGAGAACAGCGCGCTGTCAGTAACCAGGGGCGCTGTAACGTAAAACTATTCCAAACTTTTCTATTCCAATTCTGCAATCAGCCCTCCCCGATTGATCACAAACTTTTGGACCACCCCAACTTCAGCTGCCTGTCACGGGACGTCACGAAAACCGCGATAGCTCTCCATCTGCTATGACGTGTGTACACTGATTATGCATGATTTCACCGAACAAAAGAAAAATAGGTATTTGTGATTCGACGCCTTTTCGCCATTAGGGCTCGGCTATTGGTGTAAAGTTTTCGGGCTGCACGCACTTCACCTGCCTGTCCCGCGACGTCACAAAACCACAAAAACTCACCGCCTCAATGCTACGTGTACGCGTTAAAGAAGCAATAATATGCTGAACAAAAGTGAATTTTCTTCTGTATAGCCACAGGCTGGCCAGTTCTGAAAGGAATAAAGGATGGCTGCCGCCGATCATTCAGGTACCGGCTTCTAGCACCTCCGAGAGAGCGTGGGTTTATGTGGGTATAATAAATCATTTTGCGTGGACATCTAACGTTTTCGAGCACTTTTCGCACGTTTGCGACCTCGTTCTGCTAACTCTTCTTTGCTGAAGATCCTTTCTAGCGTCATGCTTAAGCTTCTGTTGCATGCTGCCGCGATTTTCGACCAGCCGCCGCAAGCTAAGTACGAGAAAGCGGAGCAATCACAGACGACGGCACCGCCCTCTTCTTCCGGCTATCGATTTTCAGTGCAGTGGCTCGGCCCTATGGAATCCATCTCCACTTGAGCGTGTTCCTTGCCTCTTGTCAGCCAATTAGATAGGACAAACCGCTCAGTGTACGCAATGTTGTTCGTTTTTCAAGCAAACAAATGTTGCCTCCTATGAACGAAGAAAGCGTTTGATTGGTCTGTTCAGACAGCCCTGCGAGTGACCACCCGATGCTTGCGTCGGCGGTTACGCAACTTTGACGTCAGGATATTGGAATAGAAACATATTGGAATAGTTTTACACTATAGGGCCCCAGCTCGGGCTCACTACCACTTCGCAGCGCGGCATCAATTGAAGCATCTCCTCATACGTTTAATAACATTTATTGTTGTCTTATTGCAGTGCGTTTATTCCGCTCTTTCTACATGACCTATGTAGCACATGAAGGAGCGATAAACTAACCTAAACTCACGATTGGATGTTATGGTGGATGTGACTGTGAAGTAATAGGGAGCACGTACTGGCTACTGTCCACTTCCCATTGCCATATGTAAGGGGCCAAAACGTTTATCACCAGATTGGACAATAGCCCCAAGGGAAGGAAAAGAAGGTTGTATGTTGTAGGCACTGAAACCCGAGTACTCTAGCGCAGCAACCGGAGATTCTTCCTGAGAGTTGAGAACAGGCTACTTAAAACCATTGCGTTTGACGTAATATAAGCACCTTACTGCAAACGTTAGAAGTATATGCCCCATAATTTTTGTTAATTTTCGCGTTTCCATAAGTCAAGTCCTGTGCACGTTAAGTGAATTTTATTCAAACGTTTCATTTACAACCTATTTAAGTGCAACAAGCACATCGAAACTGCTGTGTTTTTTATAAACAAGCAACCATCTCTTCACTGAGACTTTCGCAATAGAAGTGACCAAGAATTCTTAGTATATATTAGAAAAACCACGACCTCATTATGAGGCCTGCTGTGGTACGGCACTCAGTCTTCAATTTTGCCACCTGGGCTTCGTCAAGCTCAAGGTAAATCTAAGTAGATGAACGTGATTATGTATTTTGCTTCTATCAGATGGTTGTCTCAGCAGCTGCTATCTGAGACCTCGAGCTCAGCAGTACAATGCCATAGTCACTGGCCTACCGTGGTGGGTACTGAATGTGCTGATCCATGTAAATTCTCCCTCATGCTTGCGCCGAACCCCGCCTACAGCATTCACTACTAGGGTTACTGACATGATATTTTCGCCCATTCCTTTTTTCTAACAAGATGAGTGTTATAAGCATGTAGACTCTGCAAAAATTGTGACCAATATGAGGGTTCTAAACTTGTAGACTCTACAAAAATTGTGACATCCTCCTTAGAGCAATGAAAAGTTTCGCATATAAGCTCTTCCTGTCCTAGCTTTGGTCCGTTTCCCAGGAGGATGCTTAATTGTGACATCTCTGGCGCAGTATTGGGTTTGCACGAGCAGCACATCGTGACGTTACGGCCCTCGTTGCGGCTTACCCGATCACCTCGTATGCTTCTACTCGTTGTGAGGGCCCATTTCACAGCATTACGGATAATCCAGCGAGCCACAGAAATTGACAAGATGTCGCGATATCATTTTTCACGTGAACATATAATGCGTCATGACTTCTCAGCAGAGGAGAATCGTAACCTAAGCTAGCTCGATAAAGGCTATTATAATAGTTCTTAATGGCACACCAAGCTTTGAGAGCATTAGACGGCGGTTTGGAGGTACCGCACCTCCGTTTAAAGAAGAAAAAGAACACTCGGAAATATTGTCACTACAGCTTATGTAGACGAAGCAGCACCAAAGTAAAGATGCGTGCGGACACTTCCGGGTATGTTGCTGAACGTATAAATGATCACAACATCTCATTCTACGCCATATAGAAGCTCAACCAATTCCCAAGTGTTTGTTTAGTGGCGTCATAGGGGTATAAATAAACATCAGTTTTTCGTAGAGGTGTCTAAAGGTAACTGCGTTTGAGGGAGATAGCAAACGACAGAACAAGATTCAATGGTGCCTATCGCGAACGAGTAATCAAGAAGAGTTGTAGAGCGCTTAGGCGAGATAACTCTTCAATGAAGAATCGCGTTTCGCTGCTTCGTGTTATAAATATTGCTGTTACCATTCCAACACGTTGGCATTTAAAGAAAGTATGCGTACAACAGATGAAACGTGGACGCATTTCAAGCAATAACCCAAGCGGATTCATAGTGGAGGGTTAGTGCACTATTATTCCATTTGCGAGAACCACACTGTTTCATAGACTAGCATTCAGACCAAGCCAATCGAATGCGTTTTTGTTTATGTGAAAACACGCATGCTCCTCGTCGGAGTACATACGACAGATGTTACGGCAGTAACGAGTAGACTGATCTACATGGGCTGTGTTCTCTCTGACGTGCTCCCTTGCAACACGCACGGAAGGAAGGGTGACGTGAGGGAAACATACCGCAACCGTAGGGAGACCTCGGACGTAACCACAAAAAGTTGGCTGCATACTTTAGATGTACTTTTACCCAAAGCTTAGAATCAATTGAAGTAAAGGTTCACAAGAAGCTGCAGAATAAATGCTATTGAGCTAACGGTGATGCGCTTAATGGTGATTGCTTTCATCCTATGCAACCTATAATGTGTCATGCCAGATTGTACTCGTATGTAGGAACTGAAGCTACAAATTCATCAGGTGCACACCATCAGACGTCTACGCAGCGATACCAGGAGGGCAAAGGCAATGTTCTCTGCTTATCAAGGAAAGAGCGGTGATGTAACTTGTATGCATACAGAAGTACGAAAGAAATCTAACTATATTTAGGGGTTTTATAGGTTTTGTGCAACCGCTGCACATATCCAATATGGGGGAGTGGTCACAAATGGTCAAATACCAAGAGAAGCATATTGAACGGCTAAATCAAAGAAAAAATTGTGCGCATCCCCTGCGCTGTGAGGAAATATGTTGCGCGAAGCATTGTGCATGTACCTGGCTATCCAGAATTGTTTGTAGTTCTGCAAAGCAATACCTGGTGTAGCAATGTGTTCCTGGAATTGAGTAGTTAGCTAATTGAGTAGCTGAGATTAGCGTACGTGTCTGCCGCAACACGGAGACAGCCACGTTGCAGACAGTGGTATGGCAACAATGACAAGATTTCTACGCCGGCCATTTTATGCGGACCTTCGACATGGCGATCGTTGGGTTCTACGTAGGTAGTGGACCAGCCTAAGTTAGAGAAATCCGGATTTTACTGTCATTGGCGACCACGCATTCCACAATCGTACGTAAATATGACCACTTCATGTGGTATAAAGGTTATAAACGGGGATGAGATGCCTCAGGAAGGCTGGCCAGCGTTTCGATAGAGGATCTATCTTTGTCAAAGGCGGCCTTGCTGTCCCCAGCAGGTTAGTTTTGCCGGATTAGTGAAGTGACGTCACGGGCAGTCGTTGCAGTGGCGACTGGCTGTAATGGGAGAGACTGAAGGGAAAATGAGCGATGTCGTTTGACGGCTCTAGTGGTGTTTTCCAAGACGAGGCGACAAGAGTGAAAGATGGGGAATGCGGCAGGAAAAAAAAAAGCTACTGAGAGAGATGGACAGAGAACAGTGGTGTGTTCGGGGAGCGAAAGATTAGGGAGCCTTCAGAGGTGTCATAAGCGGCGTGCGTTTGTGGATTTAGAGGAGCCGGTCAGCCCGTCAGTGTCCAAGTAACAAAAAGGCATGAGTTGAAAGAATGACTGGAGGAGCGTCGCAGCAGTGCGTCGGGAAATTTAGAAGCTGTTAAAATGGAGGCGCAGAGTATGGGGGCAATGCATAGGGTAGTTGGAAGGCAGCAGCTTGGTCTTTCGAGGGACACTAGCCTCAGTAGCTCGGCTATGGCGCCGTCGTGGCGGCGCACAGAAATGACGCGACCCTGTGTGGTTGAGGCGCCGAAAAACTATACTGCCATCTGCGACTTTTGAATGTGTCGGTGTAGGTCTTTAAAGGAAAAATGTTAAACAGGAATAACCGAAGGAAGGGCAAAATATAAGAACAAATAGAAGGGGCACAGCATAAAAAAACGCGAGTATGCAGATGTACATAGGAAGAGGGCTCGTTTGGCTGATATATGCGTGAAAGCGCGGAAGGGAATAGTAGATCGTGTGTTATGGGCGAGGCAGGGAAGAACTGGAAATGGAGGAATGGCTCATATTGAGAATAGAGGCTAGCTGGTAGCATAACGTGTTTTGTGCCTTAGATAATGATATGAGAATTTGTGGTTCCAGTCACTGCTTTTGGATTCTAAGTTGCCACGTGCCAAATTGTTCCCCGTTGGATGTTGGCATATAAACTTGTCCATGAGGTATGATTCTGTATACTTTGCTTGTACTAATTGTTTCTTTGTATGTAATTTGTAATATATATAGTCTTGCTTTGTCGAATATATGACCACGTTCGTTGAATTGGCTGGCTACTGCTTTAGGTAAATTGTGTTTTGTATCTGTATGATGTCCGTTGAGTCCTGTACGGATCTGTTGTGCAGTCTCACTTATATATTTTGTTTGCTACAAGCGGCACATTCTAAACCGTAGACCACGTTGCTTGATATGCAGCTGAAAATCAAAGTCACCTTGTGTGCAATACTCCGGCGATATGAAATGATGCAGTTTAACCAGCTAGAATATTTCCGGTAGCATGGAGAGAATTATTTCAGTTAGAGCAATGTACAACACAAGTTTATGCCGAATTTCGAATCGAGCGCGCATTGTCAAGGGGTTCGCACTTGTACATGAGTGGAAAGCACAGTGCACGACTATATCAGGAAACAATTACGCAAGAGCTCTTCTAACGATTACTGCCGGAAGTGATGGGATTAGCAGTCGAGCTATGTAGCGACACACACTAATCATAAGGTGGCGTTTGGTTAATATTGGTCGCTGTTACTCAGAGATTTCGGTTGCTTCGACTATATGCGACATACTCCGGTATCGTCCAACCCGCTTGCCAACGTTACTCATGAGCATGCCGGCATGACGGCGTCTATATGGCGCGAGTTAAGTGACGACGCTGAAATGACGAAGAAGGAATGACGTCCATGGAACGACAAAGGCGGTATGATGACTGCTGCCTGACGACAATGAGATGACCGTTTTTAATGATGGGCATAGTATAACGATGACTGCGTGACTACAGGATAACGACAAGTGCAGGATGAGATACACTGATGACCATGAGAACAACGGGATGACGAAGCTGGAATTAGGAGACCACGACGGCGTTACGACCACAAACCTCGGATGCAGGATAGTGAATTCCTCACGATGACGCAAACATAACGATGACATGCCAACGGCGTCGTAATCACAATTGAAATATGACATAATAGTTACGATAGAGTTACAGAAGGACGCTGATGAAACAAACAGTAAACACGGTATAGGAGGACACGATGACGACAGGGAGAAGTTAATTGTTAAAGAAGGTGATGTGATTCCGACACGTGACGATGACATTAGACATTGGGACGATGACGAGTGTACGCCGATGAATGCGTGACGAGGACCGAATGACGAAGATGGCATTCCGCCGATGACACGAACACGATTACATAGTAACAACAGTATAACAACAAACAAATCATGGCGAATCTCCGAAAGTGATGCGATGACGGTGATGGCATGGCAACGGTGGCTTCTGAGGATTCGCGATAGCATAATTATAGTAGAAGTACGAACAATGGAACGAAGTCAATGGATCAACGAAGGTGGTATCACAAAGATGGCAAGATGACAATGGAAAGATGTTAATAAAGGGATTACATTGGAACAACTAAGACATGGTAATTATTGCACGACGACGAGTGTTTGATGACTATGACTGACGATTACAGCAACATGAGAGTCGGTTGCCGAAGTTAGAACGACGACGATGACAGGACGATGATGGCACTTCCAAAAAAAGCAAGGAAATTACATCGGTTTGCACCACGACTTATTACATCAAGAGTATTCACAATTGCAGTGACTTCTGCGTAGATTTTCTTTTCCATCCATGAGTTATGCATTAAAAAGGTATCTGCATTGTTGTGCCGTTAACACGAATTATTTGAGTGTTCAAATAATAACGTCAGTGTCTTTCATATATTTTCGCAATGTAGGTGACTTTACTGACGCTGCAACCTCATAGTAATAGATAAATAAGTACGCAGAAGTGACTGTTTCGCCTGAAGTCTATGCCGCTTTAAAAATGTCTTGCAGTGTTCTCTTGCAAGGGCGTCGTTGTACCAGCAAAATTGTTTGTGACTACGGAATATTTATTGAAATAAATGAGTAAGCAATACAACAGGCAACTCCTCAGACAAGGGAAGATCTAAACGTGGTTTGAAGAGTGAGGCGTGCTGGCGCCTATGCGCAGGTGAAGGCTAGCGTTGATGGGTTTTTGCGGTCTGTTTTAGATATGGTGAAAAAACAAGATACGGGTGCAAATAAAAGTTCTGGAGATAGAACGCTCTCGATGGAGTTATAAAAAAGTAGTTATTAGGTCTTTTACACGGTTGTCTTATAATTAAATTCCCAAAAAGGTTACGATTCGGAAATTCAAACCTACGTGATACTGGTAGAAAACCATAATACTGCGGGAGTGATAAGTATTGAAGAAAAATGTATCAACTCTGGTAAATAATACGACGAAGTATATGGTCTCCTCTGTACCGGCTCGACGACTACACAATCGTTGTGCACATCCACCCTTTTCCCTTCCTGTAGCAATATGTATTATCGGAAATTGCCTAATAAAGAAACAAATATAAATATATTACGGCAGAACTAATATCGCGATGACTGTCGATTGTAATGCGAATTGCAATCAAACAATGCACCAAAAAATCATATTCCTGAAGTCACTTTTATTTAAGACGTGTAGGGGTGATGATGTAGGTATGACATGCAGGGGTTATATGCCACAAACTCCTATATTATCCCACTTACTTATGGCCCTCGCAAGCCGCGGTCGCCCATGAGGATAGGGGCATGACAACTCCATGACGTCAAATTGACGACGGACTGGCGAAGAAGGAATGATATCGATCGAACGACAAATGGGTTTAATGATGACTGCGTCACAAGATAGCAAATGGCGTTATTTAAATTTGGATGATAACAAAAGCACCGCAGCGTGATCACGACGACATGATGACGTTAAGATGACGGCGTCTGTATAACAACAGCCAGAAGAAGAAGCGGATATCACGACGATGGCACTAGGACGATGACATGATGACGACGATATGACCACGTACGCATGGTGGCGTTGGTGTGACGACACTGCAATGACAATAGCATGACAGCGGTGGAATAATGACAATTGAATGACAAGGTCACGGCTACGATAGAAGGGTGAACAAGGAATGACGTCAATCAATTGAAGGCGGTACGACGACAATGGCATGACGATAGCGAAGTGATAAAAAAAGTTAAAACAAAATGGTATGACGACGACAGCATGCCTAGAGTCGGAAGTGGAAGTTACAGTGATGACTATGAAACGCCCGCGACCGCATTCCGACGAAGGTATGACAACAAAGGCAAGAGGACGGCTGTATGACAACGATGCAGTGATAACGATAGCATGACAATGGCATGAAGTGAATGAAATGGTGAAGAGTGTTTCATGACTCACCAGACGATGTCTGTACCACGAAGCTTGCATGGGAAAACAATGGTGGGACGCCGATCGCGTGACGAGAGTGGGATGACCAACTTGTAGTGGCGGCACGACCACGCAGACATTATGACGATGGTCTGGCAATGGAAGCATGATAGCTAATGTATGACTACGATGGCATGACAATTGCGCATATTAACGAGTAAATGACGAGACTATGATCACAATGGCATCCATGGAACTGCCATCCATGATATTGGCATCCATGGAACGAGAAAGGTAAAACTACGACTACTGCATGACGTTACTGAAGTGATGAACATGAAAAGCGACAGTTTGACGACAACCACATGGCGAATCAAACCCCGGCCCTCAGTCCCCAGCAGCTGCGAAGCTACTGACCACGGCGGCGGTCAGACCTGCGACGCTGCAGAGGGTGCTAAGAATCACTGGCTCCGGACAGGCCGCCATTGGAATATGAACCTGGCAACGTTTAACGCTAGAACGTTATCTAGTGAGGCGAGTCTAGCAGTGCTATTGGAGGAATTAGAGGGCAGTAAATGGGATATAATAGGACTCAGTGAAGTTAGGAGGCCAAAAGAAGCATATACAGTGCTAAAAAGCGGGCACGTCCTGTGCTACCGCGGCCTAGAGGAAAGAAGAGAACTAGGAGTCGGATTCCTGATTAATAAGAATATAGCTGGTAACATACAGGAATTCTATAGCATTAACGAGAGGGTGGCAGGTCTTGTTGTTAAACTTAATAAGAGGTACAAATGAAGATTGTACAGGTCTACGCCCCTACATCCAGTCATGATGACCAGGAAGTCGAATGCTTCTATGAAGACGTGGAATCGGCGATGGGTAGAGTGAAAACCAAATACACTATACTAATGGGCGACTTTAATGCCAAGGTAGGCAAGAAGCAGGCTGGAGACAAGGCAGTGGGGGAATATGGCATAGGCACTAGGAATAGCAGGGGGGAGTTATTAGTCGAGTTTGCGGAACAGAATAATACGAGGATAATGAATACTTTCTTCCGCAAGCGGGATAGCCGAAAGTGGACGTGGAGGAGCCCGAACGGCGAGACTAGAAATGAAATAGACTTCATACTCTGCGCTAACCCTGGCATCATACAAGATGTGGACGTGCTCGGCAAGGTGCGCTGCAGTGACCACAGGATGGTAAGAACTCGAATTAGCCTAGACCTGAGGAGGGAACGGAAGAAACTGGTACGTAAGAAGCCGATCAATGAGTTAGCGGTAAGAGGGAAAATAGAGGAATTCCAGATCAAGCTACAGAACAGGTATTCGGCTTTAACTCAGGAAGAGGACCTTAGTGTTGAAGCAATGAACGACAATCTTGTGGGCATCATTAAGAAGTGTGCAATGGAAGTCGGTGGTAACTCGATTAGGCAGGATACCAGTAAACTATCGCAGGAGACGAAAGATCTGATCAAGAAACGCCAATGTATGAAAGCCTCTAACCCTACAGCTAGAATAGAACTGGCAGAACTTTCGAAGTTAATCAACAAGCGTAAGACAGCTGACATAAGGAAGTATAATATGGATAGAATTGAACATGCTCTCAGGAATGGCGGAAGCCTAAAAACAGTGAAGAAGAAACTAGGAATTGGCAAGAATCAGATGTATGCGTTAAGAGACAAAGCCGGCAATATCATTACTAACATGGATGAGATAGTTCAAGTGGCTGAGGAGTTCTATAGAGATTTATACAGTACCAGTCGCACCCACGACGATAATGGAAGAGAAAATAGTGTAGAGGAATTCGAAGTCCCAAAGGTAACGCCGGAAGAAGTAAAGAAAGCCTTGGGAGAAATGCAAAGGGGGAAGGCAGCTGGGGAGGATCAGGTAACAGCAGATTTGTTGAAGGATGGTGGGCAGATTGTTCTAGAGAAACTGGCCACCCTGTATACGCAATGCCTCATGACGTCGAGCGTACCGGAATCTTGGAAGAACGCTAACATAATCCTAATCCATAAGAAAGGGGACGCCAAAGACTTGAAAAATTATAGACCGATCAGCTTACTGTCCGTTGCCTACAAAATATTTACTAAGGTAATCGCAAATAGAATCAGGAACACCTTAGACTTCTGTCAAGCAAAGGACCAGGCAGGATTCCGTAAAGGCTACTCAACAATAGATCATATTCACACTATCAATCAGGTGATAGAGAAATGTGCGGAATATAACGAACCCTTATATATAGCTTTCATTGATTATGAGAAAGCGTTTGATTCTGTCGAAACCTCAGCAGTCATGGAGGCATTAAGGAATCAGGGTGTAGACGAGCCGTATGTAAAAATACTGAAAAATATCTATAGCGGCTCCACAGCCACCGTAGTCCTCCATAAAGAAAGCAACAAAATCCCAATAAAGAAAGGCGTCAGGCAGGGAGATACGATCTCTCCAATGCTATTCACAGCGTGTTTACAGGAGGTATTCAGAGACCTGGATTGGGAAGAAGTGGGGATAAAAATTAATGGAGAATACCTTAGTAACTTGCGATTCGCTGATGATATTGCCTTGCTTAGTAACTCAGGGGACCAACTGCAATGCATGCTCACTGACCTGGAGAGGCAGAGCAGAAGGGTGGGACTAAAAATTAATCTCCAGAAAACTAAAGTAATGTTTAACAGTCTCGGAAGGGAACAGCAGTTTACGATAGGTAGCGAGGCACTGGAAGTGGTAAGAGAATACATCTACTTAGGACAGGTAGTGACTGCTGATCCAGATCATGAGAGTGAAATAACCAGAAGAATAAGAATGGGCTGGGGTGCGTTTGGCAGGCATTCGCAGATCATGAACAGCAGGTTGCCATTATCCCTCAAGAGAAAAGTGTATAATAGCTGTGTCTTACCAGTACTCACGTACGGGGCAGAAACCTGGAGGCTTACGAAAAGGGTTCTACTCAAATTGAGGACGACGCAACGAGCTATGGAAAGAAGAATGATAGGTGTAACGTTAAGGGATAAGAAAAGAGCAGATTGGGTGAGGGAACAAACGCGAGTTAATGACATCTTAGTTGAAATCAAGAAAAAGAAATGGGCATGGGCAGGACATGTAATGAGGAGGGAAGATAACCGATGGTCATTAAGGGTTACGGACTGGATCCCAAGGGAAGGGAAGCGTAGCAGGGGGCGGCAGAAAGTTAGGTGGGCGGATGAGATTAAGAAGTTTGCAGGGACGGCATGGCCGCAATTAGTACATGACCGGGGTTGTTGGAGAAGTATGGGAGAGGCCTTTGCCCTGCAGTGGGCGTAACCAGGCTGATGATGATGATGATGATGATGACATGGCGAAGATGGCGTGACGACGACAACCTGACGATAACTGGATGATTAAGCTTGAATGACCATGATGCAACTACCACGGTAGCATCACCACACTGAAAAAACACCTAGTGGTCCAACCTATTAGGCAACTTGGACCACTGGGTCGGAGTAGTATCGAGGAAGGCCGGATCAGAAGTGTCCAATCACTAAGCTGGAATGACGGAGATTAAACGACGACGATGGCATTGCCATGGTGGTGCAGCAACGAATCAATGACGACTGTATTACGGTGATGGCGTGATGACTATGGCATGACTAATGATGGATGACAAAGCGAGAATGACGGTAGTGAACCAACCACGTAGGCATCAGGACCAGGGGCCAGTACCTAGTGGACCAAGGTATTAGACAACTTGGGCGTCTGCATAGGGATATAAGGCGTGACGACAACATGACGAGAGTAAGATATGGTTACGTGACGCTGAAGCCGAATACTATTTACAATTTATTTACAGGGAAGCTCACGGAGGCCAAAATGGCGACGCTATATCAAGCCGGCAAAAACGTCGTCTTCGTTCTCCTCAGTGCAGCCACACTGTGGCGGCTGTTCCGTAGCATCACCCCCGGCTGTAGAAGCACCGTCCCGGTGCTTAATCTACACATCTGCGGTGAAAGGGGTGTGGTATGGTTTTCATCTTGCCACTTGAACTATGTCACTTGCAGCTGATGATGACGCTGAGAGATCGGCGGGAATGCTTTCATACGTGACCTCGGCCACTTGTCGTACCACACGGTAAGGGCCAGTGTAGCGCGACAGCAGCTTTTCGGAAAGGCCCACAAGTCGAACGGGTGATCAGAGAAGCACCAGAGAACCCGGAGAAAAGTGCACGTCACGATGGTGGCAATCATACAGGCATCTCTGATGCTCCAGTGAGGCCTCGAGACGGGTGCGGGCGAGCTGGCGCGTGTGGTCGGCGTGTGCGATCGCGTCGCGGGCGTATTTAGTGGCTGAACGTTGGGCCGAGGGCAACACGGGTTCTCAGCCATATAGGCCATAGAATGGTGAATAACCGGTGGTGTCGTGACGCGATGAATTATACGCGAACGTCACATATGGTAAGTGAAGATCCCAGTCGTGGTGGTCGGTCGCAACGTACTTCCAAAGCATGTCGGTGATGGTCCGGTTGAGGCGCTCCGTGAGGCAGTCGGTCTGTGGGTGGTAGGACGTGCTGAACTTGTGCTTTGTCGAGCAGGAGCAGAGGATGTCCTCGACGACTGCCGACAGAAAGCTGCGGCCACGGTCGGTGAGTAATTGGCGAGGAGCCCCGTGCATAAAAATGATGTCATAGAGCAGGAAGTCAGCAACGTCAGTAGCGCAACTTGCCGGGAGGGCTCTGGTGATTACGTACCGCGTAGCATAATCGGTAGCGACAGCGACCCATTTATTACCGGAGCCCGAGAGAGGAAATGGTCCAAGAAGGTCTAGACCAACACGGAAAAAGGGTTCGGTTGGGATGTCGATCGGCTGGAGACATCCCGCTGTAGATGTGTAGGGCTTCTTCCGGCGCTGACAGGGCTCACAAGTGGCAACGTAGCGCCGCACGGGGTGGGCAAGACCCGGCCAAAAGAATCGACGGCGTACACGGTCGTATGTGCGCCAGACGCCCAAGTGTCCAGCCAAGGGAGCATCGTGAAGTTGCTGGAGGACAGTCGAACGCAGGTGCGATGGAATGACGAGCAGAAGGTCAAGGCCGTGTAGACCAAAATTGCGGCGGTATAATGCCCCCTCCGTAAGGAGAAACATCCGGAGAGAGGCGTCGCCAGGAGTTGACTCCAGACGGTCGATGAGGGCTCGTAATGAAGGATCGCGCCGTTGCTCGTTGCCGATTTGAAGCAACTCGGACGCAGAGAAAACGCAAGCTATGGCGTCCGCATCAGCCGGTTTGTTGACGGGGTAGCGGGACAAACAATCGGCATCCTCGGGCCGATTCAAGTGGAGACTGGCGCGGCGGAACACGTCAAGAATCGCTAAAGGACGGTCTAGATGCGTGTCGAATGTGGGCGAATAAACGATGACGTCGTCCAGATAGCACAAACAGGTGGACCACTTCAACCCCTGAAGCAAAGAGTCCATCATTCGTTCGAAGGTGGCGGGCGCGTTGCAGAGACCGAAAGGCATCACCTTGAACTGATAAAGGCCGTCAAGGGTAATAAATGCCGTCTTCTCGCGGTCCATGTCGTCGACGGATATCTGCCAGTAGCCGGACCGTAAGTCGATAGAAGAAAAATAGGTGGCACCGTACAGGCAGTCTAGAGCGTCATGAATACGTGGCAAAGGGTACGCGTCCTTTTTTGTGATTTTGTTCAGGTGCCAATAATCTACACAAAAACGCCACGTTCCATCCTTCTGTTTGACAAGTACGACGGGAGAAGCCCAGGCACTACAGGAAGACTCGATAATGTCCTTTGCAAGCATCTTTTTGACTTCCTGTTGCATAACAGCTCGTTACGACGCAGAAACACGATATGGACGTCGGTGAATAGGATTCGCATCGCCAGTATTTATGCGATGGGTCACGAGGGACGTTTGGCTTAAGGGTCTATAGTCAAAGTAAAGAATGTCGCGATAGCCTTCAAGAACGCGGCAAGGAGCTTCAGCTTAGGTAGGTCTAAGGTCAGAGGAGACCATCTTCTTATTGTCGACGTCAGTACCGTGCGATGACGTCACGGTATGGGCTGAGCTGTAACGATCTTCCACTGTGAATGGCTCGACCTCATCATCCGGCAAAGCGTTAATATAGCCAAGGAAATCCCCTGAGGCAGAACTTGCGCGGTTAGCGCGAAATGGACAAGTGGAAGGCAGGTGCGGTTGCCATTAATTTTCAGCACAGTGTGCGGCACGGTAACACCATGTGTAAGCATAACGGCCGCAATTGGTACGGCCACGTAATTGCCGTCAGATGCAGCTGGCGAGGACAACAAGTCGACGTGTGTCGCAGAGTGAGGCGGTAGGCGAATAAAATCCATGTAGCTCAGATGGCTTGGAGGCGGGTCTACAGGGTCGGCAAGAAGAGGCAAGTCAAGGCGAAGTGAGCCGGCCGAACAGTCCATGAGGGTAGAATGATTGGCAAGAAAATCCAGACCGATAATGAGTTCGTGAGGACAATGCTCGATGACGGTGAAGAGAACGACGGCGTGCCTCTCAGCAATGGTGAGCCGGGCAGAACACATGCCAACAATAGCGACAGTCCCTCCGTCGGCGACTTGTAAAACTTTGTTCGGGGCCGGCGTCAGAACTTTCTTGAGCCGACGGCGAAGAGCAGCACCATAATGGACACATGCGCCCCGGTGTCAATCAACGGGCGCACAGGAACATTGTCGACGAGAACGTCCTAAAGATTCTAGTTTGTGGGTAAGGTGAAGCGAGGATTTCGTGCCAATGTCGTCAATGCAGCTTCACCTCCAGTAGCTGCACTGTCTAGTTTTACGGTCGGGGCTGCGGCGAGTAGGTCGGAGAAGGAGCACAGCGTGACGGGGGCGAGCGAGATTGGCGGCGGGAGGGAGAAGGCGAGCGGGAGTAGCGGGGTGGTGTCAAACTGTCGCAGGGTCAGATGATGGAGCGGGCATAGAAGGGGCGAAGGAAAAGGGTGCGCTAGAGGGGCGAGGGGGGTAATCAGGATAATAGCGCGTCGGAGAAGTCCAGCGGCTGCGGCAGTGGTGAGCGACATGTCCAATGCGTCGGCAGTTAAAACAGATCGGCTTGTCGTCCACGGTTCGCCATTCGGAGGCGTTGCGCTGTCTATAAGAGGAGTAAGAAGAGCGCGGTTGGGACCTGCGTGGAGACAATGGTTCAGAGCGTACGGAGGGAATGGATTGCAGGCCGACGTTGGACAACTCTTGATGGACGACGGCCTGGATCAAGGAGATTGTCACCGGAGAAGGATCAGGCAACGGGAATGAAGGGGCCACCGGTTGTGCCGCTTCGACCTCACGACGAATGATGCGGGTCAAGTTGTCACATCGCGACGGCTGGTGGTCGTCACAGGATGACGTAGCAGCTGTGTTGAGAAGTCGCGTGATGTGCTCGGATACACGGCGGCTTTTAGCATGCTCGAGACGGCGGCACTCCTTGAGGATGGCATCGATGCTGGTGACGTTCGTAAACACCAGTAAATTGAAGGCGTCGTCAGCAAAGCCTTTGAGGACGTGATTAACCTTCTCGTCCTCAGACATGGTCGGGTCAGCCTTGGCACAAAGGGCCAAGACGTCGAGAATGGACGACACGAAGGACTCGGTCGACGTCTGTACACGTGTGGCAAGGGCTTTCTTGGCATTGACTTGTCGGCCAAACGGATTGCCAAAAAGGTCGCGTAGCTTGTCTGAAGAGATCGCAGCTCGAGATCTCCTCTTCGCGAGTCTGGAACCACGCCAATGGAGCTCCGTCGAGGTAGAAAAGTACGTTGGCAAGCATAATAGTCGGATCCCACCTGTGACTGGTGCTGACACGTTCGTATAAGTGGAGCCAGTCGTCTACATCAGGACTGCCGACTCCGTTGAAAACACCAGGATCCCGAGGTGGGAAAACGGCGACGTAGGTCGGGGCTGCAGGCGGAGACGCTTGCGTAGATGAAGTGCCGCCAGCAGGAGCCGAAGTTGCATTGTCGCCACTGCGACCGCTGCGAAGCTCCATGACGGGTACGGGGAACGTCCACCTCCACCAAATTAATGTTACGTGAAGCTGAAGCCGAATACTATTTACAAGGTATTTACAGGGAAGCTCACGGAGGCCAAAATGGCGACGCTATATCAAGCCGGCACACACGTCGTCTTCGTCCTCCTAAGTGTAGCCACACTGTTGCGGCTGTTCCGTAGCAATATCAAGAAGCTGGAATGACGAGCTGTGAAACGACCTCGACGCATCGCGACCAGGAGCACATACTTAGTGCCGAAGCAGGTAGGCAGCTTGGGCCACTGGGTCGGCGTAAGAGGCTGGTTGGCTGGCTGACTGACTGGCTACACAGACAGACAGACAGACAGACAGACAGACAGACAGACAGACAGACAGACAGACAGACAGACAGACAGACAGACAGACAGACAGACAGACAGACAGACAGACAGACAGACAGACAGACAGACAGACAGACAGATAGATAGATAGATTGATAGATACACCGATAGATAGATAGATAGATAGATAGATAGATAGATAGATAGATAGATAGATAGATAGATAGATAGATAGATAGATAGATAGATAGATAGATAGCTAGATAGATAGATAGATAGATAGATAGATAGATAGATAGATAGATAGATAGATAGATAGATAGATAGATAGATAGATAGATAGATAGATAGATAGATAGATAGATAGATAGGGAGGCAGGCAGGCAGGCAGGCACGCAGGCTCAAAATGGGTGAAGTAGCATTTAAAGGTGCAAGACCTGCCACAATGCTCTTGCCATTGATTTCTGGCGATCTTTTTTCTACGATTCGTTTCCGAGCCCTTGTGAAATTATCATAATCTTCCCTTTTGCAAGCAATTGTATTGCAAAATATATTTGCGTTAACAGAATCCCAGGTTCATATGGGTTCCTATACTAGTCACCCCGCTTTTAAAAAATAAAAAGCATTGAATACACCCTGCTAAGAAAATTTAAGTGCAGTCAAAAACTTTTAGGACACTGGATTACATCAGGCAGAAAGAGTACAAAGAATTTGTACCCCATATGTGTGCGCATCGTTCTCAGGTGCTCTATTTTGTTATTGTAATATAAGTGATACTCAGGAACTTGTTTGTTTCTCGTCTTATGCCGAATGTTTCGAAGGCTAATCCTGTATCTGATAATTCAAACTAACATCTTTTCCATAGAGCATGTTTCTGTTTTAAAATGTTCGTTTCATTAAAGTGTTCCTTTCCTATGCCCTAGCACCGGTTGAATGGCAGTTGTACTTCATCGTATCGAGTATTTGTGTTTATCCTTCGTTCCGTCAGATTCTCTGCTGGTAAGAGGTACAACAAATCCAGCACACAGCTTACTTGTCTATAGAGCGTTGATTTCTCAAAACGGGTGTTTTGCTTTGAATATAAATACATCCATCAGTCCGCTGTATGCGGCAGCAGACACATTTGTTGACTGTACTGATGATCTAGAAAGGCTGTTGCGAGTGGCGTGAAAAGGCTGCAAGTGCCCTGTAAAAAAAAAAAAAAAAAGACAGGCTATTGTGGAAGAATAACCTATGAAGTAAGTAAAGCTGTTCGTGATCTTTACTCTCTGCGGGAAACCTTACAAACTTTCAAATAAACCTGTGTGCCAACTGCACACCAAGATTTTGATTACTGCCCCGAAGCAACAAATGTAGTACTGTCACTGTGCTAAAGCAATAAAGGTGCCTGGAACTCAGTCATCGTTTTGAGTATCCATAGGACGGAAGATCTTCACCACTATAAAATGCTTCTGCTGTACTTCTGCTTTTGTAGAATAGCAGTAGGTAAGTGCATCTTCTAGATATTCTTTGAGACTTTGCAATCGCATTGAATTGTATGAACCATTATAATACATCACCAGAATTTTAAAGTTTCAAGTGTAATTGTAACATACTGGCAACGAGAGATACATGGGAACGCTCTCCAGAATATATTTGTACCAACTAGAGCCATCTAAGGTCCATTTAAGCACGGCACATAGTGACTAGATTTTTTTTCGAGATTTTGGAATCCCATTTATTTGTTGGAACCATTATAAGACATCACCATAATGCATGTTTCAAGTGTATTTGTAACGTACTGGCAACGAGAGGTGCATAGGAACGCTTTATAATATGTAATTCTACCAACTAGAGCCAGATGAGGTCCATTTAAACACTGCACATAACGACTGATCGCTCCATCTTCCCGTCAGGTGACCCGATTGACAGGTTCCAGAATGAAATTAGGCCGAGGACACTATAATATATCAGAAACTGAGATGATGATCCAATGCCCAATTATCCACTGAGCTACCTCAAATAAGATATTTCGTGACCAGAATACATAATTATATGACGCGCACAATGCCAACATACGTCTAGAAGCAATAATATTTAAGCAAGTAGGCCTGCATTGCTGATAGAGAAACTTAGCACAACAAAAGAAAACAGACAGAAAAACAACAAACATACAAGGAAGGAACCAACAAGACAAGCGTTTGTCCTTCTCTTCCCTTCGTCTGTGTGTTGCCCTTATGTTGGGCTATTTTTCCCATTTACAAAACGCGACAGTTTTGATAATGGTACATAAAAGCAAGGCAATCAAATAGGACGGTGCACACTTTATTTCCGATGGAACGTGCAGGTTTATGTTATATTTAGGTTCATGCGTCGTACATGTCGTAATGTTAACCTCATACAACAATATTCATTTGCACTACACCGTTAACAAGCACTACCAACAGGGTCATTCCACGCCAAATCAACCAGCGTTTTTCGACGATCACAAATATAGCTGCAAAAATTTCCACATGTTTGTTGGAGTTCAAAACTCATCCTCCACGTTTGTTTTTCCTTGCCAAAAGTTTTGTAGATAATTTGTTTTTCTGGCCAAGCTGAGCTAGACGGCATTACCTAAAATTTTTTCTCAACGACACATTGTATGATCCACTCCTTAAAATTGCGTTTAGGACAACCCGAAGATGCGATGTTACTGCAATAATTGCCAATTTTATAAATATTTGAATACTTCGATTGGTTCTGGCACTCGCATAGGCGGTTAAAATTGCAAAATTTGGGTTTTTTTCTCGGAACGTAGAAAAACCTGGAAGCCACATATAAAATATATACTGAGAGCCCAGTCAACATAGTACAGCTGAAAAATATTTAAAGTATCGAAGGTTTAGGAGGTCGCATGAACAGAAATTGTAAAGTTCCATTTTTTTTGCAAAAAGCTTTATATTCAAGGTAAAAAAGAAGGTGCCTTTGTGGACGGCCTAAAAACATATGCATTGCATCATTAGATAGCCCTACGTGTCTGCTATGCATGTGGGAAGTTATCATATAGTATTTTTTAAACCCAGGAAATGTTTTTTTTTTTTTAATTTTCAGTACGTGGATCGCGTAAAGAGCGTGCATATATAAAGCGTGGCCGTCCTGCAAAGACATATCGGCAACAAAGTGAGCCCAAGAAGCTATTCAGCAAGGAGCTTGTGGCTTTTTTTTATTGTATGCAAACCAAGACAAGCGGTTTCCAACGGTGTATTCCTGACTTTTTCTTTCCATGGCTACGAAAATTGAATGTCAATCGCGTTTGAATACGTGAGCCTGAACATAGCCCGTATCACTTTTATAGCCGAGCAGGTGCCGGCTGTCGAACAGCTTTAACACTTCTTGTCTGCGACGAAGACGTGATTGCGACATTTAGTTGAAAAAGTGACGTCGGCTGAAAATAATGTAAAGGCCATGCGCATAGCATTCGTAAACCTGGACGACAGTTCTACCTCCCGCTTAGATATTGCACTCTCCAGCAACCAAATTGGTTTTATATGTAAAAGGCTTTCACGTGGCCAGTTGTACAGCTCAAACGGTGTCAAAATCTGCATTGAGAAAGGCCATTGTAGGCTTGCCTTGGCAGCCAATCGTTCTAGGGTGCCACCCACGCCATCACAGGCACTTTTTTCCGTGTGATGTAGCAAAAAAAAATCTCATGTAGCTGTACTGAAGGCACTGGGCAGTGGGCATGGTGCAGGTGTGCTGGTGCAAGAGAAGACAACGAGAAGGGCTGGTTTCCCCGTTACGATATAAGGCCAACCTCTTTGAGCCTACCGATACAACCTATAACTAGTGCTGCTAGGCGAACCTCCCCGTTGCATCCGAAGTAAGATCTTTCTTGGGGTAGCACAGGTTTGCAAAATTCTTTCTGTTCTTATACTGGGAAGCAGCCCCATCCGAAAAGTAGTGCACATGTTCTACCTGCGGCATGTCTACTTTAAGTTGATCCATCAGCACCTCGTGTAATTTTGAAATCGCGGCAGTCGTATGGTCGAGACGGTCGGTTATCACTACGCACGATTGCACATGTGGTTCATCAGAAGCGTCTGTCGAGCGAGAGTAGACTACAATCGGGTGTACTGTTGCTTGAGAGTTGTCCCAGTATATTGACTGTGGAGCGCTCTGAATGAGAAAGCTGTAGTTTTCAGAGAAATTCATTATAACTATGGCTTCTGCAGGCGTGAGAGCGGTCTTCCAATTGCGTAGGTGCTGAGCTTGGAGCTTGCTGACAGAGTGATAGGATTTTAAGTCGCTTATCATCTCAAGCAGACGGTCTACAAAGTCATTATTGGTAAACAAGATTGTTTCCAATCGGCAGCGCACTCCACCAGCCCACTGACGGAGAGAAATACTCGCTGCCAAATCCCGGTTCAGTGCAGGAGAGCTCAATATCAGTGATTTGAGCGCCGAATCTCCTGGGCAATTGCTGCATATACCGGTCATTATCGTTATCTCACGCACAGTTATCTGAAGGAGCGAATCAATTGTTTGCAAAATGCTCAAGGACTGCAGCATCAATATTACATTTTGGTGGTAAATGCAAACGCAAACGGAGTGCGTTGCCGGAGCACCGGCAACTAAACAGTGGGGTGGCCTCAGATAGGCGAACTTATAAATGCCGCACTTCAGGTCTGTGTTACATTTCATCCATTCCTCGTGCGCTTCCTTAAGATTCATTAGCAGCAGTCTTTTTGCTTGTCTCGGACGACCTATTTCTTGCCTAGAAGACAGACGGATGTATGTTCATCCTCATAGAACTTTATTATGCTTCTTATTGTCCTGTCGTGTAGTGGTCTGCTTAACTTTGATGTAGGAGAGCCCAAAATTCCTCCCTGTTGCCTAATTTTCATAGCAATGCGAACTTGACTTTCCGATGCACAAAATTATTCAGCAACTTTTTTCGGGACCATGAACCAGAAGATACAATTTTTTCGACCGTTTTCTTTCTCGTACGAATCGATCCTTCACGACTTCAAGAAGATTTTTATAGTCTTCCGCAAGTGCGGTGGTTGGTGCCATTTCGTAGGCTACTTCTTGCACTTTAGCATCCTTACAATCATCATTGGGCAAGGTGCCACCTGCGACAGCCGCGTCTTCCTCATGGCCCTTCCGTTTTCTGCTCAAGGTTCTTCCAGTCCCATCTCGTGGTGCAGCACGGTCCGTTGAGGTGGATGCATTCTCTTCAAATGTAGACTCGCATATTGTTTCACAATCTGCCAAGCTCTTATTGCCTGCATCTAACTGCGCCCGCATTTGGAAACACCTGCTTTTACATTGGGGACGGAGTTTCACCAGGAACCAGCCACAAGAGAGGCACTGCTGTAGCGAGGCCCAGAGATATGACCCAAATTCCCCGACGGTTTGACCCATGGTTGGAGAAAGGGTCCGAGCAGATTTTTGGCGCGCATAGTGTCGTGAACTTCTTAATATAGATGTAATAATGGTGTGCGCGTACTGTTTCTAAACTGTCCTTGTCGCTTTTCGCACGCTACACCAGAAGACTAAGTTCACGTTCCTCTAGGCTTTCAGTTGTAATCCGCAAGGTCTTTTTCACTTGTGTCGTCTTACGACAGTATTTGGGTCCCAGTGAGCAGGGCAAAAGGTCTTCATCTGAAAATAGAAACGGAATTCACCGATTTCAGGGCGACATTTTATTGATAATTCTTTGCGTGAAAGATGCCAGCGCTCTTTCTCCGTTTCATTTATACTTATGTGTAAATATTTCAATTTATGAATGTATGAAACAAACCTTTCAAATGTGCAGCACTCTCTGGGGAAATTTAGCGGTCGTGAAGTTCTATGTGTAATTGGAGGATGGTTTACCTGGCACACACCAAGCACAAGCCGCATTGCACTGAAGCGTGCGTCTGTTCGCCATAAAATGCAGATGATCATACCGTTTCCCTTTCGTCTGCGTTGCAGGCGATGCTCTAGCATTGTCGTCTGGATTCCACGCCAGCAAGCCTGGGCTGCGGACCACCGGAATCAGTGCTCTACATAGCTTCACTCGCGTCGGAAAATGGCCCGTGCTCACACAAAAATTCCAAAAACCATTTCTTGCGTTTAAAATATAATACCTTTTTATAAGTTCCCATATGCGTAGTAGACGCGTAGGGCTATCTAATGATGTAATGAATATAATTTTAGGCCGACTACTAAGGCACATTTTTTTTTTACCTTGAATATGGAACTTTTTGGTAAAAAATGTAAATTTACAATTTCTTTCCAAGCGAACTGCTAACCCTTGGATACTTTAAATATTTTTAGCTGTACTATGTTGACTGGGCTACCAGTATATATTTTATATGTTACTTCCAGTTTTTTTTCTACGTTCCCGTAAAAAACTCAAACTTTGCACTTTTGCACGCTTTTGCTAGTGCCAGAACCCATTGAAGTATTGAAATATTTATAAAGCTCGCAGTTTTCGCAGTTACATCGCATCTTTGGGTTGCCATAAACGCAATTTGAAGGAGTGTATCATACAATGTGTCCGTGCGAAAAAAATGTTGATTGATGCCGTTTAGCTCATCTTGACAGGAAAAACAAATTGTCGTCAAAATTCTGCAAAATTTTCTGCAAGAAAGCATAATCGTGGAGGATGAGTTTTGAACTCCAACAAACATGTGGAAATGTTTGCAGCTATACCTGTGGTAGTCGAAAAAACGCTGGTTGATTTGGCCTGGAATGACCCAACAGACTAATACCAAATCAGGAAGGTGCACAAAGTGAGGCATCGCAAAATCGACGCAACGAGGTTGGAGGCCGTGTTTGATTCTTCTCAATAATGTTTACGATGAAAGCTTTATTTAAAATGAGATATGGCTGAATATATGGAAGTTCATTTAGGGATCCAGTGCCGTTCGCGCAACAGTGCCACGTACCTATTTGGGTAGATTTGGCAGTAATGTGCACATATACAGTGGCACATGGGAATGTCCCAGTAGTGGGGTAGACTAAGTATAAGAATTCTAGGAAAAGGAAGAAGCTCATTCAATATCGCGTTTGTCCAGAATGAGGCCTTTCTGCTCTAGAGATGCCTGTGAGCCGACATAGTCTACATATCAGCCATTACATGAACCAGCCTATGAGCCGACATCCACATCTTACAATATACATCTTACACAATCCGTTCTCACAGGCTAGCGCGGAAGCATTGCTTGAGGTGCCTGACTCAAAGAAAACGTTCATTGTACATCATGCTCACAGCCATGTTATTCAGGCAGAAAACTGAAAACGCCCGATACCTCCAATTAACAAGGATTTCATGAACCATTAAATGAATCGCGCCTTCAAAAAGCATAAAATTTCGAAAAGGGCTCCTTCTTCTGCTTTGAAGAAAAGTGGTACACTGCTACCGCGACTTCACGGTATAACGGTGCGCTTGAAAAAAAGCATAGATAGAACGGCAAAAATTTGTCCCGTTTTATAGGGATTCGAGGCAGCAAAAAATAGGCATAGAAAACAGGGACCCAGAAAGGAAGGGAAAGAAAGGTGGCTACCAACTGGAAGATTGGTCTCTAGTGAAATAGATAAAACGTGAAACATTATGCCGATCCAAAGCACACGCTACAACCTTCTGAAGCAAAACTTTCCACAGATGCTGATTAAATGCTCTACTGCTAAGGGCGTTACGTACAATGGTGTTTCAGCCTATGCAACGTTTATCTCTGTGGCACGGCTGAATGTGCAGTCGTCACCAAGTACCCGTAACCACGTTGCTTGTCTTTATCTGTAACTTGCTCAACCGCAATAAACTTGTTCGCTCTGCTGGCCTGTCTACATGGGGGCTGGGAAACCCAGACGATATGTAGATGTTGTCCACGCTATTGCCGCCCCCGAAGCCAATGGATGGATCGCATGACCCTTGGATTGCGTGGAAAGCTGCTTTTCACTGCTACGCAATTCAACAAGCAGCGAAAGGAAGCTGAAGCAGCCACGTTTCTAGATACGTTAGGGGAAAACACTCGGAATTCGTACAGTACCTTCAAGTTGAGGAACGCGGAAGACAGATTATGTTGAAGTTCTGGTGAAAAAATTTGAGGAACGTTGCAAGCCCACAACGAACTGAACATTTCAAGCATTTCGCAACCATTCAATCTAACCAAAATGAAGGCGACACGGTTAACGGGTGGTTGACAAAAGTGCGCGTTTTAGCGAAGAACTGTGATTTTGGGAACCTTGAAGATCGCATGCTGCGCAGGAGAATCATTTTCGTTGCTCAGAACAAGGGCCTACAGCGAAGACTGGTTGCGTAACATCCGACGTGCCAAAAAGCGGTAGCCATTTCCCGCGCGCATGATAAGGCGAAGACCACTTCAGTAAGATAAGTGAAGCTACAGGCGCCAGCGCTGACACCATAGTAAACGCGGTAGCACAAGAATAAACGTTTCCTACAAATGTAGGGGTCATATGGACCACAGTGATACGTGCCCATAAAAAGACAAGAACATGCCGGAAGTGTGCAAGGCAGAATCATTTCGCTGGAGCGTAAAAGTCGCCCAAGCTTCCGCGCAGCGTCAAACAAGAAATGCGAGAGTTACGAGCAGAAGACGGTGATTTTCTTTTTGTTTTTGCAAACACTGACTGGAGCACGACTGGTCTACATCACTGGAGCACGACAGTCTACGATGCGGGCCATCTCATCACGCGCAAGCTAGATATTGGCGGCGACTGTTGTGTCATTTCAAGAAGCGACGTTGCAGAGCTAGAAAGTTCAAGTTCCGTTTATTTGCATCACTACAATCCGCAGAGCTCAGGCAAAAAGTGAAAATCTGTTCACTTGAGAGCGCCTTTGCCCCCCATATGCAAGGTTTACAACTTAAGGTTATATCAAGATAACAGTAGATAATAACAGTTCAATACTACTGATCAAAATTGGAAAACATCTTAGCGTATTAAAAAACGTAACACGAAAAGAACTTCACAGTAAACTACAAAATATTTAGCAGTACAATTAAAGCGACAAAAAAACACATCTAGAACTATTCTCGCATGTTACGTACGCTGCATTTTTCCACTTAACTATTTTGGGAGACCAGTCTGTTCAATAAAAGTGCAAGTGCATGCCGTAACGTTTGTCGTCCATGTTCGGTGCGACAAAACGGATCCCACAAACATTCCCTGTTGCGAAATAAATATGCAATGGTATTAGTTCTCAAAGACGATATATGTTAAAAAGCTTTCTCACCTTTATATTCAGATTTCCTTTTGTCTGGTAGATTAGGAATATTCGTAAAAGTTAGGTGCGGGAATAACCTTAAGCTGTCGGAAAAATTTATCATTGTGTGCATTATAATCTGCACTGACGATATGATATAACACTTTCTTTTGTATTACATGAAGTTCGTTAATATTAAACTATATGGTATTTCCCCATACGAAGAAACAATAATGAATGTCTGATAAGAACAGCGCGTTGTAGATCAGTAATTTAATTTGATATGGGAAGTTAGGAGTGAAACTTTGCTAGCATGCCAACTCACTTATCTAAATAACATATAAATGAACTGACGGGAGGACGGGGGTTTGCGCCCCACACTGATGCGCAGTAGTACGAGTGAGAATTAAACAAAACGTATTACAGAGTGCAATTTAGAAAAATTGATTGTAACAAGGTAAAACAAAATTATCAGGGTTGTTATAGTACGAAGTCTCAGTGTACATTATTACATCGAAAGAAACGTTCAATGATGATAACAAAGCAGTAATGTCATCATATTTCCGCTGAATGTATTTTGTGTTAAGGTGAAAGAGATTAAGCAGTAGTTGTAGTTTACAGGGCAAAAGATTTTTTCCATCTTCAGGAAGGAAACAGTGGGCAGCCATATTAGTAGTGCCACGGAAAGCAGACTGCCCAAAGAAAACATGGCATTTCTAGCCGTCAGCGCAGATCTTGTCAAGACACTTTCCTGCTTTATCGCTGCAACTTGCGATTTCTCATCGCGACGTGCGAAAATGTTGCCCGTTTTTGACACAAGCAACTTTCCATCGCGCTTTGAGAATGCGCGCTACAGCCATGCCCAAGAGTATCTTCATATACTGACAAAGATGCTCTTTTATGTAAATTGGCTCGTCTGTCGATGAAACCGAAGATGATTCAGTCGGTAGGCCCAAGCTAGCGCTTGCGATCCTTGTTTTGTGTGCTTTTTCATGAATCTTGTCCCGATTATCTCGCTTCACAAACTGGGCCACGATGTCTTTTTTTTTATTTTTCTCTTTTGTAGAAACCCTGTGACATACGTCTACGTCAGTGACTGAAATTGGCTCATCACTTTCCTTGCCAATTTTGCTGATAATATTTGAAAGACAATAATTTGTTCTTGTTTTTTTTGCCGTTATTGGTTTCCAGGTTCCTGTTACGTGAGTATTGCTCTGACTTCACGAGGTCAGCTTGGCATGTAGGAAGGTGGCTTTCGATCGCGATGACCTGCTTTCAGAGCGCATCGTTTTATATTTGTAATTGCTTATATGCAGTCAGGGAGGCATTTAGACTCTTATTAGCTTCATCAAAGCCATTGCTAATGAAATTCATGCTGCGTTTCATCTCTTCTAAATCTGCCCAAAGATTTCTTCCTTCTATACGGAAACTTTTTTTCAGAGATTCTCGGAGGTTCTTGAATTCATTTCGAAGCTTCTGCTTGAATTCCTGGAAGCACTCTTGCAATGCCTTCGACATTTCTTACCTGCAAGGACAAACAAACCGCAAATAGGTTTCACAACACACTGTGGCCGCAGTGCTAGCAGCACTTATAAGTGACATAATCAGGTGGAAGAAATAGAAAATTGGCTAACCTGCAACATGAGGCAGAGCTCGACTAGTAGCTCTTGTGGATATGCTGTCGCAGCTGCAGAGTGATCTGTCGACGAGCACCGCTGTCTATTTATGGGCCTTGGGATGGCCACGAGCACCCGGTTCCTTGGGCTAGATTAGTAGTTCTGATGGATATGCTGTTGCTGCTGCCAAGTGATCTGTCCACGAGCACCGCTGTCTACTTATGGGCAGGACCCGTTGTGTTACACCGCCGGGACTGGAGTGCTCCAGGCTTTCCGCAGCGGCCTTGCTTTGTCGTCCGTAGTCCTTTACACAGACCCGTGCAGCAGCGATGCGGATGCGATTTTGCTGGCTTGCCGATGGCAGATCTGCAACGTGAGGCAGGGTCTGACTAGTAGTTCTGGTCGATATGCTGTCGCTTCTGCCTAGTGATGTGTCCACGAGCATGGCTGTCTATTTATGGGCCTTGCGATGGTCACGAGGACCCGCTGCACTACGCCGCCGGGACTGTAATGCTCCAGGCTTTCCGCAGCGGCCTTGCTTCATTGCTTGTAGTCCTTTACGCAGGTCCGTTCAGCAGCGATGCGAATCTGCAACATGAGGCAGGGCCCGATTAGTAGTTGTGGTCGATATGCTGTCCCTGCTGCCAAGTGAAGGAAACTTCCCCCCATGCCTCCAGAACAGAATATACCCAGAAAGATACGAGAACAAATGCGCTGACTGCAATGCACTAGGCACCCTCCGGCACGGCCCAGGAGAGTGCACTTTCTCCATAGACCACCCCACCTATACCCTATACCCTACACCTATACATCCTGCTATCGGTCCCCGCCCTGGAAGACCAGCTCCGACTGGTTCACAAGGGCCAGGCTGCCCTGAAAACCCATGGAGCCCGTTAATAGGGAGCCACCCAATCACGTGCTTAACGCGCTCCATTTCATTATGCATCAATAATGTTGTCTCTCTCTCGAAGGATGGGTAAAAACCCAGTGACACATTCTCACAGGCTATGCCACTGAAAGGGAAATGAATTAAAGAAGCCGTTGCGCATATAGAACTCTAACAAAAATCTGTATGTCAGCCATGCTATGCTTAAGCCACATAACGGTTGACACGAGAAAAGCTTTTAAATTATTCCCCATATGGCCAACATTGCCTTCTGAAGGTCATTTTATATCATAGCGTCCACTGTGGAAACACAAGCATGACATGGTATTGGAAGAACGAATAAGTCTCGATGATTTTCCTTCCGTCTTTTGCACAGGAACATCACTGTATGTGTGAAAACAGCTATGAGAAATATTAAAAATTCATACAAAAAACTTCTATAATGTGATATTCCGGAAGCGACCTTAATGAAGTACGAGTGCAACGGGGTCGTAGTGTTAGATGGATGCAGAGTTAAATATCTTCTTCGCAGCTATCAATCTCATAAACACGAAAACATGTGTGTGGACTCAACTTATTTCAGTCTTTATGTTTTAGAAGATCTGATTTCATTGTTAATAATTAAAAACAATGACAAAGCACTGTCGTCTGCATATTTTATCCGGGCTGTGATCTTGCATATGCCAAGCCATGGCCTGCGCCATAGGTCGCGCACTTAGACAAAGCCCTCTGCTGCACTTTCTCAGGAGAGCATGGCCTCGAACTTACAAAACTACGTAAAGGGATGCACAGAAATTTTATAAGCATTCATCTTACGCTCCAATTAAATAAACAACGCGGCTCTTCTGTACTGCAATATTAGACAGTACCTATACAATAAATCAAGTCATTGAAATCAGTTTGAAACTAAATTATGAAGTTTTACCATCAAAAATGACGGTCCAACCCTCAAGAATGGGAATAATTTGACATATCTTTTCAATGTGCAAAATATCGACTTCGCAACAAAGCAACATTAGAACGCAAGACACAAGGAGATATGAGGAGAAAATGGAGGATATTTCAAATAGCTGCCACATTTTGTGACTGCTCTGATTCCCACTGCTTCCTACAGGTATTTCTTTTCACGTGACACTTTATTTGGTGAACTCCTGGAATTGTGGAAACGTGGTTTACTGGGAGTCATTTACAAAAAGCAAAAGAAATACATAACGGCAGAACTCGTCTCATGATAACTGTCATCGATAGTTATCATAGGAGGAATGAATCCACACACCGTATCTCTGAAGCCGGGTTAATTTAATATAGGTTGTAGTGATTCTCAAACTTTCTTGGCTTCTGTAGATACAACGTTCCACGACATCGTCCCATTTTGTTTGTGGCACTCATTTGCCAAGAGAAATCATGAGCATGGCGCCATGACGACGACTGCATGACACCGACACAATGGTGACGATAGAATGGCAAAGGAATGACGTCAATTAAACGACACAATCGGTATAACGACGACGATTATTTGACAACGATGGATTAAGACGACTCTATGACCAAGCTGGAATAATGACGATGGCATCATCACAACGGCATGACGATGATGTTTTGACGACGCATCTATGGTACCGACTGTCTGACGCCAATGCAATGGCTACAATAGCATAACAAAAACGGCATCGTCGCGATTGAATGGTGAGAGCTTCAGTACTACAGAATGATCAACAAGGAATGAAGATGAGGTGACGACAAAGGGATTGTGACAATGGAATAACGTTACTGAAGTTGTAACGATGGGTAAACGACAGCGTGATGCCGATATCACTACGAGTCTGACGACGAAGTTAGAATGACAATGGTGCAACCATGGCGGCATAACGACGATGGTGTGACAATGAATGCACTATGACTGTTGACGACGTTGCCGGGACGATGGTGGCATGACGCATCGCCTTGAAAAGCTGGAGCGACAATGAGGCAACGACCCCGAGCTAGCAACGACCCTAAGCTATAGAGAAGTTTGCCTATGGGTTCGAAGTGGAAGGCGTGATGTCATGGCAAGTGAGGCCACGAAGATAACGATGATTTAACGAACACGACGGCATCACGACGGCGGTGCAGCAGCGAACGCATAACAACGGTATGACGAAGATGGTTTGCCGATAGACGGCTAAGAAAGCTGGAATGATGATGATGCGACGACCACTACGGCTACCCGACAACGTGTACACGCGTACCTAGTGGACGAAGCTGTCAGACAACTTGGGCCAGTAGGTCGGGATTGAAAGCCGGGCGACGCCATTATTACACAATGACTGCATTCTTGCGCGTCGTTTCGTCGTACTTGCTCCTTCATCGTATTACGCAATCGTCAATGTATTCGCGCCTTCATCTGCAGCGGCTATATGGGTATCATTGCCGGCTCCCGGAAGGGAAGCGTAGCTGACGGGTTCTGCGCTTCCTGACAACCAACGTGGTCCTGCGGTCAGCGGCCCGTCTTAAGCATAATGGTATAATGGTACAATGGTATATAGGCATAATGGTATACTAGACCCTGGCATAATAACCAGTCTCAATTAAGTCAACCCAAATTCCCGTGCATGCAGCTTTCTCGGGACGTTTCTGACCAAGCGTACCGCAGAGCTGACATTCGGCAGACTTACCAGTGATTGCATTTCTCTTGAAACGCGGGATTGTTCTTTCCCGGTTCCTTTTTGGTCTGACTACATTCCAGCTTCTTGTGAAGCTGGCAGCCATCCCCCGTATCTCCCAGTCCCTCTACGCAGGCGATCTTGCAACCTGGGCCTGCAAAGGCTTTGATGGAGACACTCAGACTGCCATTCAGGAGGCTGTTCACAACATACAGTCGAATGTTGGGACCACGGGGCTCAGTTGCTCGCCAGCAAATTGTGTTTCTCGTTTTTGCAACTTAGCCAAATTCTCTGCCCTGCCTTCTGTACCACCTGTCACTCTTGGGATTCGCCTCGACGTCGTCAACTATCCTGAGGTGCAGGCAATCCATATCTTAGGAATGCTGCTGCAAAACAACACGCACATGAGGCATCCATCATCATGCTGCAAACAATTGCGCAGCAGATGAGATCGCTCCAGTCGTAGAATTTCTACCCATAAACACGGGGTTAAGTAAACAGACCTTTCTAAGCTGAACCAGGCATTTAAGGCCTACAAGACGGTGCTTTGTATCCAACTCTAGGACAGCACCAACCTGCTCCTTCACCTCGCCGTGGACAACACGGCAAATGAGCTCATTGAAGCCCACTGAACAGTGTAGCAACACCATGTAGCTCTTGGAACGACGAACATGCCTGCTCTTGCAAAACTGGGCATACAGTCTAGCCCTACTCACAAGAGAAACGCGTACCTTCAACCTCTGATCAGGTCCAAGATCTTTGCCAAACTGCTCCCTAAGAATATGCTCGCAGATATCCACGATGCCAGGCGTAGCACTCACGCGCACTTTCTGCACAATTCCCGGAACGACCATCCAGATGTCTTTTACGCGGACGTGGCTTCTTATCCTTCCTCTCCTGGCCACTCTCACATTACAGTCGACGCCGTGACCGACTCGGGGCGACTCGCTACCTCCTCGATTATTTCGACACGCAAATCAGGAGTTGCGAAAAAAGCAGCCATCACTCTCGCCATGCTAAATTCAGACTTCCGTGTAGTACTTGCGACCCTAAAGAGGCCGTCGCTAACTTCCTTCGAACCAGAGTGGCTGCATCCACCCTGTGTCTCCATCCTCCGCTCTCGTCCTTCCAGGACGGCGATCTCATCGAAGTGATATGGGTTCCAGCTCACGCGGACAATGCGGAGAACGAAGCAGCGCACCTTACTGCCCGAGGTTTCGACAACCGAGTAGCGAGAACCTCTTACGCCAAAATGCCTAGCGAGCGCCTACCACGATATCACGGCATATTATAGCATGAGCACGTGATAGGTGACGTCATCCTCGGTGCAGGGTTCCCCATTTTCAATTGTCTGCGTGTACCCCCAGAGGCCAACTACAAACACGCTTTCTCTAATCCTTACAAACTCTGCCGTGTATATCCAGGCGACTAGCAGCCTAATTGGCCTCATGCGTTGTACACACCACCTTCACCTGTGCTCTATGGGGAGGTAGGGCCTTCCCTGCTCCTTCTCAGCACTTGCCGTCATCGGAAGCGTGGGACCGACTTCTCGGATCAACCACCAGCCACATCCAGGCTGCACTATCCTAACGCCCAGGTTGCCGCGGGCTGGCGTCACCGGCCTCTCACATAATGTGTCGCGTGGCCAGTTCTTCCTTTAGCGAATAAGGTTATTCTCGGTGTCCGCTCGGCAAAGAAGAACGATGAGAAGTACATGGCTATGCTAATTACTGAAATTGCGACAACTTCTCCAATCTTTTTCTAGAAAGCGTCGAACGTTAGCGTTACCTGCTCGACAAGGAGAGCAATTCGGACACGACTCACGCGTTCAGCTCACTGAATCAGATAGTAATTACCCAAGGATAGGCACCACACAAAACACCTCGGCACTCCATTCATCAACTACATGACTGTAATGAACCAGAATGTGTTACTGGGTGTAGCGCTTATTCGGAAGGTTGTTGTCTGTATTGTACTATATAGAGTGGTGTTGTCCGCCTTGACACCTCCATTTTTAAGGGTGTTGTTTATTTACACTCATGAAAGGGTGCTTTTATTTTAATGGCCTGCCAATGGGGGAATTTCAATCAGCATTCTTTACGAGGACTGTTGGTAAACACCTTTACAAATCATTTACACCCTTGCGGGTTTCGAAATCTTCTCAATGCAGTATAAAATTAACGCGGAATAAAACCGTAATAATCAAATGACACCGAACTGCACAAGTTCCCACAGAAGTGGGGTAATTGTTTTCGGAAAACGAGTTTAGAATAATTTGCGATAATTCTTTTAATTTCTCGACAAGAATAACATTTTTCTGTATTTCATTAGAATTTCAGCTGTAAATTATACGCAGTGTACAGCGAGAGGAGAAACATCCTGAGAATACGCGACCGATTTTGCCTTCCACGACAATATATTTTGCTTGCTGCCAACAGCGTTCACGCATTCGCTTTATTGCTTAAAACGAGATGCAGGGTGTGTGGGACTTGCACAGCATATTATCGCCGAATTCTCTGGCTGAATGCAAGAACGCAGGCTGATGTTGGTTTTTTATTGACACAGTTTATATTGCTGAAAGTAGTTTGCAGAGATTTCAAAGCGACGGCCATAAGCTCACCACTCGAAACTTGTGTTTAAAAAACGAAAAACAAGAACATCGATGCAAACTCTCTTTCATCTGCCTTTATTTCTAGCTATCAGTAACCAGGCCCAATCCACAGTGAACAGCGTCACAGTTTATCCCGTCGTTTATGAAGACAGAGAAGACAACCAAAAGAAAGTAGTAGCTTTTGAGCGCGAGCAGTCCCTGGCATTAAAGAGAGCATCCGTTTTGGCACCAAGGCTTCTGCTTCAGGACTACCCCGGCGACGGAACCGGCGGGAAATACGTTAGTATTAACAGAATTTGTTTAATAACTTTCATCCAAATTATCCTAATTTCACCAATGGCTTAGTCAAACAAAAAAGTGAAAAACACAGTTTCTTGGTAGATCTTAAAGAGAACTTTGTAAGAATTCAGTCGTTTTTTCACGCGCATTCCGATATCATACAAAGCATCGCATGATTCGTAATGGTACTTTTCTTGGAGGCAGTAGTTATCGCTGTGACATTAAATGCGGCGTGTGTGAATTTCCGTGTTTCTTGTTTATTAATTTCATTGTGGGCACGTTTGCAAGACAACATCGGCATTGTCGGTCACGTCGTTCACGTTCAAGGCACATTCGCTCTGTTGTGAACACCACCGCGCTGTGAAAGTGTCGATGGCGCACGTGCGGACCGCGTACGTGGAGCGTTAAAAGGTCTCTCGAGATGCATAGTGATTTTAAGTGCGGAAGTTACGAAACCGAGTGGGCGTGCTCTCACTCTCCCCTGCATCGGCTGGGCTAGCCACTCTGGCACTGCAGTGAAACCAGGGCAGCGTTTCGCCTACTACTGCTAGCGCGTGTGTTGAGCGAAATTACACTAGCGTATCTGCTGTGCACCTGTCTCCATAGTGAACCAAGGTGCACAAACGGCTTTGAGTGGAACGGACAATACACGTAGAGCTATGAGAGCTCATAGTGTTCCTTCTGTCTCATCTCGTGCACCACTGATGTGCGACATCTGCGAATCCAGTGGCAGCGCTCCTCATCACGCCAGTGTTGCGAGACGCCTAATAGACGCCGCCGGGCCTTGAGTGTAGTGTCGCACAAGCGCGTCGCACGCGCGTAGATTCGGAACGGCGTCGCAGGAGCTTCGGTATAACGCTAAACCTTGTCATCGCTTTGAATGCATCGTGATTCGAGTCAAACACGTCAACGTATTGCTTTATATTAGGAGGTTCTCGTATGAGCTTTCGTCGCACGTGAACGCGTTAACCGGTACATTTAAAGCTTTTATATATGATATAAACAAAACAAGGTATGTACCTAAATTCCGCAACGGCATGTTTATAACTTTTAGAAGCAGAAAAATTTCGCATCGATCCTTGGGCATGTCAGTTAATTGATGATTGCTGCGTCTGATAATTTATCTAGAACCCGAACATGTCAACGACACCGTGATGTTGGTGAACATTTCAAACAACTTTCGATGAGTAGAGGACCATTAGGGCAAATTATGAGGAAAACGATTTGAGGCTGATGGAAAACAGCAAGCTCGTAGAGTTGGTAAAAAAATGTGGCACAAACTGGCGGTATAGAATGGCATGAAACACTTCGAAGGGCAAGTATTACTTGCATGGCCTCTTTTATACCAGTAAATAAATCTGCCTCGCAGCCTTAGTGCCCTGCATTCAATTTGTAGCCTATGTACTCTATAAGCCACTGAAGTGCAAACCACACTTTAAAAGAAGTGCTATACAAGTATACAACTCATAACGAATTATCGGAATCATGTTTAATAAACTTTCACAAGATTTACGCCATTTTACAAGGTTCACGCCATTGCACTGAGGCGGCTGCCTTGTCACTGCCAGTAAACATCATCATCATCATCATCCGTCTGGTTACGCCCATTGCAGAGCAAAGGCCTCTCCCATACTTCTCCAACTACCCCGGTCATGTACTAATTGTGGCCATGTTGTCCCTGCAAACTTCCTAATCTCATCCGCCCACCTAACTTTCTGCCGCCCCCTGCTACGCTTCCCTTCCCTAGGAATCCAGTCCGTAACCCTTAATGACCATCGGTTAACTTCCCTCCTCATTACATGTCCTGCCCATGCCCCATTTCTTTTTCTTGATTTCAACTAAGGTGTCATTACCTCGCGTTCGTTCCCTCGCCCAATCTGCTCTTTTCTTATACCTTAACGTTATACATATAATTCTTCTTTCCATAGCTCGTTGTGTCGTCCTCAATTTAAGTAAAACCCTTTTCGTAAGCCTCCAACTTTGTGCCCCGTACGTGAGCACTGGTAAGACACAGCTCTTATATACTTTTCTCTTGAGGGATAATGGACACCTGCTGTTCATGGTCTGAGATTACGTACGAAACGCACCCCAGCCCATTCTTATTCTTCTGATTATTTCAGTCTCATGATCCGGATCCGAGGTCACTACCTGCCCTAAGTAGATGTAGTCCCTTACGACTTCTAGTGCCTCGCTGCCTATCGTAAACTGCTGTTCTCTACCGAGACTGTTAAACCTTAGTTTTGTGCAGATTAACCTTTAGACCCACCCTTCTGGTTTGCCTCTCTAGATCAGTGAGCATGCATTGCGATTGGTCCCATGAGTTACTAAGCAAGGCAATATCATCTGCTAATCGCAAGTTACTAAAGTATTCTACATTAACACTTATCCCCAATTCTTCCCAATCGAGGTCTCTGAATACCTCCTGTAAACACGCTGTGAATAGCATTGGAGAGATCGTATCTCCCTGCCTGACGCCTTTCATTATTGGGATTTTGTAGCTTTCTTTATGGAGGACTACGATAGCTGTGGAGCCGCTCTAGATGTCTTTCAGTATTTTTACATACGGCTCGTCTACACCATGATTCCGTAATACCTCCATGACTGCTGAGGTTTCGACTGAATCCAACGCCTTCTCGTAATCAATGAAAGCCACATATAACGGTCGGTTATATTCCGCACATTTCTCTACCACCTGATTGATAGTGTGAATATGGTCCATTGTTGAGTAGCCCTTACGGAATCCTGCCTGGTCCTTTGCTTCGCAGAAGTCTAAGGTGTTCCTGATTCTATTTGCGATTACCTTAGTAAATACTTCGTAGGCAACGGACAGTAAGCTGATCGGTCTATAATTTTTCAAGCCTTTGGCGTCCCCTTTACCTTACCGCCAGTAAACCTTTACCTTTACCGCCAGCAAACGCCACAGTTTAATTCAATGAATTAAATTGTGGTGTTCTTGAACACTGCAATAACGCATACGCAAGCGTTCAAAGTGACAGTCGGTAACAATAAAAATTCTTCAAGTCAGCAAAAATATGAGTAGCACCACAACAGCGGGATCATCAAAATGTGTTGCTTCAGGTCAACGGAGCCTATTACGAGCGCCACCTCTATGAAAACGCTGCTCATGAAGCCGCTCTTTTGGTGAAGCCGCAAGGGAGAGGACGCTACCATATTGTGAGTGTTCGCCTTACACCACCTGCTCAGTGGTATCAAAATCAGTTTCACGTTTCGTCCTCTCTCGCAGGCAGGCCTCATTAATTCGACGCATTTTATAGAACCACTCAGAAACCACATGGATTTCATGGGAAGAACTCCACATTTATTATCGCGGATTCCCGCCTCAACAGAAGACGCTTTCTACAAAATGATAAGTAAGCATATTTGAAGTTATTATACCCTAGCTGGTTACAACTTTTGGAGTTATACGCGCGCACCAAACAGACGTGAAAGTTACCGCTCATAAACAATATATTACAAGTACATAATAATAGTTGTTTTTATGTTTTCAACAGCCTGCAATATCAATAATTAGCGGTATGTGTTACTATATACCCAAATTAGGAGCAAGGCCTCCCTCCCCCCCCCCCCCCCCCCCATTGACAGACTACCATTACTAATTCGTAGAATGGTACTATGACCTCAGTTCTATGTTCGGCGTCTGGGCTTTTTGTTTACTCTGAATATTAACCCACCTTGATACATGTTAAATGGAAAAGATGGGGCCCAAATATATTTATTGCCACTAATCACCGCTGGCACATATTCGATTGGTAGACCACGATGACTGTATTTTTGAATCTAGGAAGCATTGATGTGCCTTTGTCATGACAGATTTGAGGACCTTTGTACAGCTGACATGCGGGAAGCAATCGCTCAGGCATGCCGATACATAAATGCGTTTTAAGTGAGTCGTGCGCAGTTGACATTTTGTTTTCGTTTTATGAACTAAAACCTCCATAAAATTTGGGTAATACGTAACAGTAGAGGTCTGTAACAGATCACGGGAACGTGTGTACTTTTCCTCATCTAGAATAGTATTGCTGGTAAATGTACCCCTCTCCACTAAAGAATCTTGTTGAACAAAAATTTTCAGCTATCTCATCATATTATCCGTGGTCTTTCCTGCCAATTAGAGGAAGGAACCACAACGCCTCCTTTCATTTCATTTTCAGGATACCAGCGTAATTACCTAGCTTTCAATTAGAAAAAATTACGCAGGTCCCACGCATTGCGCAAATAGAAGCGAAACAGGCTTTATTGAGATGGATTGACAAAACATTGGCCTATGATAAAAACCGCGTAGTGGATTTGGGCAACAAATGCGCATCGCAACATGCCCGTAACGGTAATCAGCCCCGGCTGAGTATCCAGCAGAGCAAAGCTAAGTCAGTTGAGGGGCGGTGCTTTTATGTCATCACGTTCGGGGATATTGTCACATTCGTGAGATTTTGCGTTACTCGACACCGAACGCGATGAAGCAAACGACCTTAAGCGTTCCTGGCAAGATAGCGACCACGGCACAGCGCCATGCGTGCGCCAGCTGGAACTGCATGGCAGGTTTGTCGAGGTAAAAAGAAAGTCACACTTTCGGCCGACAGGCAAAGCATTATTTGCAATAGCAGATTATTGGACAGCTACATGAAATAAGGTTAGTCGCTTTATCAGCTGCATGAGCTGCAGTAACATCTTTATGGCTACTTGTCACGCGCGCGAAGGCAACCACGAGCACATCTCGTTCGATGACCGCGGTCACTCGGTCTCAGAACGCTGGCGCGATGAAGAGCGGCAGCAGCGGCGAGTGAATTCCTCTTCACGCTAGCTCTCACTTAAGAGGAAGCTTTAGCTCGGGCCCAACTCCAACGCTGTCTATTCAAATACATGTAAAACGCAAAAACGATTTTCTGAGATAACCGCTGGATCTATTTTAATGGAATTTGTTGCACTTGAGATAGAAAGGTAAATTTTAGTCACTGTTGAAAGCGTAATTTAGATTTAAGGCCTGAACTTTGTTAAAAACATTTTCAAATATTCGAAAGTGTGAACAATATAGAAGCACGAAGTTTACACATTAATAACTCCTCATCAAGAACAGATATCGCGGTTCTGTGAACAGCACCTACTAGCTCAATGAAAGCGGAGAATGTTTGCATATCATGTTATGTTTTACGAGAATTTGTTACGTTTTCTACAAGAGTTCTGCAAAAGCTGTATTTGGATATTACTAAGTCTTTTTGAAATTCATGTGTAACATATCAATTTTGTATGCTTTAGATGCACATTAGATGCAATTCACATAATTATGGTATGGTATTTCTTTGCTGAGTTGCAGAGTTGTAAACTTAATAACTTCGTTTTCTGAAGATTTTCAATTTTCGCCACTTTTAAATAAAGAATGGGTGACGCAAACGAAAAATTTTAAACAAACAGTCACTAGATTTCAAATATTTCTTTTAAATGCAACTATGCTCGTCAAATATGGTGCAGTGGTTGCCGAGAAAAACGAATTCATCTTTTACACGTATTTATGTACGAGCCCCCGAGCTAAAGCTTCCACTTAAACCCAAACTAGGCGCGCGGGTAGAGAGGGCATACGGAGCCACCATCTACATCCCGCCGGCTAGCCTTCGAAACCAGCGCAGATTGCCTCAAAGATAGGACGCACGCGGCCGCGTTCAGCAGCCGCAGCTGGAGTATAAGAGGAGAGGCACATTTACCTGTGCCATTCCCGAATCCCCTACTAGCATTCGCACATCTCCCTGCACCCCCCCGACCTCTTGCGCGCTAGAGAAGAAGGCGCCCATCTTCCCTCTCTTTCCCCCTTGCGAGCGTGAGAAGGCACCATCGCATAAAGGCCCCATACCTGTAGGCTCGCCCTCGCAAGCTTTCAACCACACCTACCGCACACGGAGCGCCGCCGCGAAGTTATCGCATTTCGACTTCATACGGAACATCACGGCGACACTGACGCCGGTTGAAATTCGCCTGGAGCGTCCATATAATTGATATCGCAATAAACCAGATACCCTCGCCTACGAGAGGGCATTCGAACTTCATAATAGCGTTTGCCTGAGCTTGTTGGTTGCACATAGCACAATTGGTTTCCAGCAGAACATTCGCCTAGAAACTAATTGTGCTAGGGCATTGAACGCACCGAAGAACGCTGCACAGTGTACAGGCGGCGGCAAACTTCAATGATAGTGCGAATGCAATTGGTTAGTTCATGATATGGAGAGGGAAACACCATCAGCGGATGCTGAAAGTAAACAAGTTTCGCGTCATGTGACTAAACTGGCGACCCTCATTGGCGGAAGCGCGCGTAGCATTGCGACGCGAGACATTTTTGTAGCTGGAATAGCAAGAGCATTTACTCGGTGAGAAGTACGGCTACAAGCCCAATCTCTGATTAGTCTGAAAGGAAGCTTCGCATGAAAAAACCCGGAATTATTGATAGCAGTCACGTATTTCGTTTCGAATAAACTAATTTACAAGGAAGACAGGCTTCACCGTGATCACATCAGACAATATTAAAAAGAAACAGCCATTTCCAAGATGCGCAAAAGCTATTCACAGCATTTTACGGCTGCTGTGCCAAACGACGCTGGTTGAAGATTTTTGTAAAGCCAGCCATTATGCCAGCAATTAACGATACAGTATTTCAGTACTTCCTTTCCCACAAAATTTATATAGGAGCACCGTGCACGGTAGCATATGAAGGAATGAATAAGCAGAATTAAGGACTATATTTAGTGGCACTGCGATGTCCCAAAATTATGTTCCCTAGAATAGACAGATGCTTCGTATACTGCTTCACAAGTGGGAATTACAATGTAAAGTGCATTAGCACGCTCTTACTTCGTGTGCAACTGCACACTAGCACTTAATCTGCGCTTCAAATGGGACTCTTCTGTGTAATTTAGAACGGATGTCATTTTCTTTCTGCCTCTTCATTTACCTTATAGCCTGGCGCTGAAATCAAGTCATTAATGTTGCGCGGAAGTGTTTCGCCTGGCCACATCGTAAGGTACAATGCAACGACCAGCGAGCAATTTCTTCCAACTCATGATCGCACAAACGTTTTATAATTCCACTGCGCTTACAAAGTTACACAAGCTCGGTTCTAGGCACTGGTAAATGTGTTATGAAAAGAATTATACGTGGCTCTGCTATCGCAAAAACCAGATTCCAGTGGATGTGGGGGAAGGCCAGTAAAGTAGTGCCATCCGCAAGACACATGAGCACTGGCGACGCGTCCATACGACGTCCGCCAAAGGCGTCTACTACGGCGTCCGTGACTCGCTTGGCCAACGCCGTACAATACGCCGCGGTTGTCTCCATTCCGTACGGAGCGGCGGGCGAGGAGTACATCGAGGCATCCTAGCAGCCGCCGGAGGAGAACGCCCCTCCTCCCTCGCTTGACCCTACTACCTCGCGCGCCACCAGAGAGGGCACGCATCCAGGCCGCGTTGCTCCCTCACGCACGCGAGATTGAACCGCGTTGGCCTGCAAACCGTCACGCGCTTTCACTCATGCGGGACCTCACGGCGACGGCGACGGTAGAAATCCGCTTGGAGTGTCCATATAATTGCTATCGCAATAATAAATGCCAAAAGAGTGCACACTCCCATAGAGCCGGACCACGTTTTTCGATCGCTTGCGCGTCGCTCCTTGTCCCCCACAAGGTTACAAGACGCCGCGGTTGTGTCCACTCTGTACGGAGCGGCGGGCGACGACGACATCGAGGCACCCTAGCAGCCGCCGGAGGAGAACGCCCTTCCACCCTCGCCTGACCCCGCTACCTGACGCATCACCGAAGAGGGCACGCATCCGGGCCGCGTTCCTCGCTCGGGCATGCGAGATTGAACCGTGTTCGCCGGCTCACCCTCACACGCTTTCACTCATACGGGACCGCAGGGTGATGGCGACGGCCAAAATCCGCTTGCAGTATCTATATAATTACGATATTATCGGGAGATACTCAAGAGACGAGCCGGCGCGAGAACGACGATGTAGTTGGTCTGTGCCTTGACGCGGGCTAGTGTCGGACTGGCGGTCTGGTTCCAGTGTAAATAGCCTGTAAATATTCTCTTTTTTCTGTCTTTCTACACGTAACATTCTGGTGGAGGTTAGCGATCCCCGTCCTCACCACGGAACTCCGCAGTGGTCGGTACATCAAGCTTGTCACCATGCCTCCCGGTGACGTGACCACCTCCTCAACGGATTCGGCTTGTCCAACTGCTTCAATCGTCACGGTTGCACAACATCGCGACACTGGTGTGTTCTGTGGCCTGCAGGGACAGGACGTCGACGACTGGATCAAGCCATATGAACACTACAGTGCTAATAACACGTGGGACCAAACGTTTATGCTCGCCAACGTCATCTTTTGTCTCAACGACACCCCACGCGTGTGACACCAGACGCATGACGACGAGATAACTAGTTGGGACAGTTTCAAAGAAAAGCTACCGGAACGGCTCGGCATTGGCCGCAAGGTTGCCGCGAGAAAGGCTCTTGCGTCTCGTGTTCAGACGTCTACAAAGCCGTACATTTCGTACATCCTCGACGTCTTCGCTCTATGCCACAAAGCTCACGATGCTATGTCTGAAGCAGATAAAGTGTCACATGGCCTTAAAGACATCGCCGACGATGCTTTCAGTTTGCTTGTTTTCGGCAAGGTCTCGACAATCGAAGCCAATATTAAAGAATGCTGTCGCCTTGAACAAGCTAAGAGCCGCCTTATCACACACCCCATCACGCTGCTACCCAACACTGCTGCTACGTCGATATGTGAAGGTCGACCGCGTCAGGTCACCACCTGTGAAGACGTCACCCGTATTGTTCGCCGCGAGCTCGAGGCCGCCTGTTCGCCAGCTTTCTCCGCGACGCCTCCCGATCCGCCAGCAACCACGATTGCGATGATTCAGGCAGTAGTCAGACAGGAATTTGAGAACATGGGTCTGAACTCCGTGTGTTCAACGTCTCAACCCAGCTTTCCCCAGTTCTCTACCGGCCCTGCTCGTCCCAGGCAGTTATTTTCTGCCATATCTCGCTTGAGTCCGTCCGAATGGTGTACCGCTGATGACAGGCCGATTTGCTTCCACTGCGGTCGCATCGGCCACGTCGCTCGTCACTGCCGCAACCGATGGCCACCACCTCCTCGGACATACGCCGCCACTTATTCCCGCACCTTTGAACCTTCTGTTACCTATGCCACCCGCCATGAACCCACTGCCACTGATGCCCCATTCGTCTACAAGTGTCTCAAGATAAACAGAAGGAAGTAAGGAAATAAACTTTATTCGAGGTGCTGCAGGCCACGAGAGCTTTGGGCTCTCATAGGTGGGCGTCTCCCACGACGGAACCGGGAGGTTGAGTTTCCTGGCGGCGGCGTGGATCTGTTGGGCGGCCCAGAGTTTGGGAGCGAGTTCTTCGCTCCGGATTGCTTGTTCAAACTTGCGCTTGTCCTGTTCGCAGTTTATGTGAACTTGCGAGCAAGGCCAGAGTAAATGATAGACGTTAAGGGATCTATTGCAATTGGTGCAATAAGTCTAGTCGTAGAGCTCAGGCATGTAATGGTGTAGTCTGTTTTGCTTGGGGTATGTGTCTGTTTGTAGCATTCTGAGTGTAACCGCTTGAGCTCGAATGACCGTGCGGTGTGGCGTGCTATACTCTCTACGTTGTAGGTAGTAGTGTTTAGTGATTTCATTGTGTGTAGTGGGGACGTCCTTGTTCTCCGAATGGTTGGATGAAGCCGTGCGGTCTGTAAGCGCGCGCGCAGCCTCCTGTGCCGCCTCGTTAAGGTTGGGGACGTCGCCGATATTTCGTCGTAAGTGTGCCGGGAACCAGTATATGACGTGTTTCTTAATCTCTTTCTTTGTAACAATTCTGAGAGCCTGTGCGCAGACCGTGCCCTTTCGGAAAGCTCTGAAAGTGGCTATGGAGTCGCTGTAGATATGGCAAAGATTGTCGTCGGTGAGCGCAACAGTGATCGCAACCTGTTCGGCCTGTTCAGGCTTCCTTGAAATTACCGTGGCTGCATGTCTTGCGGATCCGCGGCCGTCCGCAACCGCCACTGCGAAAGCTTTGTTTCCTGCGTATGCAGCCGCGTCCAGAAAAGCTGAGCGTTCGCGGTTCTCCAAGGCTTGGTTAAGGAGGAATTGTCCTCTCGCTTGTCGACTGCCCTTGTTGTTTTCGGGGTGTACGTTTCTGGGTACAGGTCGGACCGTGATCTTGGCACGGCTGTCCAGTGGGAGATCCGCAGTCTTTTTCTGTGTTTCCTTGAGCAACGCTTAGCTTCCCTAGGATCGTGCGCCCCGGAGGCGTCGTCGAAAGCCTCGCAAGCTGGGCGCGCTGCAGGGCTTCGGCAATTTCTTCCAGGGTGTTGTGCATGCCGAGGTGCTCCACCTTCTCGTTGCTGGTGCTGGTCGGAATGCCGAGGGCTTGCTAGGTGGCCATTCTGATTTGGGCATTAGGTCTGTCTTTTTCGGATCGTGACCAATTGAGCATTGCCGTAACGTATGCGACGTGACAGGTGACGAACGCGTGTATGAGTTTGATGAGATTATGTTCCTTGAGGCCCCTGTTTCTGCTTGCAATTCTTCTGATGAGCCCGATAGCGTTGTTAATCTTGGTGATGAGCTTCCGAACCGTAGAGGCATTCACGTCTTTAGCCTCTGCGATCATACACAGGACTCTGATTTTGTCGACGTACGGTATGGTGTGTCCCGAATTGGTTCGTACCGTAATTTCTTGATTATAATTGAAGTCTGGCGAATCTAGCGCCGAGGTTGAGGTCGGAAGTGGTGTCCACAATGTATTGGTGAGAGAGGTTATGGAACGCTTTCTCGAGATCCAACCCGAGAATGGCCTTGGCGTTTCTAATGCGGTCATCAATGATTTGGTGCTTGATTAAAATCATGGTGTCTTGAGTTGATAGACCGGGTCTAAATCCGATGAGGGTGTGCGGTAACAGTCCCTTGTTTTCGAGGAATCTGCAGACTCTGTTCTGAAGGGCGTGTGCCGCAGCCTTACCCCCGCACGACGTGAGTGATATGGGTCTGAGGTTCTCGACGCCCGAGGGCTTTTGGGCTTTGGGATGAGAACCGTGGTGGCGTTCTTCCGTTCCGGTGGGATCCTACCGGAAGACCAGACCTGACTGATTCGTTCTGCTAGGAACCGGACGGAGTCTTCGTCCAAGTTACGAAGGGCCTTGTTACTAATACCGTCCGGACCTGGGGCCGATTTTCCATTCAGGTTTTGAAGGACCGCCCTGATTTCTTCAAGGGTGAAGGGTTCGTCGAGGTCGGGGTTGTCCACGCCCGTGTACGGGGAACCGCGTGCCTCGGCCTCGTTTTCGTGGCTGCTCGAGAGTGGCATGTATCTCTCTGCGAGTCCTGCCATAAATTCCTGCTCGTTGAAGGTTTTGAGTTCGCGTTTCGCTATCTCGTCAGCCGCCTTGGTCTGGGAGCTCCTGGTTTGACCTTTGTTAAGAAGGTGTTTGAGCAGGTTCCAGGTTTTTCCCGATGTCATGCTGCCATCGGCTCTTGCGCATACTTCGTCCCATTGTTGGTTGGAGAGTACCACACAGTGGTGCTCAATGTCCTTGTTCAGTGGTGCGACCTTTTTCCTAAGTCTTCTATTGAGTCCATCTCTGCAATATGGATCTTTTCGCTTCCAGCATGTGAGCGAGCTTAGTGTCCATCCCGATTGTCTGGGTATCTAATTCTATTTCTTTAGTCGCGTTGCGGGTGTCCTCCTTGAGTTTTTGCGTCCATTGTTATAGTGTGGGGGTCTTGTCGGTACGTTCCTTTCTTACCTGTCTAAACGCATCCCAATCCGTGTCTCTCCATTTTCGTTGTGGTTTCAAGGCCATTGCTATTGATGTTTCCACAATGTAATCGTCGCTGCCGAGGTCGTCGCCGGTATTATGCCAAGTGGCCCCCTCGGTGTTAAGGACGAAAGTGAGGTCTGGGGTGGTGTCCCTCGAGACCGAGTTGCCCATCCTGGTGGGTTAGAGCGCGGACGTGATCAGGTTGAGCCCCATCTCTTCCGCATCGGTGGCAAAATTTCTGCCTTTGGCGTTGGTGACGCTGTAGCCCCATTCTACGTTTGGGGCGTTGTAACCTCCCGCAATAATCAGCGGGTTGTCCCCGGCTTGGTCCCTGGCCTTCTTCAACAGTCTTCTGAAACTTTGCGTTCTGTGGTTCAGGCTGCTGTACGTGTTGAGTGCTAGTATGCTCTTGGCCTTTTTGCCTTTGGGAAAGACTTCGATGAACAGGTGCTCGCATTTGCTGTCAGGATTACTTCTATCAATTTCGGCCCACGCGAAGCAACGCTACGACCTCCATCACCGTGATGTCCATTTTGTGCCCGGCACCCTCTTGTTGCTTTGGTCACCATCGGGTAAAGTTGGATTTTGTGACAAACTGCTTTCCTATTATAAAGGCCCATACGCGTGCTCCGCCAAGTGACCGATCTTGACCTATGTGTCCTAATGTGTTGCAAAAACATATTCTTCGGACGTGTAATTGCTTGGGCCACAAGGTATGCGCTCGTAGATGTGTAGCCGTCGTGGTCGTTGCATCCTCGCCATTCGCGCTTTCTGAGGTGGCTCTCACCAAGGCGCCATTGGCAGGCCATTGTAGACGTATTCTCGTCATGCACTGGTTGCTACAACGGCATCATATGCCGTTGTAATCGTTTAATCGAGATTACTGCAATTCGTCACCCAGCTGCCAGCATTGCTTTGTCTTCCCGCATTCATCGTCATACAGGCTTCGTGATAGAGTCGCTGTCGTCCCATGTCCGTCATACACTCGTTCGTCATCACATTGTCTTTCTACGTTGTCATGTTATCGTCGTCACTTCCTCGTCGTCATGCATTCGTTGTCATACCGTCGCCGTGATGCCGTCTCGGTCGCCCTTTCGTCATGCTGTGCCATCACGAGGTCATTTAACCATCCGCTTTACTTCAGTAACAGCATCGCATTATCACCATGCCGTCCTTGTCATTCCGCCTTCGCCATTCCATCGAGGTCAGTCCTACGTTATTGCATCGCAATCATGCTGTCGTCAATAAATCGTAATTATGACGCCGTAGACGTGTCATAACAACCATGGCGTCTTCGTCAGACGGTCGCTGTGCTGCGTGCGTTGTCATACCATAGCGCTCGAGTTATTGTCTTTACTCTAGATTCACCATTTGACTGCCATCATGGGTTTGTCGTCATACAGGCGTTGTGATACAGTCGTCGTCGCATTGCCGTCATACACTCATCGTCATATTATTGTGCTCATACCGTTGTCATGCCATCTTCATTATCACACCATCGTCATACACTCATCGTCATGCCTTCATTGCCATACTGTCATCTTGCTACCGTGGCGTTCATTGTATCATTGTCATTCCATTTTCGTTATCCGACTATCTTCATGCAATGGTCGTCACACCTTTCATCTTCCCACAGTTGTCGTCATACTGTTGACGCAATCCTTTCTTAACGTCATTCTGCCATCGTGATCATTTCATCAACGTCATATCATCGTAGGCATAACGCCTTCACAATTATTTGACGAAATTCCTTCTTCATCGTCCTATCCTTTTATACCATCATTTGTACAACGTAATTAAGCGACCGTTACCATGCCATCGTCGCCATGCCGTCCCGCGTGTGCTGTCTTCGCCACTTCAGCTTTGCTATCCGGTTGTCCTCATGACATCATTTTCGCGCCATCGTAGTTCTACACTCGTTCTCATCCCACTGCCATCATGTCATTGTTTTCAAATGTCGTTATAACGTCATCATAATTGAACAACTGTCATCTCACTGTCGTCTAATCGCATTTGTCGCTCTGTCGACGTCCTTGCGTCGGTGCGATACAGTCGCATTCATGGAGCCATGATAATGGGCGACCTGGGCAAGCATGTGCCATAGCGAAGTGGGATGGTGCTGCAGTATGCCGCATATTAACAAAGCAACGAAAGTCTCGGAATGATCACTAGAGATAATAAATAAGCATGACATCAAATACCACGTGTCTCTACTTTGCTCGAAAGCTAGTTGCATTAACGTGGACAGTTATTTTCGATGAGTCCTCTAAGATGAGTTCTGCCGTAGTTTCTATTTGTTGCAGTTCATCAAATAACTGGACAATTGGCTTCACAAACAAGCACCACTGACAAAGACGTTTAATTTACCGTGCAAAAAAACATTTCCCGTGAATGTCTGCATGAATGAATTACACAGGCACACATTCATCTTTGTGCTCCAGCATGAATAATTGAATTGCTATCTGACTGATGTACGACTTCCTTGTAGCTATAAAGTACCCCTTCCATATACACGTACATGTAATTGGCAATACGAAGGTTTCAAGCGTTTTGTAATTTTCTTAATTGCCAATTGTTTTCCTTCATATGCCCCATCAGTATGCCTAATTCTCAACTTCTATTGCAGAAGTGAAATCTCGCACGAATGGAAATGTGTCCCTTCCAGGTTAGTATAACTACTTGATACAAGCCCATCTTCATCCCCATTTCTGGCACGGAACTGATTACCCTCATTTCTTACCAGAAGCAAGAGCGGAGCCCGTTGGACTTGTCGTGGAAGTGGCTATCATTAGCGATTACTCTCATACGCTGGGTCTTCGAAGGAAGTTGATCAAAGGTCTAGAATACATAATGCCGTACATGTACAAGGTAAATATGCTCGTCCTAATGCTGGTTTCATCTAGTTTGCTTGTCAGATCGGAATCCTCACGTTATTGCACGTGGATATTGTGCCACATTTGCCAGAATTCTGTATTTGCAAGGCTAGCTCTATAGAGAAATGGTCTCCCACCGACATTAGCTCTCATGCTCCTCTGCAGCAGCGAACTTACCGGGTTTCGGGGACAGAAAGGCGGGTTATTGGCGAGCTGTCGTGAGCATGTTGGTTTACGACCGACATGTTCACTAGCGTTGTTTTTCAGCCGCCAAGTAGCCCATGGGCATCCTTGTTACAGCCTTCTTTTTAGACATAAAGTTTGCTCAATCTCATTTTACATTGTTTATTGTCGTTTGAACAAGCTTGTCCGAAAGGAACTCTGTCCTCTAGCATGCATTGACGCATGGAAGAGCCAGACTTTTTTCCCATAAATTATCGCTCTGGATAAGCCAACTACCCATGGCCGAGGCTGACCGCTGCAACACAGCATTTGTCCCATCGGACAGCTTGTATGAATTTTATGTTGTGTCTTTCGGCTTTTTAATGAACGGACCACATTTGACCAGATGATAGACATTATTTTGCAAGGCCTGAAGTGGCCAACATGCATCTGATATTTAAACGAGGTTATCGTGTTCACGCCCGATTTCCTGACACATCTCCAACGCCTGAAACAAGTTCTGACCTGCGTTACGCAATCTGGCCTGCAGCTTAGCTTTATTAGGTATTTTTGAAGTCAAAATAAATAACCATTTTGGGCCCTCCTGTTTTTAAACATGGTCAACGTCACGATCCCGCTATGTTGCTGTGGTCAGATTTTTATGCCAACGACACTCAAGGAAATCCGTAGCTTCCTAAGCCTGCGCTCCCATTTTCACCATTTTGTGTAACCTTAAAGATGAGAGTGTTGACACGCGAGGCGCTAGTGGTAGCTGCCACTACTACTAGCGCAATGTTTATTTTAAAAAAACTCCGCGCTCTTCGCGCAATCGAAACAATCGTAATATCTGCCATAAGAGCTATGCGTTGATTATATCATTTGATTTAAAGTTCTGTAATTTATGGACAAGGGGATATGATCTTCTTTTTCCTAACGATAACCACGAAGAATACCCACTGGATGTGGGTCAAATGACGATGTCTCGGCGAAGGAGGTCGCATACCTTTCTTGTACTAACGCAATCTACTGCAGTGATAACATGGTGTTGTAGTTGCCGCCTCCGAGAGAGCGAACTAGTGGCGATGTAGTTGAGCTCCGTACGTGACAGGGTTTAACGGCGTAGGAAAAAGCGCGGAAATGGCAAAGTAGCTGGATAATCTTGGAGTGAATAACATGATGCAGTCCATTGGCAAAAGAGAGCTCTACAGATTCGGAGGAAATGCGCCAGAAGGGTCGAGTACACTCAGCGCACTAACGTCGACGGGTGAAGACCTAAATATGCTACTGATGAAACGATCAGAATACACAGAATAAAAATAAGCTGCAAGCGTGTTTCCACGCTTGCAACTTGGCGGAAAGGGATGTATGAATCATGTAGCGTTCCTAGTTAAAGGACACAATAGACGTAAAACATTGCTGTGGAACTGACGTCCATCTGGTCTACCTTTTATTCTAACTTCATTCTTCTCTTCTCCTATCCCCAGGTTTCTGCGCTTCTTCATCTTCTATTCGAAGGCTCATAGCGCTTCACTCTTCCACGTTTCCTTTTCTAACCTCCCCTGGGGTAATACTTGAAAACGTTTCCAATCGAAGCACATTCAACTGAGCCCCGTTCACCAATGTACCACACAGTCTTCAATGTCCCTTTTTCAGTGGCTGTCTTTGTCACAGAATAAGGACCATAAAATTTGGCACTGGATTCCCTTACTCCTTTCTAACTAGAATGAGGTCGGTGACTTGAATGTCTAAGATATCTGAGGAATGTCTCGTGTCAAAATTTTTTTATTCGTTTACGCCACTTCTCCTCCTGCGATTTCTGTTTCGTCTCCTCGACGATCTTGAGATTTTCTAACAGCCCCAGTTCACGGTCTGCCTGAAGAATAGGGGTTTCTCCTGAAGAAGCGAACTGCAAGCTCCATCCTAAACCATTGGTGTAGGAGCGATTGTGATGTCTTACAGTTGTTTCTCAAGAGCATTTCTATCCGCCAGGAACACTATTGCACATCCTGAAGTATTGTTTCATATCTCGTATAGCACGCTCTGCAAGCCCATACGCCGCGCGATGGTATGGCGCACATAATTTGATTGATATATTGTGTTCTCGAGCTCATCTAGCTAGTTTTTCACTCTCGAACGCTGGACCGTTGTCACGTACAATCGTCCTGGTTGTCCTAAACATATCCCGTTAGAGGAGGGCGATGACACTATTCGTATCTTCTTTTCCTGCCCGTGCTGCGATCATCCTGGTGCATTCATCTATGGCCCGAAGAAAAGCTTGCGTTTTGCGAACTCCTTCTCTTTTCTCAGCTCGGCGAAATGCAGGTGCATAACTTCAAAAGGCACGTTCGAGTGGCAAGGTATCATCATGGCATCCGTAGGCTGCTTATATTTCACTTTGTTGACTTGACAAATGTGGCATGAACGAACGGATTGACGTCTTCCTTCATGTGAGGCCACGTAAATTTCTTGACTAGCTTGATGTAGGTGCGTCAAAATACGTCGTGTCCTCCAGATTCTGGGCTATCGCGGTACAAATAAAGATCCCTGGAAACCAGCGTTGGCGGGACTTGATAGCGACCTTCCATAAAAATCAGTTGTTCAGTGCCTTTCCACAATTTTACTTCATTGATTTCTTTCTGTTGTACTTTGTTGGACAGGGTCATCAGTCTTGACAATGCATTTGCATCAGTCAAAAGGGGTCCAGGTATGTGGAAGATGGGGAAATCGAACTCCTGCAAGTAGTTCATCTATCTGGCGATACGTCCCTTAGGTTTGGTGATATTCAAGAGATTAGTGAGGGCCTGGTGATCGGCGAACAAATTAAACTCCGCACACTCTAGGTACGTACGGAAGCACTGATTTGCTTTAAGGACGGCAAGAGCTTCCTTTTCGGTTGTGGTGTAGTTGAGCCCAGGTGGCTTGAGAGTGCAGCTGTAGTAACCTACTACGTGTCGCTTTTCTCGGTCGGATGCTTCTGGGCATTTCTGCTAGAAGAATGCACCTGTTCCATATTGTGAGGCACCGGTATTCAGTTGAAAGGGTAAAGTGAAATGTCGTATGCGTAGAATAGGGTCAGCAGAAATTCTGTGCACCATATCATGGCAGACTCTCTGAAATTCCTCATCCCACTCAAGTAGAACTTCTTTCTGCGTTAGGTGGGTGAGGCATCTTGTTTTTATGGCAAAGGCTTTTATGAAAGGTCTGAGATGCCCTGCTAATCCCAAAAATACACGCAATGAGTGAACGTCATATGGTTTTACCAGTTCGAATATCCTCGCGCCTTACTCTTGTTTGGTGCTTTTCGTAGTGCCACCACAGACTCTTCCAAGAAACACAACTTTTGTTCGATGGAATGCACTTTTCTTAAAATTAACCTTGAGGTGTGCCAAGCTCAAGGCATTTAATACCTGAGACAAGTGTTCCTGATGCTCAGCCTCTGTTTTGGAGAAGACGATAATATTGTCTATGTACACATTACAAAAGACACCTAGGAAAGGCTTCAGGACTTCGTTCATCTTCTGGAACCATGCTGGCGAGTTTTTTGAGCCAAAAGGAAGCCGGTTATACTCCTACAGATCGAAGGGCGTGATAAAAGCTGTGTACATTTTTGTTGATTCGGTTAGCGGAATCTGCCAGAAAATCTTTGCACAAGGCAATGCGTGAAAAACATCGGCAACCACCTGTCTCATCTATAATCGTGTCTATCTTCGGCATGGGAAATGGTATAAGTTCTGTCTGGTGATTGAGAACCCTGTAATCTGTGCACAGTCTGAAAGTTCCATCTTCCTTCGGCGCAATAGTTATGGGAGAGGCGAAGGGGGACACCGAAGGCCGGAATATATCAGCGTCTAGCATCTCCTGCACTTCTTTCTTCAAACATATCTTGCGCTCTCTTCACATGTAATATAGTGGTTTTCGGATGACGGTCTTGTCGGTTAGTTAGAAAAGCACCTGGTGTGACTTCATCGCTTGTGGATAGCGTCCTATGCATACCAGTTCAGGGTAGGTCGTTGCAATATCCTCCGAGCACTTGACAACTCGCAGGTTAGCTTTTCTATCTTGCTGTGGCTCTTCCCTTGATTGTCCTTCCACTAAAACCGCATCGTCCCAGTAAACGTTGATTTTTAGTTTATATCTGGTCTGGATAGCAGAAAGTCGTACGTCACCCGCTCTATCACCACTAGTTCACTCTCTATTTCATGACCTCGGTACTCGATGTTTGCTGAGGCCCACTGATTATGCATTCTCACTTTTCCATCGTAGCTTTGCACCCGTAGTACTCTCTCACTATGCGGGTGACTTGCATCTACTAGCTTGGCATTTATTATAGGCACGGAAGCACCGCTGTCAACCAAAGTCATCGTATCTGTGTCCCACTTTGACAGGTATGGGAAATAGGCTAGAGCAAGTTAACTAAACAGTCTCCGTTGTTGTCATCGGGTCGGACTGATCACCTTTGTTTATTAGATTTTGTCGTCGGAGACTTGAGTGTCCGAAAGTAGGGGGACAGGGTCGTTGTCGACGTTATTCACCCGACCTCTGTTAGTGCGCCAACCCAAGTTCTCTGTGCTGCCTGCAAGGTGGCTCGGTTCTCGCTGATCACGGCTTGACCAATCCGCACCAGTTCGTCTGAAGCGACTGCTTGAGCTAGCGGTTACTTTCTTCTGAAGTAGATGGTATGTCGTGAAGGCACTCCAGGAGCCCGTCCATAGCTTTGGGTGATCGTACTTGCACTTGCTTCAGGACTGCCGCGCACAGTCCGTGCAATATTAGTTCTACTACGGCAAAAGGGCGCATCATAGGCTCGGCAACCTTTAAAAGAAATACTCGACGAGGGAGCACTGCTTGAGTTTGAAGTTAAGCGCGGCGTTGCATCTTCGCACTAGGTTGCTTCGGAATAATCATCACAAAATTTTCCTTCCAGAGGTTCCAAGAGTTGCCAGCATCTTCAATAATGTGCAGATCGTACCACTTCCGTGCAACACCTCTTAAGTAACTATGCATGTTAGTAATCTGGTGCTCATTAGAGTGCCAGTTGTTGTAATCAGCGGCACATTTATAGAATTCAAGCCAACTTTCTGGACTTGAAGACATGCCGTAAAACGCATCCGGTTCTACAAATTTAGTCACCGGCTTCTCAGCGTTTAGAGAGCTTAAAGTGATGTCACCAGTTGGTTTTGTTGCGCAATCTGTTCTTGTTGTAGCTGAAGAGCTTTCAAAATGAGGCTCACCTCTTTCGTCGAAAACCATGATCCAGAGTCCTTTCGACGCATCGGTTGAAGAACTAATTCGTCAAAGATCGCCAGACACAAGTTCACTTTCACAGCACCCTTCCGACATGTTCAGTAGTATCCTTGGAAGCCTTCTCTAAGACCAGGTTCACGATTTCTGCCGAGTTGAGTTCGCGAGGTAGTTCCACCGCTGGTTCGTCTTGAGCTTCCTATCTCGAAAAGATGGTCTTCTCGGCGAAGGTCTCCTCGACGAAGAATGTTACCACATGTCAGAGTCAGTTGTCGGCTGCGCCAAAGTAATATGGCATTCCTATTTAGAGGACAGAATAGACGTAAAGCATTGCTGTGGAAGTAGCGTCCAACTGGTCTGCCTTTTATTCTAACTTCATTCTTCTCTTCTCCTGTATCCAGGTTCCTGCGCTTCTTCATCTTCTATTCGAAGGCTCATACTGCTTTAAATCACAAGGGCTATCGGCATACGAAAGACTTTGCCGGTCTCAAAAGCAATAATGACACTGTGAATGGAAAAATACAGGCAGCTGAATGGCTGTGTAGGTTTCCCTCGATGATGGGTCTACTTAGAGTGTGATGAATGGCATTGAACGGGTTGTCACACTACCGAAAATCTTTCAGATTAACACCACCGCACTCAATTTCAGAACAGAAAATTTCAGCCAACCATGACTCCATGCCAGCAGGATACAACGATGTCGAACTAAAGAGTCTAGGGATCTTTCGGTTTACTGTAGAGTTTCTTCACAACTTGCCACACAAACATCCCGCCTTGCGCCTTGACGGGCCCGTACTGCCCTTCTTCTACTACGCGTTTAAGGGGTCAAATACACCTTGAAATATCGGGCTGCTCGGCGAGAACTAAGCCATGCACTTTTAGGTCACTTGCATTCTCAACTTCCCCTTTCCGCGCCGCACTACTCCGCGCACGTTTCACTGCTAAAGCATGCTATGCCCGATTACGCGAAATCCGGCATTGCAGGCGGCGGGATGAGAGAATGGTGGTAGCCAAAATGGCCGACGGCAAAGCGACAAAAAAACACAAAAAAGTACTTGCTTTCATGTCAAAATTCCTCAGGGAGGTTCCAGCAAACAAAGTAACTAATGCCTTTGAAAATAAAGATCGGCAAATTTTAGCAATCGTACCCGGGTCTCCGGGGTGCGGGACGAGTACCCTTCCCCGAAGCCACGGTGGCTCCACGGTTCTCGCTAACTAAATGTGTACGTAGCGCGTGCGTCACTGCGCACGTCACGTAGCAGCCATCTGGGTGACTAAACCTGTGGCATAGTTCGAGCGTCGTTGGGCACGTGACGGCGCAGCCAATGGTTTTGAGGTGGTGGTGTATAAAATGAGCGTATAAAATAAAAACTATTAATGTCTAACTGAATACAGATTTGCGGTCGTTCGAGTTATAAACTCCTCGCGGGAAAGCCAGTGGGTTGACCCGCTTGGCGCGTTTTCATTTGCCCTTACCGAAGCGCAGTTGAAACACAGACGACAGCTTGTGTGGACAAGGAATGCGCAGAAAAATGGCAGCCATTGCACTCTGTAAATGTGGGCTAGGAGAGGAGCCGTAAAAAAGATTGGCTGCGGCTTATTAGCTCAGCTAACACTGGATACGCATAGCGAAAGCTTGGTTTACCCTGGTTAAGCCTTGGTTTCACTTGGTTAACCTTTGATTTAGCTGTAATTATTTAGCTGCGAGTTCTCGCCGTTGTTCGAGACTCGGCACCAGGTGGCCGAGCTGAACGGACGTGTCCCCTTTTCGTCTGCGACAGTCACTATTTTCCTTCTGTTACTTTGGGCCTTAGGGCCCAAAAGTCGTATCGACCGTGGCCATGGATGACCCAGAGGCAGCTTCAAACGTTCCATTACCCGAGGACATGGAGTTACAGCAGCTTGAAGACGCCCTCACGCCAGAGGATACGCCAACCCTAACGAGCACCTCGACCGACGCCATGGTAGACGCCACCACTTCGAGGAAGGCGCCGCTGCGTCCAGACGTGAATCCGTTCGCTCCACTTGCTGAACCTGAGCCACCAACGGGAAGCAAAGGCAAGTGCGATGATTTACTCGTCTCAAACCTACTCATTGTACCCACCGCCAAGCATGGGCAGAAACGCGCACGCGGAACCCTGTCCGCGATAGCTGCAGCTGCAGCAGCTAAACCCAAGGCTGCCTTTTGTCATGGCGTCTCTCGCTACAACGGCAACGCGACGCCAGAGTTTAACGCGTATGACTCGGACATGGCCTGTACTCACGAAGATGACAGGGAACAAGGAGCATGGAAGACCGTCACATATAAACGCCGAAATGACAGGGAACAAGGAGCATGGAAGAGCGTCACATATAAACGCCGCAATCCAGGAAAGAAACAAGTGAACGCACGCGCTCAACGCCATTCATACGCTCACACTGTGATCCTAAAACCTCAAGAGCCATGCAGAACCATGCATTAACATTTCATTGTTATTGATGAGGCAATATGGAATCACATTCACAACGCTCCCTCAACGCATGAAAGGGAAGCTGACCCGATCGTTCAGATAAGATATTTGGACAGGAGTAATCAAATAGCGGTTGACACCGATGATCGCGACACGCGAGATGCCCTTCTGACTTTAATACAGCTTCCAATAAATGGCAAGCGAACTGCATTTCAAGCATACGAGGCCGTACAAAAGATCAAATCCGGGGCATTATCCGCAAAGCAGGAGGGATGACTGCCGAGCAGCTTATGATCAACCTGCACTGCCGGAAGTGCGACATTATCAGCGCTCGCCCCATTGGGGAGAAAGGCACAGCTGTAGTCACCTTTAAAGGGACTAGCCTTCCATACAAAATTGGGCTCAAGTCTTTCACAATACGAGTCTACCCATTCAAGTCGCAGGTCTACGCTTGTGAGACGTGCCACAAATTAGGACACGGAAAACAACATTGCCCGAATTTTAACAGCCCGCGTTGTGCCACATGTGGCGGAAAGCAGCATGGCAGTGACGAGGTCTGTCCGAACCAGGGGCCGAAATGCCGCAATTGTGGGGGTAAACACCTCGCAACGGCTCGAAACTGCCCCCAGCGCATAAAGACCAACAAACAGCTGCGCGTGAAGTCAAAACGACCTCAGAAGGAAAGCCAGAAGTCCATGGGATCACAACCGCAAGCTCATGAGCGCCCTCAAAAGACAGTGACCATGAGACACAACTCTTACACTGGGCCTCCCCGCGCTCCATCAACATCAACTCCTGCGATACCGCCGGAAAATAAACCGCTTTCCGACCACGGCAAACATACATTTGCTAATGTCGTCAAGATGGCTAACAGCGAAGCGTTAGAACACGCGAAAGCGAGTCACGCCAGAATTACAGGTCAGTCTGTCCCCGCCTCACTCTCAGCAAATGAAGGTGCACGTGTTCATGGACAAGTCCATGAAACTACCTTTCGAGCCCTCACTGTCGGGGCACCAGAGCAGAGCCAGCATAAGCTGCTAGAAACGCAGCCAAAACCACAAGTTTAGCCTGACTACGAAGCCATCTTCTCTGCATGCCTGGCACAAATGGAACACAACATCATGTCAAGGGTACAAACGATGATAGAACGAGCTATCGAAACATGCGTTCGCACCGTAATGGAGCGCTCTCCTTCGGAGGTCTTACCACGGCCGCATCAGTTAATACGGCGCCTTTGTGCCTGTACAGACAGCTCCGACGCAGATGGCTCACACACAACATGGCTCAACTAATCACTCAAGTTAATGTTCGCGGTCACGGTCGGGATGTGGGGGGAGCCATCCCGACCGTGATTCAGTGGAACTGCCGCTCCCTCAAGAAGAAAAAAGCAGACATGATTTTACGCTGGGGCCTGTCTCATAACAGTCTCAGGCCCGCCGTTCTGGGATTGCAGGAGGTGAACTGCTTCATTCCACGCTTACCATACTACGAGGGCTATGGCTTCCCCGAAGACACTGTCACACCTGTGTGCACAGCTGTGTATGTGGGTCGAAGACTCACCCACACAAAGCTCGACACTGAGCCTTGGTGTTCGAATATTGCTAATGTTACCGGATGCCGGATTCAACTCACGCCCGAAAGAATAATCATTGTTTTTTCCGTGTACATACGTTCAGAAAATGCACGAAGGAAGACTAAGCGCCCCTCGGTAGACTTTAGCTACCTACAACATTTTCGGAAGATCTAGCCCAAGGATACGATTCTAACCTGTGGAGACTTCAATGCTCCGCACGTAGCCTGGAACTATAATATGTGCAGCCCACGCGGTCGTCGTATCCTGGAAGAGTTTGGCCATTATGGACTATCGCTCCTTAATCTGCCGCAATCCCATACGAGGCTCGGACAGGACACAAGGCAAGCAGACACAACGCCAGACTTAACATGGTCCTCGAGACCCAGAACCTGCCAATGGAAACTTCTAGAGGACCCTCTTGGCAGTGACCATCTTCCAATTGCCATCACAGTGAGAACACATGGTTCCTCGTGGCGCCCGTCGTCTTACAAACGGGATTGTACGATTACACACTGGGACAAATATCGGACGCTACTAGACGAAAACAGCCCAGTTAACAATCTTGACTCCTTAACGCAAGCTATGACACGTGCCAAGCGCACAGCAACTAAGACGCTGCGGGTTTTTCCGGACCAACCTGATCCCGATAGGCACCTCCTGCATCTATGGAACCGCAGGCTCAGACTTCTGTCTTCTTATCGAGCGAAGGGGCGCCCCCGGACATTACGAACTAAACTACGCTCTTTACAAGAGGAAATCGAGAAGTGTGCGGGAGAGCTAGCTTCCCAGCATTGGATGCAGGTGTGCGAGCAACTCAACGGATCGACTAATTCAAGCAGGGCGTGGGCTATATAGAGATCTCTTCTTGGGCAACGTAAAACCTCAGACGCCGCAGCCCGTGTTGCCTTGAAAGAAGGCATCACCAATGCCGAACTTGCAGAGAAAGCGGCAGATATATTTTTTTCCCCCGTCAAATAGTACCATAAATAGAACCTATGCGAGGGACGATGACCAAGAGGGACACGATGATCTAAACCAGCCGTTCACGGCCAGAGAGCTCGAAGACTCCATACGCAGAATGAAGACCCGTGATGCACCAGCGGTTGATGCAATCACGGCAGCGCACATCCAAAACCTTACCGAAGGATGCAAAATTACTCTTCTGGCGGAGTTTAACCGTATATGGAAAGAACGAACTCTCCCACGAGAATGGCACCACTCTATTGTCAAGCCTATTCCGAAACCGAGCAAACCACCGAACTGGCTAGGAAACTTAAGACCGGTTTCGCTCACGTCATTTCTGTGCAAACTTTCGGAGAGCATGGTGAACGCAAGGTTAATATGGTGGTTGGAGGTAAATTGTCTTCTGCCTCACACTCAGTACGGTTTCCTGCCTGGTCTTTCTACTAAGGATATTATGATCCGCCTAAAAGAGGACGTGCTCGATGTCTCGTCCTCGTGTCCTCGCATAGTTGTTGGGGTGGACATCAGGAAAGCTTTCGATAGCCTTCCCCACGCCTCTATCATGCAGGCGATACAAGAAATAGGTATCAAAGGCAACATGCACGACTTTATTGCTGCGTTTCTGCAAGACAGAACGTTTCAAGTTCAAGTAGGCAGCGACCTCAGCTCCTATAATCATAACGGGGTTGGAGTCCCACAGGGAGCCGTAATCTTTCCAACATTATTCAACATCGTCTTAGCAGCCCTTGCTGCAAAACTAGAGACAATCACAAGCATTGAGCACGCTATCTACGCAGATGATGTGACGCTGTGGACTACGCGAGGTTCCCTAGGAGAACAAGAGGAGGCCCTGCAGGCGCCGTTGAATACCATCGAGAGCTTCACGAGGGCGATAGGGCTTACACTAGCACCAGAGAAGACCGAGTTTGTCGTTATCCATGGCGGGAAAAGTCAAAGTCAAAGGACGAGGAGAAAGCAAGCGTCCATCTCTCGATCGGACAGACACCCATTCTAAGATGCGCGTCATCCTAATACTCGGAATCTTTTTAGACGAGCAGTGTATATCTATAACGTGGTGCAATCAAACAGTAAAGGTCACCACGCAGGTCACTCAAATCCTCCGCAGGATTTCCAAGCGTACAAGGGGCGTTCAAGAAAAAGAAATGAGACACTTTGTGCAGGCTTTCCTGCATTCTCGCATCCTGTATGGCGCCCCTTTTCACCCCATCACTCGAACACAGCTACATTCTCTGGAACACCTCAACAACGAGACAAGGAGAGTAATGACAGGATTGCCAAAGTACACGCCACTCCCTGCACTCAAGAGCTGCAGCGCTTTGGGTGACATCGCTGATCTTATTTCAATGCACGAGCATACTCATGTGACACCCCTCAAGTCCGCAAACGCAGGAAGGGCCACATTGGTTAAAATTGGGCATGACATCTCTAACCTTCCGGCGCTTCCACGGATATCTCCCCCTTGGGAGCACGTACCAATTGCGGATCCCAAGCCACTGCCGAAGAACATGGGACAAGATCAACTGACAAGAAGACAGGCCCACGCCAAACGCCATAAGAAATATACGCAACTACGTGAGTGGGGCAACGACAATTCTGGCAGGTGCCATATAGTCTATGTGGATGCTTCTATCGGAGGACCAGAGGAGGAGCCAATGTTCACTACGGCGTGGACAAATATGGAAGCAACCGAACGGGGCAGTAAACTCCACCTCACAAGACATGTCGTTCAGAGCTCTACGGCAGAACTATATGCCATCCTAGATTTTGCCAAGCATGCTGAACACATTGCCAACAAATTTCCAAGAGATGCTAAGCACCAATACAAAGTGTTTACGGACTCTCGAAATGCCTTTAGGGCTTGCCAGGACACTCGCACAACCACTGCTGGGGTCCAACAAATCCGCCTCCACGTGCGTCGTCTGCGTGACCTAGGTCATGATCTTCAGTTACACTGGATCCCGGAGCACACGGGTATAACAGGAAATGAACGGGCCCATCGGCTAGCGCGCGCCACGCTACTATCCGCGCTGTCGAAACCGCCCGAACAATTACTGAACAACGTACCTGAATACACGGAAATACACAGTCAGTGGTACGATCCCATGGAAGCAATAGCCGAAGCCAAGCGCCACCGACACAGCTATCTCTTCACTACGTCCAATGCCATAGACATTCCTCCCCATCCCTCCCAGGCTGTTACTCGTCGGCAGCACGTTCTGCTCCGGCAGGTACAGACTGGCACCCTCCTTACTCCCTTCTTCGTGCAGCGTTTTCGCAGAAAGGAGGACCCTTATGGCCTGGAATGTTCGCGTGCGGGTACCTGCAGCCCCTGCAACACCAGGGCGGACCTAGAACACTTAATCTGGGACTGCCCGCTGTATTCTGGCCCCAGGCAAAGGGCCCCTGCTTCGCTCCCAACGGGATGGCGACCAACCTCCCTAGAGACCTGGGCGCTAGCGAGACACTGCAGTCCTGCGACCGCTAACGAGCTCTGGCGATCACTGTACGAATTCCTGGATGATCCTGAGGCTCCAGCCACTGGGACCAGGCTTCTTTATGTCGAGCGTACCAGCGAAAGCATCAGACCCCATGATGTAGATAATTAAGTCTCCAATTATTTCCCTTACCTCCTCACTCCCGCCACTCCCCAAACCAATCCACCGCAGCCCTTTAAGGGCAAAAATGTGAATAAAGACGTGTAAACAACAACAACGCCGTTGTTCGTCGAACGCGGCCCATACGGCGGGAAAACACACAACGCGCGGCCACCCCATCCGTTTCCGAGAACGAAGTGAACGACAATGAATCCGGCGTAGCACGCAAAACCCTTCCCTGCCATCTCCCTACCCGGCGGAAGCAAAAGGCTCTGATTGGTTGCAGAATTCTCGCTAATGACTCACGCTCCGACCCTGGCGCAGCAGTTAACTCATGAAACCGCCCTTTCCCGCAGCTGATGTGGTCTGGGAGCAACTGGGCTTTTGCATACCACGACAACGCCACTTGTGAGCCAACACAAGCTTCGCCTCCAAATCTATTGGAGCGTAGGCATAGATAGCTGATTACTAGATGAGAAAATGAAGGTCGAAGTATCAGTATTTCAATTTCGCGCCGAAACCCCAACGCTGGTACGTCAGTGTGACGTCAGGGATTCCAAAGTATGTTTTCGCATTTGGGCCGCATCGCTGAGAGAAGGTTCCCGAAACTTGCCATGCTTAATATTTGTTTCTTTTAGAACACAATGTTGTCAATCTACATCACTGCATAATTAAATAGGCCCTAGAAGGAACTTCAAGGAGGCGTCGCTACGCGTCTTTCATTATTGCGCTTTTTCTGGTTTACCAAGCGTCTTATCGTGGTAAGAGTGGTATTTTTGGTATCATAGAAAGGTAATTTACTGATGGCGAAGAAATCATTTTCCTGTTTAGTGTGCCGTTAAAGAAAGATTGTTGAACGCCACGCTAGCCAGACGAACTGCATATGTGTACACTGCATTACGTGAGTCACGCAATGCCTTCCTGGCCGTCACCATGGGTAGGCCGCGGGTGCAGCGCACGGCACCAGAGGCTGCCGTGACCGAAAGTAAGCGCGAGGGCGATCGTGCCCGTAATGCCGATCCGGTGTATCGGCAACGGCTTGCAGAAGCCGTCTGGGAGACGCTAGTACATTGGAGGTGCCTACTGGTATTGTGATCATCAGCGCGCACATCCGACCAAACAAGTCTTGTTGTGACGCGGAAACGTTCCTGGCAGAAACGAGGAAGACCTTAAAGCCACATAGTAGGCCGACCATCGTGTGAGGTCACATTAACATCGATGTGGCAAAAAAGCATGGCAAAAGTATCGAGAGTTTCATGCTAGATCGCTACTTGTAGAAATTGAAGATGCTGCAGCGACCCACGATGCAACAGTGTCCCTCCATTGATATCACGTTTGGAAACTGGCTGTGTCATGTTACGATGGCAGAGCCTCTGACCATCTAGCACAGCGATCACAAGGCAATACTGTGCAAGTGTAGAGTCGTCCGTGAAAGTGTGAGTGTGTGCGTGCAATCAACGGCTACATGACCTAAAATAAAGGCTATGTAACTTAACAAAGTGTGTCTTCATTCAATTTAAACGTTCGAAAAATCCAATCCTAAACAAGCCATCAAATCACACATGCATAGCATCGGATCGTTCAGCATTTCTTAGTTTGTTGCGCAGTCATTGGCTTTGAACTTTGATTCAGTGTGCAATGAGGCAAAGCTTCGCGTTCAACCATCTTTCTTTAAGAAAGGGGTGTTGATTTTTGGAAATCTAAACACGTTGTGTGAGTCAGGATATTCCGATTTAGATTGGCAGGAAAATAGAAAGTTGTTACATAGGAATTATTTCGACGGAAACCATGCTGACAAGAGCGAAAAATCTATTGATGTTACAAAGTTAGAGATATTCGAGTATAAAATATTGACACGTGTACTTCTTCATCTTTATCGGGCGGCCACTTCTCACCACCTAACAAATGTTATCGCACAGCGCAGGACGCGCCTGCATGTAAAAGGAGTTCGATGGTTCCATCCACTGTCTTTCCCCGCAACTTGTGTAATCTGATTGCATGAATGCGCGACGCGAATAGTGTAGAACTTTGTGGAAGACACGCGGGTCCCAGCGGTTACTCTGGTGCATTCGACGACTGGTCTATAAAAGCCGACGCGCTTGACCCGCTGATCAGATTTTCGACGATCGCCGACTGTGTTCGCCCGCTATCATCGTGCTTTAAGTGTAGCCTGTCTTTGTGGGCACAGGTTCGCCCAATAAAAGCTAATTTTGTCTTTCACAGTATTGCTACTGTGTTATTTAACGTCACTACCACGTCGCAATATGTTCCATTATTTTGTAAGAGACGTTTGTTATCGAAATTGGGCGTTAATTACTTGGAGATGATCGGCTTCCTTTTTTGAAAACTGGGATAGCCTTGCCCAACTACCACTCATGTGAGCCTAAACAGCCGTTGAGTGATTCCTGAAATATGAGGGGTAAAGACAGGCAGTAGTAAGACAGATTTTGACGTTGATGCCACCTACCGCCGTGGATGACGTGTTCTTGTATGATTCAATTAATTTGACAATGCCGATGGGATCAAACGGGAGATTATGCATTAGCGGATGCGCGAAGCATGGTGGACCAGGCAAACTGTCAGGTGGTTCATTAGCAAAAACCGAACTAAGTATTCTGTTAAGAAAATCTCCAACCACATCTTCACGAATCAGAAGTTCAGAGCTATTATTAAGTGAAATCTCATTATATGGAATAGGATGAATGGTTTTCCAAAGTCATTTTGGTTTAGGTTGCACCATAGCTGGTAAAGTGAAAGAAACAAACTTGTGCTTAGTTTGAGTGGTTGATATGTCATATTCTTTCGCAACTGGTTCATACTTCTACCATGTGGAAGAAGAGAAAAGTCGTTTCGCTGATCAAAACAAACGTTTTTTCATGTTAGTTTTTTTGTATTATTAAACCATGGTGATGTTATTATTTCCCTTATTGTAATGGTGGAATGTAAAGACGGAGGAGGCAATGCATCTCACCTTTGAAAAGCAACCACTTCTACGGGACAGAATTTAGTGGAAAGTTAGTGTCGAAAGTATTGAAGTATTCTAAGAATTCGCGGTTTATGCTGGCATAGTCCCCGTTATCATAACTTGTAAATGTGTTTTTTTCTTTAGTACATTGCGATGAAACGAAACATGTGCTGTGAAATGATCGATCAAACCGAGCAACAGGGTGATAGAAAAATAGTTATCAGGAGAAGTTGTTAACACTAGTCCTAAAGCGTTGCATGATTGATGGATAACGAGTGTGGCATCTGGGACCCAAGCTGCGTTAAGCCGAATGTTACCAGGCCCCAGATCACTGAATGGCACCCTCTCGAACCTGACGTCAGAGGGTGGACACCGCTGCAGCACCCGCTACGTGAAGACAACTTGGCGCTGTCGGCTGGCCTCCTTTGCTCGATTTCTAGGAGCAAGCGCAAATGTCTCGCCAGTGAAATCGACGATGTGATGTTGGAAACCGCTAAAGAAGCGATAGTGTGAGGAGGAAGGCGCCTCGAGCTAGACAAGGAACCCGCGCGCGGTGAAAGTACGAACGAGCGCTCTGGGCGCCCTAAAACACCCTAAACTTCGTAGAGTAGCGACACTCTCCCCCTCCGCCTTCACTTCAACTCGTTTCTGCTCTCTTTGACGCTCCCTCCTCGACCGTGGCGCCGCCTACACCGCTCGAGCACAGCAGACGACTTCTCGCAGAGTGAATGCACGCATAGCAAGGCTTTAGGCGTTCGCGTTGGCCTTCTAACACCGAGTAACTTCGTGTAAAGCATATAATTTCTATACGGATGGTTATACAAATTCAGCAACGGCAGCTTTTGTCTCCTGATTTGATTGTTTGTTTTTAAGGTATCTCAACGAGCCCTAACGCTGTGCCATGACGACTCCGAATGTATCGCGTGCGCTACAATTCGGTACGCAACATTTGTCAAGTGAATGTCGCATGATGGTCTTGCGAATGGTTGTAAACACATTTACGATCGAATGCCAACGTCCTGAGGTTCATCAAGCATTCAGTAGCCTGAGTATTTGGGCTGCTGAGCACGAGGTCGCGAGATCGAATCCCGGCTACTGCGGCCGCATTTCGAAGGGGGCGAAATGCGAAAACACCCGTGTACTTAGATTTGGGTGTATGCTGAAACTCAGTTGGTCAAAATTTCTGCAGTCCTCCACTAAGGAGTGCCTCATGATCAGAAAGTGGTTTCCGCAGGTAAAACGCCATAATTTAATTTTAATTTTAGCCTAAAATACCGCGCTGTCCTTACCATGTGAATTCGCGGAGCGTATCATCTATGACGTACAAAGGATGACAGAGAGCACGAACGAACGCTGCTCTGAAGGTTCGAAAAAGTATTACAAGCTACAGTGCCGACAACGTGCGTGCTTGCCAATCTTCTAAGCATGCGCAATGGCTCAAAGGTGGACGCTGGTGCTATTGTGTTTCTCGTGCCTAAAAGTCGACAGAACTACGCGCGACCCATCATCGAGTCGGGATTCTGCGTATATAGGAAATGAAATCAGTTTCTTTGGTATTCTTTCGCGAAGCGGTAATGCGGCAACAGCGCTTCATTCAGGTGCATTATTTTTTCGGGTTAGTGACTCACGAATAACATTTCATTGTGCGTTACCTCGTTCGTTCACGAAGTGACGTACTTGTCGCGAACAGAGTTGCACTAAGGTGCATGCACTGGGGATGGTTGCGCTCACTCCGAAATAACGTTTGCGAGACATGACTTTAGTGATGACCGCGCAAATTTTGGCCGTGATGGCACGGCCGAAATTGCGGTAACTGAAATTATGCAGATTGTTCATATTGAGGCCCAAGTTGTTGTCTCATTACGTGTGTCTCAGAGACATAGGGGTCGAACGAGCTAATTAGTTGAACGAAGGAGTAAGCGAACGAATAAACGAACGAGCGAACGACGACTAAACCAGCCAGTGAACGAGCGGGCGACCACACATTTTCTTTGCGAGTGCTGCACCGCCACATCTTAACCTACGCACCCTCTTAAGCTGACACGAATGAACACGTACGCCTGAAAGACTTATGATGTTGTGGTTCGCCGACGACAGCAGTTTCGGGAGAGTGCGCACAGTTTTCCTTTCTATCGCAAATGCACCGGGCGACCGCCAATGAACAACACGAGTTAAGAGGCAAACAAAGCTATTGGCTAAATAAAGGCTAGTTAGTAACCACAAAATGCCGAAAGTTGCTTTCCTAAGACGAGTTTTTTCGAAAGATGTTTGATGCCATTCTCAGGAAAGGAGGTGGTCGCTGCGGTGCGGTTATGCATGCAATACATAAGCAGCATTCTTTCTAAATGCGGTCTGGAAAGTCCGCTAGAACGGCGGACAAAATTAGGGGCCAAACGAAGCTATGTAGTATTGTGCTCCTGTGCGGAACTTCGCAAGGTAATTTTCATTATACTTAATTACTTCCATCGTGACACAGCTTGCCCCTGCAAGTTAGTCGGTTGAGGCGAAGGTTTTCTTCTTCTTTGCTCTCGCCATGGGTACCGAGTACATTTTCCTGGACGACGTTCGTCGAATGATGAGAATGAACGCTTATAAAACAGGTTACAACCTCTACTTTGATTACCGTTTTTAATATACTTTTTTGTGTAAGCGCGTCATACGTATTCAAAAGTAAAACAACAAAGTTCTGAACTTCAGGCTGGCTTGTACTTCACCAGATATGGAGTTGGAGCAATCAGCGAACAAGGAAAATTGGGGGGGGGGGGGGGAGGTTAGACGTACAATGACGCAATAAAATGTCCACAGGCGTTCCAGTGTTTCCTTTTTTTAAACCGATATTTTTATTTGTACACTGATAAAGTGATGCTTCCCAAGTACTATCCGTTGGCCTGAAAGTGCATTGAACAGAATTAGTCCTATGCAAACCTAAACAAAAAATATTTTTGCGTTAGAAATGGTTACGCGATTTACTTGCGAGACAATAGAGTAAAGCATACTTTACGGATGCGAAACACTATAGAGCGTGGCGCAAGCAATGTTTGAGATAAACCGCTTGTCACACTGACAAAATTTACATTTCCCTAGTTAGAAAAAACTTTATATATGCAACGCCAAGTGACTGCAATTGTGAGCTAAATTTAAAATATGTATTCCAATACAACGACACTTAGCCGAAGCTAAATATATTGAATGAGCCCTGCGATCGTGCTTCATTTCTAAACCTGCGTAGATTGTCATTTACTCGCTCGGCGCGATGTTTTATGACTAAGTCACGAGATCATTTCCCTACCTCAAAGGCTGTAGGAATACGAAATTTCGTTTATTACAGAAATGAAATTGTGGAATTTGATGTATCAAACCCACCATTTGATTATGGGGCACGCCGTAATGGATGAGTCCGGATTCATTTCGATCACCTGCGGTTCTTTCATGTGCGCCTCAATTTAAGTATGCGCGGGCGCTTTTCGCATTTCGCTCCCATTGAAATGTAGCTGCGGCGGCCGGGGTCGAATCAGCAACTTCGAGGTTAGCAGGGCAACGCCAAAGTCACTGGAGTACCACGTCCAGGGGTTATGCAGCAGATACATTAAATATACAGCGTTTGCTGTCTTCCTAATGCTGTCCTTTTTAGGAGTAAAATTAGAAAAATCGAACACGGGCCATACTTGGAGAACACCATAATATGCTAAACACAGTCAGAGCACGAAAAAAGAACGCGTGAGAAGGAAGCTACTCTAAGCCGTAGTGTAGAAGACGACAATGGCGGGTCCTCCCCCCCTGACGCTACCGGAGCGCCGCTCTCAGTGCCGCCATCGGTAGCGCATGAGGCTAAATATACGTGTTTAAGACATTCCTAGCCAGGCTGCTTTCTGGTAATGAAGAGGCAGGATCGGGCCAACCCATAGTTAGAAAGTTAATATCACCAAGCAGACGGACAGCTTTATTAGGATGTGTGTTTGTTATCATATTTAGGGCATCATGATGTAAAGGCAGGAAAGAACTATCGGCACTAGGGGACCTATAAAAATATTAAAGCATAGACTGTGTGTAACAATGCATCGAAGCCAAGTCGCTTCCAGTTGTGAAGAAAGGTTTACCAGTGAACAATGCAGATTCTGGCTAGTGGCGATTTGTACACCCCCACGACGCGTGTTATGGGGTCTATCCTTCCGGAATATGTCACAATGTGAGAGGAAGGCAAGAATCTCGGTATCATCGACTGTTGTGTTAGGCCACCTTTCCGTTAGCAGTAACACTTCGCATGAAGATGAACCTATGAGACAATATAGTGCATTACATGTGGAAAAAACACTTCGAATGTTAGCGAGCAGAAATTATGATGTATGACGATTCCGTTAACGCGCATTGCAATTTGGCCTCAATATCGGCATGGGTATTCCTCAACAATCTGATTAGGAGTGTGATCGAAATAGCAGTTTTTTTTTTTGCATTTGGGACAAGCTTTTCATTTCACAACTTGTACCACAGTTTTCGAGCCCTTCTAATCTCGATGAGGCGTTTCTGGGCAAGGCGCGTGCTTGGAGCGACATCTTATGCAAAGGCATAACCTGTATCTTTGTATTTTGTGGCGAAGACAGGAGATTATTTCTGTCATTAAAGTGAGCAAACTTCACGGTTAGAGGCCTGCATTCTAGAGGTTGGGAAGACACGATGCGATGTGCACGCTCAATATCACGCGGTTCTATGTGTATGTCTGCATATTGATTACAATGTGCAATTATGATCTTCTCGTAGTCCAACCATCTTCCTTTCAATTAACTTCGATGCAACAGTAACCAAGATAATTTTTTCCGGATAAATATTGAGCACCGTTTAGCCCGGCAGACATTACTCTTTGGTGTACTTTAGTTGCATATCTCATGCTGTTTGCATGTAGTCGATACCAGCACAAGCTGTCTCAGTTTTGTCTAGCCTCGCTTTATTTTCGCTTAAGGTGTTGTCATAATAAACCACTTTATTTTTGCACTCCACTTTAGTTGCTCTAACACTACCGTCTCCTCAGATTGCAGTTCTTCCAATACATTAAGAATCTCTTGGTTGGGGCCGGGGTTACATTCGATATCACCAGCTAGCATGAGAAGCTTTAACAGCACTTGTGCACAGTCACGCACAAAACGCGTGGGCTCGGCAGCACCAAGAGTACACAATGGCTACTTGGCTTTGAGAAAAGGCAATAAGAATACATTACCCGTTCCAGGAAGAAGCGTGGAACGTTAGCACGAGCCATTGCTAGCGGGCTGCCGGGCCCACTGTCGGTGGCACATATGTGACATTGTTGTCGGCGTGTTCCTATCAGCATCGGAACCGGCACTTTTAAATATATAAAAAGTTATTGTGTCAAGAAAGCTCGCTTTTATTTACTTTATTGCAGGTCAGCCTGCAGCTGCAGCAGTTAACGCCCCCTGTCCGGATTGCTCTAGTAGGATACCAGAACACAAGTAAGGTATGTAAACCGCCATGATCAATTCGAGTAGCATACCGTGTCATACTTGCAGCCAAACGCCGAATATGTCAGCCTGTTGCCAACTGGAGCTCTGAACGCTGACGACACTGTGACAAAACTAAGGAAGTACGCGCCAACAAGTGCTTCCACTCGGCAATCTGACTTAGTCATTTTAATCACGGGGTAAGTAAATTTATTCCATTCATGTAAATAAAAAATAGAACTGCAGAAGTTTAAATTGAAACTTTGCAGTGGGACCCCGAATCACTGCGATATTATATTGTAATATAGCTTCTTGAGTCACACCTCAAGCTCGCAGTTTTTACCCAGGATTTGTAATACGATTTCGTAAATTGGGCATGCCTAAAAGTAAAGCTGCAAGTACGAGGGTTATTCAAGAAGTATGGTCGTTTCCTTAATTTAAATATTTACAAATCAGAGTAAAGTTTTATTTCTGCAGCGCCATCTGTGAATTTTTCGCGAAGGTAAATTATTTATTGTTTTGCCCCAGGAACGGTCTGCTTCACGGGGAATGCAGACTACAATGTCCGCGAAAATTGTTGCTCCCGCCTGTTGAGAAGTGCGAGGTGTAATTCAATTTTTTCGTGCAAAAAGGTCATCAGCTTCTCAAAGTCGTGGGGAGTTTTGTCCAGTTTGTGCAACTACAGCATTAAATGAGGGTCAGAAAATGGTCTCCAGACTTCAAAATTGGCCGCACAAATGTGCAGCATGAAGAGCGGAGTGGCAGGCCCAGCATCCGGGCCAATGAAGCGGATCAACAAGTGGGCCAGGATTTGGCATTATATAGACGACATTTACTAATGAATACATATTTTTTAGCATCAAACGGCCTTTATTTTTTTAATAGCCCTCGTACTTAGTATTGCGAATCCTCGTGGCTAAGAATTCCACAAGGAATGCGCTAAATGAATGGACAAGGTACGCATTCTAATGTGATAAAAAATTAAATTATGGGCTTTTACGTGCCAAAACCACTTTCTGAGTATGAGGCATGCCGTAGTGGAGGGCTCTGGAAATTTCGGCCACCTGGGGTTCTTTAACGTGCACCTAAATCTAAGTACACCGGTGTTTTCCCATTTCGCCCCCATCGAAATGCGGCCGCCCTAGCCGGGATTTGATCCCGCGACTTTGTGCTCAGCAGCCTAACAACTTAGCCACTGAGAAACCATGGCGGGTTCTAATGTGATAGGGAGACTTGGTTCTCTAATCTATGCAGCCTGCGCCCCAGCTTCAGCTTATGTATAAAAGGTTTTTTTTTTTTTTTTTGCGCACAGTTCAGTGCACTGTTCTGGTCGACAAAACAAACAGTCCACTCAAGCTCACTCACAATATACATGTTCTTGCTTGGGGCCTAAGTCGTACTCACGCTATCCAAAATTCTACTCCAGCGAGCTCGCTTCCATACTGACGCTCACCAAAATTCTACTTGGCTGACTCAGTGAGTGAGTGAGTGAGTGAGTGAGTGAGTGAGGAAACATTATTGCAGGTTCGGCGAGGACGCGAACTCGTCGCGCACCACGCTAGTCCCGCGTCGGGACCGGCAGGTCTAGCCCACTGACCCGGTCGCGGGCACGCTGGACAGCCAGGATTTGCTAATCTAGAGTGGGGCTAGAGCGAGTCCCACTCCTCCTTGATGAACATGGGGTATATCGACCCGCACTCCCAGAGCATGTTTGCTAGAGTGGAGGTCTGCCCGCAGGACGGGCAGGCGTCGTCGCAATATACGTCGGGGTAAGCCTCCTGTAGAACGGACAGACACGTATATGTGGTGGTCTGTAGAAGTCTCAGCGAAACGGCCTGCGCCCTATTCAAGGTGCGGTGAGGGGGGTGGAAAGATCCTTCTAGACATGCAGAATGGATTGGAATGGAAAAACTTTATTGCTGTATATCTCAGAGAGATTGGCGGTGGGCCGGTGTCTTCACGTCTTGAGTCCTGGTCGCTTCACAAGGTCGGCGCCCCTATTCCAGGGCACCGCTGAGTCTTGCTGCCTCGCAGGCATGTTGCACAATTGCCCGTTGGGCCGCGAGCTCGCTTCCTAGTGAGCAGACCCTCCCATTGCTCCACACTTGGGTTATTTACTTTATGGAATGCGAAATTACGTTTGCATTCCCACGTGATGTGGTATAACGTGGGGGTTGCCCCGCACCACGGACATGTATCCCTGTACTGGGTAGGGAACATTTTGTGTAGTGTGTGCAGGTTGAAGAACGTACCTGCTTGCAGTCTTCGCCAGCTGACTGCCACGTGTTGTATGAGCGATGTGTGATAGGGGGGGGGGCTATTTAATTCTCCTTCCTCTGTAGTAAAGTATTTCTGCATACGTGGGCTCCACCGTTAAGGGGGCCTCTAGGGTTTCCGACTGCCCTGCTCGGTGCGTGAGTTCGCGAATTAGGCTGTCCACCCTTGTGTTGCCCTCTATCCCGGTGCATGCCGGTATCCAGAAGATCCTATGTTTTATGTTTTTGCTAGGATGCTCTTTTTCGAGGAGTATTCTCAGTACTTCTTTACTAACTCTACCTTGTATGTAGTTCCTGCATGTTTCTTTGGAGTCCGTTAGAATTATCAGAGATTTGTTCCTGCGGTAACCTTCAGCCGCCGCTAGAGCTACGGCGACTTCTTCGCCCTCCGTTACCGTGCAGTTTCGCAGGGTCGCGCCGCCGATTGGTGCTCCCGTGTGGTCTACCACTGCTGCCACGACTCTAAACATTCTAGTTCTAGATGATAACGAGGGTATCTCAAAGAAGAAGCGGAATGAGAGAAGGACACACAATCAAGCTGGTTAGAAGCCCGGTGGTCAGCAGGGTCACGTACTCGCTCCCGTACCACAACATGACCAAGCACGATAAAGAACAGACAGAAACGCTACTAAGGAAAGCGTATAAGACGGCGCTACATCTGCCAAGAAACACGCCCAACGATAAACTGTTACAGATGGGCCTAAGCAACACCTTCGAAGAACTCGCGGAAGCGCAGCTCAATGCACAGATCGCCAGGCTCCAGCAGACTGCCACCGGTCGCAAGCTCCTAAAAAGAATAGGGCATAACACAGACGGAATAGACGATCGGGCAGCTAGCATCCCAACCAGCGTTCGCCAGACACTGGAGATTAGCCCCCTACCGAGAAACACGGACCCGAGTCTCCACGCCGCCAGATTGCAGGCACGAGCAGATTGCGTGGAACGAAACCAAGTCACACTAGAAAACACAGTATACACAGACGCGGCCGTATACCCATGGGACCGCAACACTAGACATGCAGAAGAATTACATAACCTTCATGTGATTAGCGAGAGCGTCCCTGTGGCCGTAGGAAGGAGGGCAGTCGGGGCTCCTTAAAGAGGAAGGGTGGTCGGTGAGGTCAAGCGCAGCCTCGTGAGCAGACTCTTTGAGTTTCGGGAGAGTGCCCTCGACCGACTCTATGCACCGCTCGAGTCAAGTGACTCAAGCGGTGCGTAAGAGCACATTGACTCGACCCGCTAGGACTAGCGGCTTGCTTGGCAACGCAACCCTTCTGTTTTGGAATCGCTATAAATCTCGGACCCAAGACCGTCTAGCAAGGCGAGGGTGACGGTGGCTTGCTCGGCGACTCCGAGGTGTGAAGTGCGAATCGCAGCGCTTTTGTAAATCTTGCCACTGGAGTCCACCATAATGATGGCAAAGGCCTTCCCATGGCTGTACTCCGCGGCGTCCGTGAAGCTTGCTCTAATGTATTGCTGCTTGAACTGCTTGAGGACCGCTGCTACTCGGGCCTTGCGTCTGCCCTCGTTGTGGACGGGATGGACGTATCAGGGCACAGGGGCCACTTCGAACTTGTGTCGAATACACCTAAGGATTGGGGTAGCGACCATCGAGAATCCCGCAGGGTGGTAACCCAGCTCTTCAAGGATGCGTTTACCTGCCGCTGTGGGGCTCAGGCGAGTGAGTTGCGCGCGTTCTTGGACTTCGCCAATCTCCTCGGCGGTGTTATGTACCCCCAGCTCGAGGATATCCTCGGTATGTGTCCTGATGGGTAGACCGAGAGCCTTCTTGACTGCTTTGCAAATGTAGGCGCTGAGCTTGTCTCACTCTGCTCTGAGCCAGTTGTGCATAGAACTCGTGTACGTGAAGTGGCATAGTACTAAGTGATCGATCAGCCTGAGGAGATTGTTTTCCTTCATGCCTCGAGGCAGGTTTGCCATTCTGCGGACAAGGTGAAAAGCGCTGTTGGTCGTTGCGGTGATCTTCCGGAGAGCCGTTCCGTTACCACCATTGAATTCGACAAGCATGCCCAGGACCCAAATAACGTCGACCCTGGGTATCACCCCCCCACCGCCCCGTCACAAGTGCGAAGGCCGGTGCTGCTTTCGGAGACTGGCTTCCAGTCTTTGGGTCTGCCTTCCTTCTCTTTTCGGTATAGCATTAGCTCCGACTTGGCGGGGGAGCATCGAAGTCCAGTGGGGCGGAGATACTGCTCGATCACGTCGATCGTCTCCTTCATGGCTTCTTAGGCTCTGCCCTCTCAGCCGCAGTAGCACCTGATGCTGATGTCGTCGGCGTAGATGGTGTGCTTAACGTCCTAGACGCGTACCAACCTTTCGGAAAGAGCAACCAAGTCGATGTGTCGATGTTAAACAGTGTGGGGGAGATGACGGTGCCCTGAGGAATGCACCGCCATCCGAGGGGCACATCTTCGGAGCGGAAGTCTCCAATGCGAAGCTTGGCCTTCCTGTCCTTTAGAAAATAGCTGTCGTCGCTGTGTAATCTGGACCGAGACCCAGACCCAAAATGGTATTGACAATGAAGGCGTGGAGCACGTTGTCCAAAGCCTTCTTGAGGTCCAGACCGGCAGAGCCTTGATGTCTCGGGAACAGCCATCCACAATCTGATCCTTGATTAGTTTCATGGCATCCTGCGTCGCGGGTCCGGCGCAGAAGCCGATCATGTTTTACGTGTACACTTCCTTCTTTTCGAGGTACCTATTGAGCCTGTTGAGGACGACGCGCTCCATGACCTTGCCGACGCTGGAGGTTGGAGAAACTATCCTGAGGGTGTCGATGTTCGAGGCCTTGCCGGGCTTGGGGATGAGTGCAGGCCGTCTTCACATTCTGCAGAGACAAAGCCTCTCTTCCAGGGCTCGTTGATCTTGTCGGTCAAAAAAACTATCGACGTGTCCTCGAGGTTTCTCAACATTCTGTTGGTGACTCCATCCGAACCCAGCCCAGCCTTGCGGTTGAGCCTGTAGACGGCCTGTCTAACCTCAGCAACGGAGAAGTCTTCGTCACGCTCGGGGCGAAGAGGGCCTCGGTAGTCCGTGAGTTGGGTCGCTGTATCCTCGTCGCGATGGACGGGCAGGTACTTTTGTATGAGTTTTCAGACGAGTTCATCGACCATGTGAGACCTGGTGGCTTCGTGAAGGACCCGGGCTAACGTATGCCTCCGATTTGAATAGGAGCAGCTTTCGTCAAGAAGGTGCTTCAGCATACTCCAGGTTTTGCCGTTGCGCATCTCTCCGTCGATAGTTAAGCAGAGCTCGTCCCACTGCTCTTGGCATGGTGCTTTACAGTAATCATCGATGTCCTTGTTGAGCTCTGAGATCTTCTTTTGGAGTCTGCGATTGAACCTCTTGCCCTTCCATCGGCGGAGCAGGGCGTTTTTAGCCTCGATCGGGTGGGTGAGTCTGCTGTCCATCCGCTCGAAGTCGAGATCGGTTTCCACTTTCTTGGTGGCCGCGGAAACACCGTTTCGGATGCCTCCGCACCATTCTTCGAGGGTGGCGGGTGCCCTGGCATTTCCGGGTTCTTCTGGAATCTTGCGAAAATAGTCCCGATCTGTGAACGTCAATTCTCTGACCCTACACTGAGACGCCTTGATGTTGGTCTCGAGAATGTAGTGGTCGCTGCCGAACTCCACCGCGTTGCTCTCCCAGCCCACGTCCTCGACGCTCCTGAGGAAGACGAGGTTGGGTGTCGAGTCCCGGGTGACGGAGTTGCCCATGCGCGTAGGAAAATCCTTGTCGGTGACCAGAATGAGGTCCATCTCGTTGGTGTTGTGCCACAGGTTGCGCCCCTTGGTAGTGTCGTAGACGTAACCCCAGATTTCGTACGGTGCGTTGAAGTTGCCGACGACGACCAAAGGTCGGGGGCAGGCCAAGTCGGCCGCTTTCTTGAGGATGGTATTGAACTGCCAGTGCGTGTCCCTGGGGTTATTATAGATATTGAGGACGAATACGCTGTTTCTGCGCTGATGGCGCTGCGGTCAGTCCAGCAGGATTTCAGCCATGACATGTTCGATTCTACCACTTGGCAACCTGAGGTCGTGGGTGAGATGAGTAAGCCCTTTGTCGATCAAGGTAAAAAAAAAACTCGCCCCCCGGGCCGGCTCGACATGGCCCTGTAGCCCTGGAGCGAGGCGGCGGACACTGACCGGCTGACTCAGACTCAGGAGAATTCTACTCAGCTGGGCACACCTGACTTTAATTTCTGGAAATTCTGCTCAGCTGAACTCACTCAGACAGATCAGAATTCTACACAGCCATGCTCACTTGGACTCTGACACAGCAGAATTCTAGTCACACGGCTCACTCGGACTCATACTCACCAGAATTCTACTCAGCCGAGCTCACTCAGATTCATGGGCTTGTCTGAGTCTGAGCGAGTCAACTTATGCGTGAGTTTACCAACATATTTGTGGCCCTGCTATAAAGATTAGCACTGGCGACTGTTACCTAGTTTGTTATTTTGTGTTTCGTAGTGTATATTTCGGCGCCTAAATTCCGTGGTGTGAACTGCGGAATGTTAATGTTTCTCAGAATTTATTTTAATTGTGTATCATCCGTGAATTTACACCATCCATCCTCTAGTCATTTTTTCCCCTGTTCTTCAAAGCAAACTGATTCACACTTTAATGTTATCTTCAGCATGAAATTCATATGGCACAGTGCCTGGCAGAATATTGTAAGAAGGCGTATTGCACCATTATAAAAAATAATGTTTTCTGCACCTAATGAACATCAAGGCCAATTTCTGTACACCACGGTATAACACTTTGAGCATTAGACCGTCGTTTTCTGACACACCTATTGCGTTAAAAGTGTACCGCTCTGCGGTCTTATTTATACGAAACAATTAGTTGTTTTGTTTATTTATCTAAACATTGATTATATTTTCCTTTTTGTGTGTGTCCCAATATAGTGTGTTTTTATAGACTACACGTACCCCTTATACGGTTTCTGCATCTGACTTTACGTTTAAAATGTTTTTCTGTAGTACTGACAAAATTAGCGCAAATGTAACGGCAACACATGCGGTGATATGCCCTGGGTTTACCTGAGGTGGTGTTAGCTGCACAATATTAGTGGATTTCGCGTGTGGATTCCCTAATTTTCGACTATGCACTTGCTAAGCGGTCAAATTACGGCTCTCTCAAGCCAACCCAGGCCACCAATGGTGCATATTCACTGAAATGAAAAAAAAATATTAGCAATTACAACGATTGAGCGGATTCTACAAGAAAGACGGCATAAATCACTTTTATGATTCTTTTTGCTAAATTCTGCGTTCTCCACCTGTGAAAAATTACTCAAGAGTGCCATCTTTTTTTCACTTGAAAGTTTATACTTCTGTATAGTGTGCCTAACGTACGTAGAATTTGTGAAAGATCGTGTAATATGCGAGGAATATTTAGCTCTTCTGTCCATGTTCAATAAGGACCTCCACGAATATCTCTGGAATGATACGACTTTTCAGAATCGATGAGAACTTATTTCTTTGTGAAAAATAAAATGAAGGCATACCATAATCTCACCAGAGCAGAATTGGCCACCCTGGTGCAGTACTTGGCCACAACCTCCTGTATGAATACAACACTCAAACCCCGGCCCTCAGTCCCCAGCAACCGCGAAGCAACTGACCACGGCGGTGTTCCGATCTGTGACGCAGCAGAGGGTGCTAAGAATTCCTGGCTCCGGACAGGCCGCCGTTGGGATCTGAACCTGGCACCGTTATTCGTGTTATTCGTGTATTCTCCGACTACAAGAATATCACTACACAGTGACTTACAAGTCGGGACGCCAACACCTGGTCCTAGATTGCCTTTCGCTACCCAGTCGAAGACGCGACCTCTACGTCTGATACTGACACCGACACCTGTGTTCTCTCTGTTTTTCCACTGCTCCATGTCGCCGACGAGCAGCGCCGTGACCCGTCCTTGCGTATCATCATTGACCGCCTGGAATCGTCTCTTGCCGAGAGTTCCCTTCGCTTATTCACACTTCAAATGGCGTACTATACTGCCACAACGTTCACCCCTACAGCCCTGCATTACTCCTTGTGATCACTAAACACCTTCGCTCGGCTGTTCTCCATGAACTTCACGACTTCCCCACTGCCGGTTACCTGGATTTGCCACGTACCTACGACTGCAAGCGCCGACGCCTCTTTTGGCAATGGCTTGCTCGCTCTGTTCGAAGATACGTAGCTGCGTGTGAGAAATGCCAGAGACGCAAGACACAATCGACGCTCCCTACTGGCTACCTTCAACCACTCGAAATTACCCCAGAACCATTCTTTCGGGTTGGTTTGGACTTACTTGGACCTTATCCTCTTTCTACCTCTGGGAACAGATGCTTCGCTGTGGCCACGGATTACGCCACGCGCTGCGCCATAACCCGAGCGCTTCCTACAAGCTGCGCCACAGATGTCGCCGATTTTCTTCTACGCGACGTGGTTTTATTGCAGGGAGTTCCGCGACAACTTCTCACAGACCGTGCCAGATATTCCTATCAAATGTTATCGTGGACATCCTGCAGTCCTTTGCCACAAGGCACAAGCTATCCACGCCATACCATGCACAAACAAATGGCCTCACGGAAATCACACTCTCACAGACATTCTCGCGAAATACGTCTCTTCAGACCACACTGACTGGGACGTCGCTCTAGGGTGTGTCATATTTGCTTATAATTCCTCGCGCCCCGACATGGCTGGTTATACCCCATTTTTCCTTCTGTTCGGCGCAGAAGCAGCACTGCCCCTCGACACAACCCTCCCTGTTCACGCAGCACCGACCACTGAAAATTCAGTTGACAGCATCGCTCGCTGTGCCAAGTCAAGGGACCGCCTTCTGAAATCCCGAGAGAGTCAAAGGCGCTTGTACGACCAGTGAGACCGAGACATGCGCTTGCCGCCTGGTTCTTTGGTGCTTCTATGGTCTCCGTCGCGTCAGGTCGGCCTATCAGAAAAACTGCTGTCTCGTTGCAGACACCCATACCGAATGCTTTGTGCCGTGACTCTCGTCACCTACGAGATAGCCCCTGACGCCCCATCTGCTTCGCAGTCCAGTGATATCGTGCACGTTACACAACTGAAGAAGTATTCCCCTCCCAGTTATAACATTTATACGCTCCGGGACGTCGCTTCTGCCGCCGGGGGATTGTGCTACACGCGTGTGGTACTTGATTGTTTGAACAAGGCGCGTGGGCGCCATTACTCTTGAAAAGAACAGGAACAACGAACTGGGCTAGCGCGGGCTCGCGCGGGATCCGGTCAGCGCTGTAACCGCTATTGTAAATATTGACACGTGTACTTATCTTTATCGGGCGACCACGTTTCGCCGCCTAACAAATGTTATCGCACAGCGCGGGACGCGCCTGCATGTATCCGAAGTTTCTGGAAAGTTATCGACGCTTCTATCCGCTGTCTGTTGTCGCCGAACCTTATGTTATCTGATTTCATCGCCTGACGCGAGTGGTGTAGAACTTTGTGGAAGACGCGCGGGCCCCAGCGATTAGTCTGGAACATTCGACGACTGCTGTATAAAAGCCGACGCGCTTGACCCGCTGATCGGATTTTCGACGATCGCCGACTGTGTTCACCGCTATCGTTGTGCTATAAGTCTAGCCTGTCTTGTGGGCACAGGTCCGCCCAATAAAATTTAGTTTTTGTCGTTCACAGGGTTGCTACTGTGTTCTACAACGTCACCACCACGTGACATCTGGTAAGTCCGGTCATGAGTGGTTATTCTTTCCCTGCAGATTCCAGTTGGCATAATCAGGTGTACTCCAGCGGTGCGAATTTCAGGCCCTTCCCATGCAGTCTTAACCTTCTTCAACTGGGCGGCGATGTGTCTATTCATGACGGAGTAATCAGCACCTGTGTCCACTAAGGCGGTAACTGCGTGGCCATAGAGAAGCACGTCGAAGTGGGTGGTTCTTTGTCTGGCGTTGCAGTTAGGTCTTGGCGTCGCATCACGGCTGCGCCGTGTTAAACTGAAGCTGGAACGTGGCGTCGTCAAGTCGTTTTTCGTGATAGCAGAACGAGCGGTGGTCGGGGGCTCGCCAAATGTCCGTCTTCCTCGCGTAGGTGCGATGGGCGACGGGTGGGCGTGCTGGCCGCGGCGGCGGCGGACCACGGAATTGCGGCGTTACAGAGCCCTGGCGCGGTCGCGGAGGGGTGCTTTGACGGCCTGCGACGGCGGCGTAGGTCATCGCTTCTGGCTGTGGCTATGGTGATTCTGGTTGCACCTGAGGAAGTCCAAGCGATCGGTGCACGTCTTCTTTCACGATGTCAGCGATCGAGTCCACACTGCGACGAAGGCAAGACCTTGCGCAGTTCTTCGCGCACAATGGCCCTGATGCTCTCGCACAGATCGTCCGTGGCCAGTGATTGAATTCCGGCGTAGTGGGTAGAGCTTGTACGGCAGTTGAATTGCCGGTTCCGCATTTCGAGTGTCTTCTCGATGCTGGTGGCCTCGCGAAGGAACTCTTCTAAGGTCTTCGGTGGGCTTCGTATCATTGCGGCGAAAAGTTCTTCCTTCACACCACGCATGAGAAGGCGGACTTTCTTCTCCTCGGGCATATCCGGGTCGGCGTGGCGGAACAGACGGTTAATTTCTTCCGTGAAGATGGCAACGTTCTCGTTAGGTAGCTGCACTCGGGCGTCTAGCATGGCTTCGGCCCTTTCCTTGCGCACGACGCTCGTAAAGGTGCGCAAGAAGCCGGTACGGAAGAGGTCCCATGTCGTCAAGGTCGACTCGCGGTTCTCAAACCACGTTCTGGCGGCATCTTCTAAGGCAAAGTATACATGCCGCAGCTTGTCGTCGGAGTCCCAGTTGTTAAAAGTCGCGATTCGCTCGTAGGTCTCCAGCCAGGATTCTGGGTCTTCAGTCGCTGCTCTATGGAAGGTCGGTGGGTCCCGAGGTTGTTGTAGGATAACGGGGGACGCTGGGGCAGCCATTGGGGTTGTTTTTACCACGATCTTCTTTGTCAACTCAGGTAGAAGTCCGTGCTCTGGGGGCAGTCCTTGCAATCTGCGGCTAGCACGTTGGTCTTGGGCGATGTTGGTTTTGTCCTCGGGCTTCGGGCTTGGATCGCGGCTTTGCGGGGGCGTTCGGTATATGAACGCACTAGCACCTCCACCAGAACTCGTAGAGGCCGCCTTCATCACCCCAGACGGCCTCTACGAGTTCAAGGTTATGCCATTTGGACTGTGCTCGGCGCCTGCAACGTTCCAGCACGTGATGGACACGGTTTTAGCAGGATTGAAGTGGCAGACCTATCTCGTTTACTTGGATGACGTCGTTGTATTCGCCCGAAATTTCGTCGATCTCCTTAGGCGGTTTGCCACGGTACTAGAGGCCATCAAGTCATCAGGGCTCACTCTGAAGCCAGAAAAGTGCCGCTTCGCTTACGATGAGCTTCTGTTCCTAGGCCACGTCATCAGCAAGTCTGGAGTCCGCCCTGACGCGCAGAAGACAGCTGCCATCACAAAGTTCCCGCAGCCCACCGACAAGAAGGCAAGGCGTAGATTTCTTGGCATGTGTGCCTACTAAAGGCGATTTGTCAAGGACTTTTCCCGCATCACTGAGCCGCTGACACAGCTAACTAAATGTGACGTCGAGTTCAAGTGGGAAACGCCGCAGGCCGGCGCATTTCAAGAACTAAAACAACGCATGCAGTCGCCGCCCGTACTTTCGCACTTCGACGAGCACGCCGATACCGAAATCCACCGACGCCAGTAGCCTAGGCCTCGGTGCCCTCCTAGTCCAGAGAAAAGAGGGACATGAACACGTGATAGCTTACGCTAGCCGGTCGTTGTCAAAAGCGGAAGGCAATTATTCTACAACCGAAAGGAATGCCTCGCCGTCATTTGGGCTACAGCAAAATTCCGCCCTTACCTATATGGCAGGCCATTCAAAGTGGTCAGCGACCATCACCCGTTGTGTTGGCTAGCTAACTTAAAGGACCCTTCAGGACGGCTGCCACGGTGGAGCCTCGGACTAAAAGAATACGACATCACTGTAACATACAAGTCTGGACGAAAACACTCAGATGCTGCTTGCCTATCACGCGCCCCCATTGACGCGCCGCCGCAAGATGACGAGGATGACACCTTCCTTGGAATAATAAGCGCGGAAGACTTCTCCGAAAAGCAACGAGAGTACCCGGAGTTAAAAGGCCTCATCCAGTATTTGGAAGGGCACACCGACGTTGCCCCTACGGCTTTTAGGCGTGGATTGTCTTAGTTCGCGCTACAAAACAACCTACTCGTGAAGAAGAACTTCTCACCAGCCCGCGCCAGCTACCTTCTTGTTGTACCGTCAGCGCTGCGTCCAGAAATACTGCACGCCCTACACGACGATGCAACCGCTGGGCACCTCGGATTCTCCCGGACGCTGTCGAGAATACAGGAAAGGTATTACTGGCCGCGTCTGACCGCCGACGTCGCCCATTACGTCAAGACATGCCGAGAGTGTCAGCGACGCAGGACACCACCGACAAGGCCAGCAGGATTACTACAGCCGAACGACCCTTCTCGCCGACCATTCCAGCAGATTGGGATGGATTTGTTGGGGCCGTTTCCGATGTCAACATCCGGGAATAAGTGCATCGTCGTGGCGACGGACTATCTCACTCGCTTTTCTGAAACTAAAGCTCTACCAAAAGGCAGCGCAGCCGAAGTGGCGAAATTTTTCGTCGAGAACATCCTGCTACGACATGGTGCCCCAGAAGTCCTCATCAACGACAGAGGAACGGCTTTTACAGCAGAGCTCGTCCAAGCCATTCTGCAGTACAGCCAGGCAAGCCACAGGAGGACAACTGCCTACCATCCGCAGACGAATGGTCTCACAGAACGCCTGAACAAGACCCTCGCCGACATGCTAGCAATGTATGTCGACGTTGAGTACAAGACGTGGGACGCGGTCCTGCCGTATGTAACCTTCGCTTACAACACGGCAGTGCAAGAAACAACACAGATCACGACGTTTAAGCTGGTTTACGGCAGGAACCCGACGACGATGCTCGACGGCATGCTGCCCCACGTCACTGACGAAGAGAATGTTGACGTCGCTAGCTATTTCCAGCGCTCCGATGAAGCCCGACTCCTCGCTCGCCTACGGATCAATAACCAACATAGGACCGACAGCCGACACTACAACCTCCGACAACGCTTCGTCGAGTACCAGCCCGGCGACCGTGTTTGGGTTTGGACTCCGATACGCCGACGAGAACTGAGTGAGAAACTATTGCGCCGCTTTTTCGGACCCTACAAGGTCATTAGACGTATTGGCGCACTGGACTATGAGGTCATGCCAGACGGAATTTCGCATTCACAGCGGTGCCGCGCACGACCTGAAGTGGTCCACGTCGTGCGTCTGAAACCCTTTTATGCACGCTGACGAACTTCCTTATTTTGTTGTTTTCCTTGGTACGGGTGTTTTCTTTATTACTTTCGTTTGTACGCAGCATCGGGTAGATGCTTTTTAAGAGGGGGGTAATGACACATGTACTTATCTTTATTGGGCGACCACGTTTCGCCGCCTAACAAATGCTATCGCACAGCGCAGGACGCGCCTGCATGTATCCGAAGTTTCTGGAAAGATATCGACGCTTCTATCCGCTGTCTGTTGTCGCCGAACCTTATGTTATCTGATTTCATCGCCTGACGCGAATGGCGTAGAACTTTGTGGAAGACCCGCGGGTCCCAGCGAGTAGGCTGGAACATTCGACGACTGCTGTATAAAAGCCGACGCGCTTGACCCGCTGATCAGATTTTGGACGATCGCCGACTGTGTTCGGCGCTATCGTTGTGCTATAAGTCTAGCCTGTCTTGTGGGCACAGGTTCGCCCAATAAGATTTAGTTTTTGTCGTCACCCGCCGTGGTTGCTCAGTGGCTATGGTGTTAGGCTGCTGAGCACGAGGTCGCGGGATCGAATCCCGGCCACGGCGGCCGCATTTCCATGGGGTCGAAATGCGAAAACACCCGTGTACTTAGATTTAGGTGCGCGTGAAAGAACCCCAGCTGGTCGAAATTTCCGGAGTCCTCCACTACGGCGTGCCTCATAATCAGAAAGTGGTTTTGGCACGTAAAACCCCATAATTGTTATGTTTTTGTCGTTCACAGTGTTGCTACTGTGTTCTTCAACGTCACCACCACGTGACAATATAACCTGCATATAGTTGCTCGTCTTACTGACTTGTCCTTCGCGTAACAGTATAATGAAGCAACTCGGTAATGGCGCTTCGATGTTGTATTTAGCATTTGTGCTTCATTGTAGTCTCTTCTGCGCAACATATTCAATTCTTAATTAAGAAAACTCTCCTAATTTAGGTATATCCGCACATTAGTGTGCTAGATTTCCAAGTGCCACCTTAGCGAATCGCAGAATCTGGCAGCATAATAGGCACTGAGTCGTATCCAAGGCTCTCTTAGCTTCACTGATTGAACAAGACTACAAAAGAACACTATGAAGGCATGCCGAGCACTGCTCTGCCAGGCACCGTCGACGCACTATGCTGCGTGCAAAATAAGCACTATTGAAGATTAAACAACCAGTAAATAGTGAAATGTCACTTCGCGACGTTTTATCAGCTTTCTCCAATATTCGTAGGTTTCTTTTAGTATAACTGCAGCGTATACAGCAATTGATGCAGAATGTAATAAGCGTATATCTTCCCAAATTTTCGAATCGTTCCCATCCAAACACCACCGCACTAAGCCACTCAGGAACCATGCTACCACGTTTTGCAAACATACAATTTTATTGGAAATCAAATGTGCCGTTGCTCGGTCCCATTTATAAAAATATCATACAGGCTCCATGACAATGCTAAAGTTCCTTTTATGTCTTTGGCAGACAAAATTAATTCGAAAATTTACGAGTACATGTACCTCGTTTAACTTATGCTTATAAAATATTTAACCAAGACACCTTCTTGCGAAGAGACTATGAGCTCCATGGCACATTTTGATTTTGCCTTTGCAGTAGATCATGTTCCAATTACAACTGAGGAGTTTGATGGTGTTTTACTTTCGGTATTTAGGTGACTATTGGAGGCACTTGATGGGGAAGTGCTGTTTGTCCGGACGCATAATTACCACAACATCTCTTTGTTTCATATTTCAGAGCTGGATTATTTGACTTGTCAGCACCTGCTGGCGCTCCTGAGGTGCTTGGTAGGTAGGCTGCTTTTTTATGTTTCCCTTGCATTAAAATTAAGTTGCTCATTACCTCTTCACCACACGATGGTGGTCATCTTAGTTTTAGCTTACGGAAAGGTACCCGTTATAAACGTAACACATCGCTGACTAAACAGTCCATGAGGGACTCCTACAAACACGCCATTTCTTTATAGACAATTACATCAGTTTATTGAAAGAAAGCTTAGGACCAACCCTACAGCCTCTCGACAGTAATAACAGCCTGTTAGCAGTCGTCTTCCTTGCAACCATCCACACCCCATTGTCTCCTGCATTTCCCTGGGAACGAAACATTAACCTGTGAGTATAAAAGAAATCAGTGTGTGCAGAATAAATTCAAATGCTCAGGTAAATATTTGGAAATGTTACTATCGCTATGTATATATTCCCCAGAACTGGAGCAAATGGTTACTCATAGCAGGAACATTTACCACCTATTCAATTGGCCCGCAGCTCGGAGATAAGCGCCATTAAGTTTGCCGCAAAGTGAAAGAACTTCGCACTGATTTTTTAAAAAATGCCTTATTACGTAGTACACGGAAGCTTAATAAGAAAAAAGCCTTGATGCCGCAGTTCTGGAGTATATATCTCGAATATGCCCCTAGTCTCGGAATATCCAACTGGTCATAGTGGGCGAACTAAACGGTTCCAACACGCAACTAACAACAAATTCCTTAAAATATTACTATTAAGTAACTAGGAATATTTTTATGCTGATCGAATAGATATTTTTAGATTTTGTAAAAGTAACGTCCAACTGTGTCCGTGATAGCGCGGAAGAAATGCACTTGGGTGTCCTGGCCCGCGTTTATTACTGTTGAATTCCGGAGAGATGCAAAGCGATACATTACCTGTAATTTTAAAAACACAAACGTATGCGGCTGTACGTACTTTGTATGACACAAAGAAAGTCGCAATTTCGTCCGAAAGGCGAAGCACCGATTGAGACAGCAAATTAGTGGATAGCTGTACGACGTAAGGACAGTACATTTATCGGCCGCATAAACTTGTAAACGCCCGCTTGCTAACTAAATTAACAACGGTATAACGTTTAAGCGCGACAGAACGAGGACGCAGGAAAATGCCGGCACAGAGAGAGAGAGCGCTGTCTTTGTGTGTCTCTTTCTACGTTCTCGTTTAGTCACGCTTACATTTTGTATCATGGATTCAAACTAGCGTGCCCGCCAACTTGTTGTAAGTATATTGTTACGTAGGAAGACGCAGACGAAAAGCTATGTACAAATATATTTACAAGGAAAATACGCTGCGCTTGGCCAAGAGGCAACAGCCCGCGCTAGCTTCTAATCGTCGTCGTCGTCTTCACACTGCTGGCCTTTCGTGATCGCGCATATTGTGCCGTAGCACTACCCCCGGCTGCAAAAGCACCGTCCCGGAGCGACTAAAGATCGGACTCGGAAGCAGTGTAGTAGGCCTTGAGCCTACTGACGTGTACGACATCACTAGATGCCACAGGAGAGGACGAGGTTGAGGCCACAGGAGCAATTTCGTAAGTCACAGGCGTCACCTGGCGCAGCACGCGGTAGGGCCCTGTGTATCGCGAAAGGAGCTTCTCTGAAAGTCCGACGTGACGAGAGGGCGACCACAGGAGCACGAGCGCACCAGGTGAAAACTGTACGTCACGATGGCGGGCGTTGTACTGACACTGCTGAGTGGTCTGTGAGGCCGTCAGTCGAGCACGGGCAAGCTGGCGTGCATGGTCAGCGAGGGCGATGGCGTCGCGCGCATACTCGCTTGTTGAGACCGCAGCAGGAGGAAGTGCCGTGTCTAGGGGCAAGGTAGGTTCGCGACCGTACAGTAGATAAAAGGGAGAAAATCCGGCGGTGTCGTGCCGGGAAGAATTGTACGCAAATGTTACGTAAGGAAGGGCAATGTCCCAGTCGTGGTGGTCCTTGGAAACGTACTTGGCCAGCATATCGGTAAGAGTACGGTTTAACCGCTCTGTCAGGCCATTGGTTTGAGGATGGTATGAAGTAGTCAGTTTGTGTTGAATGGAGCAGGAACGCACAATGTCAGCGATAACTTTCGAGAGGAAGTTTCGACCACGGTCAGTAAGCAGCTGTCGCGGGGCGCCATGAAGCAAGATAATGTCACGCAAGAGAAAGTCCGCGACGTCAGTGGCGCAGCTGGTAGGGAGAGCCCGAGTGATAGCGTATCGGGTGGCGTAATCAGTCGCGACGGCTACCCATTTGTTCCCAGAAGATGACGTGGGAAAGGGACCGAGCAGGTCTAATCCAACACGAAAGAACGGTTCCACAGGGACGGTGATCGGCTGGAGATGACCGGCAGGTAGCACCTGAGGTGTCTTCCGACGCTGGCAGGGATCACAGGCAGCAACATAGCGTCGAACGGAGTGAGCGAGACCAGGCCAATAGAAGCGGCGGCGGACGCGGTCGTACGTGCGGGTTACCCCAAGATGTCCTGAAGTGGGTGCGTCATGCATCTCAAAGAGCACAGTCTGTCGTAGCTGTTTTGGCACGACAAGAAGAAGGTCAGAGCCGTCAGGGAGGAAGTTCCTTCGATACAGAATGCCACCCTGGAGGACATATCGGCGAACGGATGCGTCGGTAGGTGTAGAGCGCAGACGCTCGATAAGTGCTCGCAGCGATAGGTCTCGGTACTGCTCATCGGCGATGTTACCGAAGGCAGAGACAGAGAAAATGCCGTTGGCGCTACTACTGTCGGTGTCGTCAGGCTCGTCGACCGGGTAGCGAGACAGGCAGTCAGCGTCCTTGTGCAGTCGGCCAGATTTATAGGTGACAGTATACGAATATTCTTGGAGGCGTAAGGCCCAGCGACCAAGTCTTCCTGTAGGATCTTTCAGTGAGCATAACCAGCAAAGCGCGTGATGGTCTGTGACAACGGAAAAGGATCGGCCATATAAGTATGGGCGGAATTTCGCAACCACCCAAACTAGGGCCAGACACTCACGCTCAGTGATGGAATAGTTGCGCTCCGCGGGTGAGAGGAGCCTGCTGGCGTAAGCGATAACACGGTCGTGGCCACGCTGGCGTTGTGCCAGTACTGCTCCAATTCCGTGACCGCTGGCATCAGTACGGACTTCGGTAGGCGCAGAAGGATCGAAATGGGCCAAAACGGGAGGCGTTGTGAGAATGTCGATTAGATGAGAGAATGCAGAGGCCTCGTTATCGCCCCACTGGAAAGGAGCGTCTTTTTTCAAAAGGTCGGTTAGTGGTCGTGCTATGGCGGCGAAATTTCTCACGAAACGGCGGAAGTACGAACAAAGGCCGATGAAGCTGCGCACATCCTTGACACACTTCGGAACAGGGAAGTGCGTAACAGCATGGATCTTGCCTGGGTCCGGTTGCACTCCGTTCGCGTCAACGAGATGTCCAAGGACGGTAATCTGGCGACGGCCGAATTGGCACTTCGATGCGTTGAGTTGCAGACCGGCTCGCCGAAAAACGTCCAGGACTGCTGAGAGGCGCTCGAGGTGCGTAGCGAACGTTGGGGAGAATACGATAACGTCGTCCAAGTAGCACAGGCACGTGGACCATTTGAAACCGTGAAGAAGGGAGTCCATCATGCGTTCAAAAGTGGCAGGGGCGTTACATAGACCAAACGGCATCACTTTGAATTGATAAAGACCGTCGGGTGTGACAAAAGCAGTCTTCTCGCGGTCGAGATCGTCCACGGCAATCTGCCAGTAGCCGGAGCGAAGGTCAATAGAAGAGAAATAGCGAGCACCGTGGAGGCAGTCAAGGGCGTCATCAATCCGAGGTAGGGGATACACGTCCTTTTTGGTAACCCTGTTAAGGTGCCGATAATCCACGCAAAAGCGCCATGAGCCATCCTTCTTTTTGACCAGTACTACAGGTGACGCCCATGGACTATATGATGGTTCAATAATGTTCTTGGCAAGCATTTTGCGAACTTCTGCGTGAATAACTTGACGCTCAGCTGGTGACACTCGATACGGGCGGCGATGAATAGGAGGGGCATCGCCGGTATTAATGCGATGTTTGACAGCTGTAGTTTGGGCTAAAGGACGATCGTTAAAGTCAAAAATATCGTGGTAGGAAAACAGAACGCGGTAGAGTTCACGAGCGTGCTCGGAGGGCAAGTCGGGGGCAATCATTTTCCGTAAGTCAGCGATGGTACAATTTGCCGACTGTGATGGTAGAGGAGTATCGGATGAAGTGCCGTCTACTGCAATGGATGCTACTGAGTGATCCTCGAATGAACAAAGCTGGGCCAAAGACATCCCACGTGGCAGCACTTGTGTCGTCAAGCCAAAGTTGACCACTGGCAGGCAGACGCAATTCGCCGTAATAGATAAAACTGTATGGGGTACTGTGATCCCATGTGTAAGGAGGACGTCTTGCATAGGAGCCGCGATGTAGTGACCGTCGGGGACTGGTGGGGATGACACTAGGTCAACGTAGGTCAGTGCCGAAGGTGGCAAGCGAACGAAGTCGGCGGAACTGAGGCGACTGGGGTGTGGTTCAGCAGGATCCAGAACAGGCAGGTCAAGGCGGAGAGTACTGGCGGAACAATCGATGAGAGCAGAATGTGCGGAAAGGAAGTCTAAGCCGAGGATGATGTCGTGGGGACAGTGGGCGATGACTGTGAATAGCACGATTGTTGAGCGATCGGCGAAGGAGACGCGGGCGGTACACATACCAATTACGGGGGCTGTTCCGCCATCGGCGACACGGACAACAGGCGTCGTGGCGGGCGTGATAATTTTCTTGAGCCGGTTACGAAGGTCAGCGCTCATTACGGACAAATACGCGCCAGTGTCTATGAGAGCAGACACAGAAACACCGTCGACTTGCACGTCAAGAAGGTTCAGATGAGTGGGCAAAGTCAGTAGAGGATTTGGCGGCGTAGGGAGCAATGCAGCGTCACCTCGAGGCGCTGCATCGTCTAGTTTTCCGGCTGGGAGCGGCGTCCGAAGGGAGTCGGCGAATAGGAGCGACGGGGCTGGGGAGAGCGAGATTGTCGTCGTTGGGGCGAAGGCGAACGAGAATAGGGGCGGTTCGTTGCAGGAGAATCAGTGGCGGCATTATCGGAGCGTGCGGCATAGGGACGAGAAGGGCCACCTGAGGGGCGAGAGTAGGCAGTATAAGTAGGCCGGCTCGGGGAACTCCAGCGACTACGACAGTGCCGAGAAATGTGCCCGATTCGATGGCAGTGGAAACAAATAGGCTTGTCGTCAGCAGTGCGCCATTCAGATGGGTTGCGGAAACGTGGTGGGTAAGAAGATGCGGGACGGGGCGAAATCGAAGAAGCCGGGCGGGTATTAGGGCGATGGGCCGAGCAGATGGTGTGAAGACCCATGTTTTCAAACTCCTGGCGGACAACTGCCTGGATCAGTGAGACCGTGACTGTAGATGTGTTGGTGGGACTGGAGTCGAAGGCAGCCGGATAGGCGGCCTCGATCTCACGCCGGACGATCCTGGTAACATCGGCAGTGTTGTTGGGACGAGGAGCGTCGGCACAGGAAGATGTCGCTGGGGTGTTGGGCAGACGGGCAAACTGCTGGTCAATACGTCGGCTTTTGGCGAGTTCCAGACGGCGGCACTCTCTTATAACAGCATCCACCGTCGCTACGTTGTTGCAAACGAGCAAGTTGAAGGCGTCATCGGCAATGCCTTTGAGGATGTGGGAAACCTTGTCTGACTCAGTCATGTGGGTGTCAACTTTGCGGCACAGAGCCAAGACGTCCTGAATGTACGTGACATAGGGCTCTGTTGACGTCTGCACACGGCCGGAAAGCGCCTTCTGCGCGGCAAGTTGTTGACCGTAGGGGTTGCCGAACAAGTCACGAAGCTGTGTCTTAAGTGAATCCCAACTGGTGAGCTCATCTTCGTGCGTGCGATACCCAACTCGAGGTGTGCCACCGAGGTAAAAGACTACGTTGGCGAGCATAATAGTAGGGTCCCACCGGTTATTGCGGCTGACGTGTTCATACAGGCTGATCCAGTCATCGACGTCTTCCCCATCTTGGCCCGAGAATACGCCAGGATCACGGGGAGCGGGGAGAGTGATGTAGGTCGTCGAAGTGGCAGCAGGTGTCGGAGCCGGCGGAGTCGGGTTGTCGTCGCCGGGAGCCATGAAGGAAGGCTCGACGTACCGTCCACTGCGAAGCTCCGTGACGAGGTACAGGGAACGTCCACCTCCACCAGATATGTTACGTAGGAAGACGCAGACGAAAAGCTATGTACAAATATATTTACAAGGAAAATACGCTGCGCTTGGCCAAGAGGCAACAGCCCGCGCTAGCTTCTAATCGTCGTCGTCGTCTTCACACTGCTGGCCTTTCGTGATCGCGCATATTGTGTCGTAGCAATATTAACAAGCAAGGTGTCACGCGCGCTCATGTAAACATGAACAGATCTAGCTCGATGGGCGCAGAAAGTGGTTCTCGAAATGCTGGAGTGAGGAATCACGGTGGCAGCAGCGGCTGAATTGACCTTCGGGCATCTCTCGCTTCAATGCGAACTAAACGCCAAATGCACTGCGCATACGAAGCTACCCGCACAACGCGCACTCAGCAAACATCGTAGATCGCTTTGAAGATAATGCAGCCGCGGGCATGCAGTTTGGCCAGTTTGGCCGTGCCGCAGATCGCCTTCAATATAGTGGACTCGGCGCTCAGTGCTCGCCCCGAGCGGACGTGCGCAACGAGAGCTCCGCTGAAATCGGAGAGCTCCCTGTCATCGCTGGGCGAACTTTAGCCCGCCGCACTGCGCCTCGCCTAAACACCGGCGGCCTCGGCCGGCCCCTGCACAGGGACCCCCGACCCCGCGCCGCACTGCAGGCGCTTCGCCGCCGCCGCTGCCATGCTCGGCATGGATCCGCCGCCCTCGACAGCTACGACTGCGTAGCAGCCTGCACAATCCACTACGCTGAACCCACAGGGTATGTACTATCGGCCAAAAAAAGTAAACGGACCACGGCTTAGGTGGCCGGAGCGGCTGCGGGGCCGCACCGGGGAGCTGCTACTTCGCTCCGCGCGCTGACGGCGAGAGTGTCCCGGGTGACGCCAGACTTCGCCCTCACTCTCGCGCGGTGCCTTGTCACGCTTGATAAATTTCTAGTGCACCGTTCGGTTGCTTCTACTGCTGGCAGTCGCGACGAAGGAAACCGTACATCGCCGGTAGTCCAGCACATGGCGCTGTCGCACAGGGGCGGGCGGCAGCCGGACAACAAACCGCGGCACTGAGAAGGAACGGAACCCGTTCTGATTGTTTTATATTCACCGTATCTTTTATATTAGTGCATGTCGCCGGCGTCCACCGCTGCTCGATTTTAGGTAAAATCGCGCAACGAGCCGCAACGGTGGCTACCGTGACACGCGCTCTTTCACGTCATCGCGCTAACTTAGAATTGGAAGCGCTGCGTGGACATCCGAAGCTATAGCGGCGGCGCTCTCGATGCCTAGGCGAGTAGGCCAAGTCATCGTGGTCGACGGCAAATTTTCATCGCACTGAGGACCCCTTTAAGCCACGGAATGTTTCCATGAATAAACTTTCATGACTGACTATAGTTATTCCTATTCGTCTTCCCAATTGCCTCTTCCTGGCCGTGCTTTTGTAAAGTTTCATTACGGCCTACGCATAGTAGTATCTAATTAAAGCAGTTTTCAGAGGCGTCGCTGATGTTAATATTAAACGTACTACTGGAGACAACGACGGAAAAGTGATCTCGACATATAAGCCGTGCCCGCAGTAAACCTTGCCGCCTGCGACTATCGCGCCGGCGTGAAAGAGCGCGCGTCATGGTAGCCGCCGTTGCGGCTACTTGCGCGATGTTACCTAAAATCGAGCAGCAGTGGACGCCGGCGACTTGCACTAGTATAACAGATACGGTGAATGTAAACAAAACAACAATCATAACGGGTCTCCGTTCCTTCTCAGTGCCGCGGTTTGTTGTCCCGCTGCCGCCCGCCCCTGTGCGACAGCGCCATGTGCCGGACTACCGGCGATGCACGGTTTCCTTCGTCGCGACTGCCAGCAGTAGACCAATAAAACGGCGCGCTAGAAATTTATCAAGTGTGACGAGGCACCGCGCGAGAGTGAGGGCGAAGTCTGGCGTCACCCGGCACACTCTCGCCGTCAGCGCGCGGAGCGAGATATCAGCGCCCCTGTGTGGCCCCGCAGCCGCTCCGGCCACCTAAGCCGTGGTCCGTTTACTTTTTTGGCCGATAGTACTTTGGTGACGCTTCACAGGGAGCATTTACGTGCGTGACTCCTTCAGCACCACGCCGGGACGGAGCCACCACCATAGTTGTGAAGTTGACCGATGGCTTCAACCTCTCCTCAGTAACACCAATCGAGTTGAGCCTACAAATTCGTCCGCGGCCCACCTTGCCAAGTTCGAGAGGCAGGACACGGTCGTGAAAATTCGAACCGCCCAATACCTCATCCCCATCGACACGTACCGTGCATCGGCCACCACCAAACTACTCTCCTTACAGTCCGTGGATGTCTGTGGAAAATCGCACCGTGTGAGTGTGTACTGCGCCAACGACCCACAAAGCGCTCGCGCCGTCCTGCACGGCGTGCCACTCTCCTTTTCAGAAGATGCCGTACGGGAAGAACTCCATATTCCGGGCCGAAAAATCCTGTCTTTTCGGCGACTTGGCAAGATGGCGTCTCTCATAATCACGGTAGAGGGCCCTGAAATACCAAGGAGCGCCATCCTGTTTTCAGCGGTCTACCGGCTGTACCCACCCAAGCCGAAATGCCTTCAGTGCTGGCATTGTTACAGCCAGAAACACAGATCTGATGTCTGCCCCAACGCCGCGACATATTCGTGCTGTAGATCTTGTGGGCAACATTTCTCTCCTACGTCAACTCCTCACAGTGCTATATGCGCTGCTGCAACTGCGGGGGTGACCACCCTGCTACGGACGCAAACTGCCCACACCGCTGCGCTGCGAAGGAGGCACTTCGCCGACGCAAACCACCGACACGCATCAATCCAAATCACCAAGCAGCCCAGTACCTCTCACGACCGCATACTCGAGAAGACTCCGGCGTGCCAACCAGCAACCGGTATTCGGCACTCAACACCGACTACAGCCGTAGCCGTAGCCGCAGTCGCAACCGGAGTCAAAGTCACGACCGCAAGCACAGTCAAAATCGGCCCACAGAGAAACCGAAGCCCGCCCACAAGCAGAAGGTGGACTTCAGACAGAGCCAGACAGCTCAATCCCAATGTGATCAACACGATCCGCGCCGTCCTTCGTGGCAGCAACTACGTAAACCCAAGCTTGCTGCTGACGACCCTAACTGTCCTGCGCTACCTAACCACTGACAGACGCAGTCTACGCCTTTAAAGGTCAATGGTACAGCTCTCCCAGAAACGGCCCCCAGTCCGCAGCCCACCCCATAGAGCTCAGGCCTTCTGACAGAGGATTTAGATGCACGTATTCGTCGCATCGTGCAACAAGCGATCGAATCTACTATCGCAACTATAATTACTGAACAGATACAACGCGCCGTTCTAGCTGCTCTAATCCCCTTGTCAAACCAATTTGCGCAAATTTCCACCCGCCTCTAACATATATGCACCCACACAAACGCCCCATCCCCCATAGCCCTTCTAAATCACAACATGGCCACTAACTCTAGGCAAACACCTCCGATCCCAACCCCACCATCTCCATCTCTCACGATGTGGCAATGGAACTTTCGTGGCTTCAGACGCAAGAAACATCTCCTGCAACGTACGCTATTCATGAAAACAGAACCGGATATTCTTGTGTTGCAGGAGACCCACGGCGCCTTTCCCCTCGCTGGCTATGAGCATTTTGTTGCTCCTAGTATTACATACAAACAACGGGGCACGTCACACCCGCTTACTCCTACAGTGACGGTGACTTACGTCAAGAGCTCCTTGCCCACAATTCAACTCGACACTACGCATATGAATACACTGACTACTGAGCACGTGAGCAAGAGGACAGACGTGCATGGTCACGGTCTAGATATTTTAAACTGTTATTGGACGCCAAACCAAAATATCTGGCCGCTATCAAGCTACGACCTGTCCCAGCAACGCTTAACACCTCACCATACTGTCCTAATCCTCGGAGACTTCAACTATCGATACCCTTCTTGGGGATATGACGAAACATCAGCGCTCGGCCGCGAATTAGACAGCTTCATGTCGAACTACAACGTCTCTCTCCTAAACGGCATTACCACTCCCACCAGACTGGGGAACTCACGTGAGAGGGACACAAGCCCTGATCTCACTTGGTCAAGCAGCCGCTACAACATTCAATGGGAGAATACCCAAGACACTCTTGGGAGCGATCACTCTATTATTGAGATCCGGCTTCCCTTGCGTACACAAAGGCCAACTCAGACACCCCGCCACAAAACTATCTGTCTCGTTGACTGGAACAAGGCGCGTAAACGACTCGAACTGGATGAAATTGATGAGAACACTAACCCCACAGAATGGACAAACAATGTTCTGCAGGTTGTGTCCCAACATACTTCCCGCATTGCCGCCACAGAAGATCAACCCCAGGTCGACACTCACCTCTTAGCCCTCTGGGAACGACGCCGCAGACTGGTGAGCTGGTGGCGCCGTGCAAAGAATAATAGGACGCTCCACCAAGGTATACACACCATAACTCAGGAGAGCCAGGAATACGCTGACTAACTGGCATCTCAACGGTGGTGGCAAACATGTGAAGACCTCAATGGCCAGCTTCCACACCTAGAGTATGGCAAATATTTCGCACTCTCATGGGCGCAGCCAAACCTCGCTACGCCCTCCAACGATATCAAATGCAGATCGGGCGCTCCACAGGAGAAATTATCCAAGAACTGCGAGAGACATTTTATCCGGAGTTCAACCCACCACCACTTGCACCCTTTCCGCAATCACCAACCAAGCCAGAAGGGATTGACTCCGCATTTACACTCCAGGAGCTGCGGTCAGCAGTCATTCAGCTCCGACGCAATACAACTCCGGGCCCGGATCAGATAACATATACCATGCTCCGAAACTTGCCCGAAAACCACCAGAAGCACCATCTACACCTCATTAATCTTGCATGGGAGACGGGGAACATTCCAGAGTCATGGAAGGAAGCTTTAGTTATTTTCCTCCCCAAACCTGGCAAACCGTCCAACACGCTTAAAACCTTCGACCGATATCCCTCAAATCGTGCGTGGGAAAATTGGTGGAAAAGATGGCTCTGACGAGAATAGAATGGCACCTTGAGAGCCAGGGCCATCTCCCAGACACACTCATCGGCTTCCGCAGGTACGTATGCGCCTAAGACGTGGCATTGCAAATTACCACAGATTTCCACAATCACCCTAGCTCGGCACAACTCCGGACAACTGTAGGCGTGGATATCAAAAGTGCCTTCGATAATGTCCTGCACCGAGCCATCATTGACGACCTAGCAGCCACCAAACTCGGAGAACGCATGGTTCGCTATGTCTGCAGCTTCCTCCGTGCTAGGCAAGTGCGCTTCTTGGGTCCGGACACCCAGCCATCCATGTGCTTCCCTATAAACCGAGGAACGCCACAAGGTTCCATTCTGTCACCGACTCTCTTCAACTTGGCGATGAAGGACCTCCCCGCAAAGCTCAACCTCGTTACAGGTTTACGCCACGCAATATACGCTGACGACATCACACTTTCGTGTGCGACCGTAAACCCAGGCGAACAGGAAGCCACACTTCAAACCGGCTTAGACATCGTCAACACCTGCATACACCAGCTAGGCCTCACATGCTCCCCGGAAAAATCAGAGTACGTCGTCGTACTGAATTCCTCTACGCGCAAAGCAGCTGCTGAACGCGCCCACATCACCTTGACTATGACCGGCGAACCTATCCCGCGCAGGAAATGTGTCCGCTTGCTCGGATTTCTGTGGCAAGAGAATGGACGTAGTGCGGAGTGGCTATGGCGCATTCTCCATCAAGCAAGTCAGGTCATACACATGATGACACGCGTAAGCAAGCGCCACACAGGCCTGCGTGAACACGAACTCAGTAAAATTTATGAGGCAGCAATCTACTCCCGAATCCTCTATAGCCTGCCATACGTTGCACTTACACGCACACAGACCAAACGACTCGAGGCTGCTTTGCGAATATGTCACCGCATTGAAATGGGTGTTCCCAGGTACGCCCGTAGCATCGATGTTGAACGCGCAACCCTGCCCAACACCTTGGATGTGAAGGTCCAAGCCCACCGGGAGTCTCAGCATCTCCGTATGAGCACCTCGTCATGGGGACGCGCCATCCTGCGAATGTTGGGACACGACACTTCACCACTTTCACCTCTTTCCATCGATCCTCCACCATGGATAACTATCCCTCGAATCGAGGTCCGACCGATACCCCGGAATATGCACTCCGAACGCAACGCAGGTAGGCGACAGGCACGGGCGACCCATCTAAGTGACCCAGCGCATGACACCTACTATGTTGACGCCGCCTTCTCGCCGACCGCATACAAGACGGCAGTCATCGGCCCTCAGGGTGACATCACTCGTTCGCATAGCGGAGTACCGTCTCCAACCGATGCCGAGATCTTTGCCATATCGGAAGCCATTACTATTCGCCCTCACTCCCCGCCAACCATAACCGTTCGCTCAGACAACCAGGAAGCCCTTCGTTATTTTGCAAACAACCTACTTCCCTGTCATATTCGGGCATCCCTCGCACTACACATGCAACAGCATCCCTCACTTCACGTCCTCTTGGAGTGGGTGCCGGGCCATCAGGGGATACAGGGAAATGAGCGTGCTCACTCCCTCGCTCGCGAGTCTAAAATACCGAATGCTCCTATTCCATGGCCTGACACCTATTGCGCCAGAATGCACCGCGCTGAACACCGCAAGCAAAGCCACGCTAGGCTCCGTGAACTGCGCTCGTCTGCATGTACCCTTCCGGCCCCCGATCCCTCCTTCACCCGCCACCACGGCTCCCTAATTTGTCAGGCTCATGCTCTAACACTGGCGAATGACGCCATGCAACACATTATTGAACAACGCCGTGGCCACTCGGCATGCCCGGTGTGCGGCGGCTATCGCGACGTTCGCCACACGTACTGGACCTGCCTCCGTGCACAGTCCTCGCCTTACTATCGCCCCACCTCTTCCCTGAGCCCGTCTATTCCTTACTGTTTGTAAAGCTGGACCACTCCGCTTGAACCCCACCGAACCGCTTTTTTGTCGCTCCTTGTGCAACACATAAGGCACGTCCAGGGCGCCACCACACCCCCCGCTCCGAGTGCTACTACATGATCACACGGCACTGAAGCGGCGGACGGCACGGACGAAGAGCCGTTTCAAATAAAGTTTTATTCATTCATTCATTCAAGATACGGCACCTGCGCGGCCGCGCCGTAAGCAGCAGCCGCAGGAGAAAGCCCCCTTCACCTCACCGGTGCGCGCCGTGTGCAACAGGAAAGGGCGCTTTCGCCTCGCCTTCTTCGATTTCATACGAGAGGTTGAGCCGCGTTCGCCAGCTCAGTCTCGCACGTTTTGAGTCGCACGTAAAGCATACAGCGCGCGGCGACTATTTTGTCGCTCTTGGACTTTATAAGAAACCTCACTGTGATGGCGGCGCCGACGGCAGAAATGCGCCTAGAGCGTCCATATAGTTGCTTTCACAATAAAATAAAAGTTATCGTGTCAATATGGAGGGAGAATCAGCATATAATAAACTCAAAATTATTTCGGCAGTGGTAGTTGATATTGAAAGAGAGCAGTGAGCCATAGTATGCAATGCTAGGCGAAGAGCGTACAATACCTGCTTGTCTGATATAGTAACAGAATGGACAGGTAGTGTGGTAGTGGGTAGTCGTATGTGGGGAGAGGTAGGTGCCGTGATTATATCAAGACATTTGTATGCATAGGGTGTAGTTCGCTGACGTAATAGACGAATATTTGGTATTCGCATGGAGACACGCTCTTCCAGCGGTGAATATAATATAGCGTTACAATTTGTCGCTCAGGAAAGAAATTTGTGCGCGCAGTTATGAAAACCTAAACTGTGGTAAAATGAGAGCGATGCATTGCAGGTGTCTCGCTGCCTTCGTTTTATATCAAGCCCCGAGTAACAAATGGTTTTCAGGCAGACTAAGTGATCGGTAGGCCATCTATGAACCTTCTCGCTAGTATAACTGCTTACGCACTGATCGCATTCTACAAATGACCTTCGACGACGTACAGATGCGCTCCTAATGAGATCCAGAACACCAGGACACTGAACGTGCAGCTCGCCTACTCTCCAAGCAGCTTGCGAAGCCGAGCGAGCAGCCGGCGTCACACTAACGACGACAGTTGGCCGTAAAGACGGGCGCCGATCCTTATGGAGCTGCACGTGAATCCTTAGAAGTGCAGACGAAATAGACAGCTTCCGCGTGTAGCCGCTGTGAATGAGAAGTACTTTCTAGTTGCGCGATTAATAAGCAACGTTCACATTCATAGAGAGAATATCCAGACACACCTCGCTACCAGGTTTGGGCCGGGTAGTCATTGTCCATCACAAAGACCAACACTTCCTTCTTCACGTACCAATTCATTCAGAACAATTTTCAGACCAATCGCCATATACAGCACGTACCTGCATTATCTTGAGTTCATGTTTTGCGTGTACGCTGTGTTTTTGAGCAATTTTCATGCCAGCTGTCCTTGCATGCATTTTCTCAGAACCTACCAAGCTATGACCCTAATGCCTTCTGCACTCTTCTAACTATATATGATTTGCTAAGGCGAGCGCTGGTTACTCTTAAATACGGTGAAAAGCCCTAATCTCTTTGAGTGGAGTTGAGGTGGGATGCAGCGAATTGATTTTTCACAGAGAATTAGTCGTATGCGGACTAGAAACGTCCCGACCGCGGCGAAGGGGCTACAATACGGCTATTTCTCGAGCAGGGATGGGCCACGTTTCAGATAAGCTTTATCGTGGGTTCTGCTCATGAATTGCTCCCATAAGCTATCCTCGACTCTCTTTGTGAGCATGCTACTCATTCATGTAAGAATCCTTGTAATGTGAATTGGCGTCTGGTCGCATCTCTTTGGCAGCCTTTCCAGATCCCATTATTTTCTAGCTTTGTCATCGTCTACCACGACGGTATGCCCACGCTGTGGCAGCTATCACCCACTGGCCAGTATACTTCATAAAAAAAACAATAGCGCAGCAAAAAATGTTTGCAGAATACGGTATCACCTTTCCTTGAACGGACGGAATCAGTGTAGGCGCTAGTGTCAACGCATAAAGCTCGCATCTTTGCAGGCATTCCGGCGCTTGCTCCAACTACAAGGTGATAGGGCCAGATACAGCTTTAGAAATAAGTACAAACACCTTCGCAAATAGTGATACGATAACTAATTGACTTGTCGGGATGATCTTCGCTCTATATAGGCTTATGGCGTTGTAAACATTTTGTTACAAGTGCGCCGCCATCTGTTACCACTATGCCTTGCGGTGGGTAGACAACAAATATGCTTCATCAAACAGTTTAGTTAGCCCTGGTAGTCTACCACCACCACTAATATTTGGCTATCTACTGCAGTAGCCAGTGATCTACATTTCAAAGCAACCTACTAATTTCTACATGGAAGCTTTTCTTGAGATTTCTTGTGGTCGTTTCCAAGTCTCGTATCGGTATTTCGTCGCCCTTTTTTATGTAGCTGGTTACATAGCTTTTTTTATCATTGATGTCGGATTTCCCTTTGCGCTGCGTCTTAATGGCACCTGTAGTAAAAACCAAATTAATAAATGTACTTTGAGAGCAAATGAAGCAGCTCTTGTTCCTTTATGCATGCTGCATCATTCTGTGTTTTGATAAAATGATTTTCTACCCTTACTTATATAATATAAGAAAACCTGTCGAAACTTTTTTATACAAATAGGCATTGCACCCTTCGAAGGAATTTGTAGCCAATACAGCGTGGCAGTTGTTAAAGACTTGGCTGGAACATACTCCGGAGTGCACTCAACAGTCCATGAAATGGGCCATTCGTAAGTTTACTCATATATTTGACCATAATTACATACATCCCAGTGTGTGTGCCAGCAGTGTAGTTCTTTCTTTGTTATGTTAGGCGTGTCTATTGGTTCCCCGATTGTTGGTTAAACGTGTAGAGATTTGCAAACAGAAGGAAAGTGTAAACGAGTTTGTCTTACATGTTATCATGGGTGGCCTCATCTGCCTGTTAGGTAGTTCTTGACTGTGCAAGAAGCGCTTGACTGACACGGACCTCCGGAACTGCACCATACACTAACGTTTACACAAAAACGAAACATTTATACGGTAGAAATGTTGTCGAGCTCTTTCCCGCAAGCTTCGAGGTGTACCGAGAATAATTTCCTTTGCTTCTTATAGTATTTTAGGCATGAAAGCGGAAAGATTACACAACCTGCAGCTTAAATAATTACGTATATCAAAAGTGCTCTGAGTAGCTGTGGTATCTTGGACCTCCGGGTGCGTAGGACTTAACGAAGCTATTTATCTTGCGTTTAGGTAACAGTCGCATCGTCGTTGATCCCACATCTTCCCTAGGTACGGTTGCTTAAATTGTTGAAATTGGTTGAACGGATCGGCAGAGTAGGTTTTTTCATCATGATAGTGGTTATCGTCATGCAATGCCGTAGTAGAAGGTTGTCGATGGTCGTAGTGAAGCAACATCCCTGCAGAAATCATCAACACAATGTTAAATATTAACAGTGACCGATCACATCCTTGTACTACCCCACGGTTTATTGTTACATATATTATATATGTTTGCACTTGTTTTCTGGGCTGCAGGAATCCACAAGCTACCTTTTTTGGCTTCTTGCCTGGTTTCCATTTTTTAATTATCTGGTGCAAAGTAATTCTCTCAATAATTCATGAATACATATCTTCAAACCAAAGTCTTGTGTGTGCGTACGCAAACAAAAGGTTATGCAGCAAAAGAACGAGAGCACTATTTTTGTAACGTAAAGAAGCCGTCTATTGTGCGTGTTTTATACGACGGTCTCACAGTGTACATTATCGTATTCTTTGTTTATGTTACTATCCACTGAAGTCCACACAAAATTACTGTAAGGTGAACGTGCAGGACTTCATCTAGTACATGGAGATCGTCTTGGGTACCCATGTAAAACCTGAATTTATTCTGAGATTTTGAACGTCATGTTCAAACCACCATGAAAGTCATGTGAGCAGCATTCTCTCAGGCAATTTGCAGGTTGCTAGTGGCCAGAAAATTGGCCGCAGAACCTCGAAACCTATTGGTACCTTGCGTGGCTTATGAGTGGGCACCACCACGAAGTGTCTTTACTATAGGCGTATTTACCGTAGGGAGGCGGGAGCATGGGGCACTGTTAGAAGTGGGGGGGGGGTGCAAAGTAGGCCATTCGCCCCCTCACTTTTGTATGCGGGCGCTGTCGCCTGTACACTGTCAAATCCAGCAAAACAACAGCTCAGAAGAAGTTTTCTTTCGAAATAGCGCCCACGTAAGTATGCTTTTCTTATTACGTATTTCTTGCTTTGGCAAGTAGAATTCCCTGTCGCACCTCACTGCCATGCACTGTAACAGTTCACGCCGGGGCTGGCTTATCGAAACAGTTAAGTGTTTATGCTTCTTCACGGTTTGGGCCATCTGTGGGGCGTGCCTTGCACGCCTGCATTGCAGAAGAAGCTGTCACCGGAAACTTCAAAACAAATTTCACGTTACGCTGCTTGCTTCATTTTGTGATTGTCGGGGCCATCTAACCTAACCATCTAGAAAACATAAAATACACTTTGGGTTTCAAAATTTACCGGCGTATAATCAATGCAGCCTTTGTAGCATTCTTTCGAAAGATTTAGCGACATTTTTGTTTGTTCGCCGACAAAATGTTCAAAGCAAACAGGGACTTTTTAAGCGCTCTAAATAAATAACTTGCTAAATATGGCTTTTTGCAACCCAGCTTTATTTTATTGATTTGATATAAGGACATGTTGCCGCACAATTTAAGGCACTGGCTACTCCTTATCTCTTGAATGGTTCCATCATACAACATACAGGGTTCAAGATTACATAACAAATAACCTTTTCACACAAGCACCAGGACCTATTATGCAACGTTTTCCCAGGAAGACTATGACGTAAGAAAAACATGGTACATACATCATACAAGGTAAATGTTTCCATAGTTATGTAGATAAAAGTCCCAAAAATACAAACGATGCTGTCGCCTAATAACACATTCTCTAGTCAGCGGATGGTACATACATCGTGTAAAGGCATTATCACATATTGTCACAAGAGAACAGTCAACATAACATAATTCACAAACACATGCATATATAGAGCGACATTGAAATGAAAGGAGCAATAAGATCGTTAATAACGTCCAGCAATGCAGCTGTCTTCCAGAAAAGTCTTTAGACCTTTTAAAGCGCTCTTCTGCAAGGACCTTGTTGGCCAAGGACCCAAAAGTTTCTTTAAATTGAAAGGTCTGCGGTCTAATTTAATTAGGGTTCATTTAAGTCGGCATCTTGGTGTGTCGTGATTTGGCCAATCTAGAAGAAGGTGAAGTGTATCTTCGTCTACAAATCCACAATCACATTCGGGGGTTTCCGCACGGCCAATTCTGTGTAAGAAATTCTTTGTGTAGGCAGTACCTAGCCATAATCGATGAATAAGGTTTCCCATAGTTCTGTTTAATGACAATGAAAATTTGAATTGAATAAACGGATCAACATGCTATAAATCCGAGCTCTTAGAATTCTGGTCAAACCAAGTGTTTCCACACATTTTGAAAGGCGTTGTCCTTATAATGCAGCGTAATTCATTCTTTGATATTTGGAGCGGAACCGCATCATCTTTGACGTGTGCTTGTCGTGCTGCTTCATCGGCTGGTGTGTTGCCAGGAATGTTACAACGCCCTGGTATCCACTGGAATGGCATTGCATGTTTGTCTTCGCTTGCCTTTGGGAGGTGTTTAAGTGTTTCGTATGTTATATTGTCACTGAATGTTTTGCCTTTTGTGCTGCAGAGTGATGTTAGAGCCTCCTGTGAACCCCTGAAAATTACCCATTTTTGCGCGTCTCTTACTGACAATATAGATTTTATCGCACATAGGATTGCGAACAGTTAAGCCGTTGTGGACGAAGTCACACGAGATAACTTAAGTTGTTCTTGTTTCTTGAGGTGCGGTATAATTAATTGTGAAGTTAAAGAGGTTGCTGTACTGGAGCCATCTGTATAGATGTGAGTGTATCCTGACTACAGCATATATATCTGGTAAAGTGCTAGTTGGTGAGCAGCTTGAATGAACATGTCTCATTTTCTGAATATCCCGTCTACTGACAACTCGATTTTTAGAAGTGTAAGCAGCCATGAAGGATATTGGAGTTTATTATTGAAAACCTGCATGGAAGCTCCAGGAACTCACGATGCCTAGGCGACGTGACCGTGATGAAGAAACGGTTGGCTTCACGTTGATAGTCTTCTACACCGTGATTGCTCTTCACAGCATAGCAGTCATCCCAGGTTTCACATTGGGCTCACAAAAGTGATGTTTTCTTTATTCCCAAATAAAAGCCATTTGACTGTGTTTATATGCTGCTCGTTCTGCGGTATCACTCAGAAGTTCCAATTGTGCACATTCGCAGGCGTAGCAATAAATTTATCCACCAAAACCAATCGAAATAAATTCTACGTTCAAATTTTGAACATAGCAGGTTAAATGGACCGACTGTATAGAAAGGCGTAGATATCGGTGCAGCAGCGCTCGCTCACGCGAATATCAACAAATTCACTCCGTTCGGCACGTCTTTCGGACCAATCAATACTTCACGGTGGTTTTCAGCGAGATCAAGGGCGGAAGCCGATAATTTTGCCTGTATAATGTTCCAGTAGTTATCGTCACCGTATTGACCACATACAGGCAAGTGCATTCCACAGAATCTCCTTCTATTACTAATATCCAAACCAAGAATAATAGGGAAATAATGTAGACTAAGTACTTTTTCGTACAAGGACAACTGCGGTATTTGTGTTCTTTGGAAGAGTTCTGTGTCGGGAACCTTAGAATCTGAAAGTAAACGCTGATGTTCAGTTGTCATCATCCGTTATGTGAATAGGTAAACAAGATAACTGCCCTCTACGTCCTGGTCATAATTTCGCTGTTTATCTGTGCTTGCAGGGGGACTACACAAACATAGAACATCAAAGTAAATCTTTAATTCACGCTAAGTTATAGTCTGTTGTTTCAAAACGCCTACTCAATTTAAAATCCAGTTGACAGTTGTAGTGAGAATGTTAACAAATTTTTCGTCTCGCTTCAGCGGCACACTTCAAAAACTTTGCGCTACACTAGGCTGTAATGGTTCGTTAGGTGGGACTGTAAACCAGATCTCTCAACGAAAACAATAACGCTCAATGACGCATTTAGAGCCTCCTTCAATACAATGTCAATCTGAAAATGTCCTCTGTATATATATATATATATATATATATATATATATATATATATATATATATATATATATATATTATAGCAGTAAAGAAGAAACTAGGCATAGGCAAGAATCAGATGTGTGCGTTAAGAGACAAAGCCGGCAATATCGTTACTAATATGGATGAGATAGTTCAAGTGGCTGAAGAGTTTCATAGAGATTTATACAGTACCAGTAACACCCACGACGATAAGGTGAGAGAGAATAGTCTAGAGGAACTTGAAATCCCACAAGTAACACCGGAAGAGCTAAAGAACGCCTTGGGAGCTATGCAAAGGGGGAAGGCAGCTGGGGAGGATCAGGTAGCAGCAGATTTGTTGAAGGATGGTGGGAACACTGTCCTAGAAAGGTTGGCTGCCCTATAGACACAATGCCTCATGACCTCGAACGTACCGGAATCTTGGAAGAACGGTAACATAATCCTAATCCATAAGAAAGGGGACGCCAAAGACTTGAAAAATTATAGACCGATCAGCTTACTGTCCGTTGCCTACGAAGTATTTACTAAGGTAATCGCAAATAGAATCAGGAATACCATAGACTTCTGTCAACCAAAGGACCAGGCAGGATTCCGTAAAGGCTACTCAACAATGGACCATATTCACACTATCAATCAGGTGATAGAGAAATGTGCGGAATATAACCAACCCTTATATATAGCCTTCATTGATTAAGAAAAAGCATTTGATTCAGTCGAAACCTCAGCAGTCATGAAGGCACTACGGAATCAGGGTGTAAATGAGCCATATGTAAAGATACTGGAAGCTATCTATAGCGGTTCCACAGCCACCGTAATCCTCCACAAAAAAGCAACAAAATCCCAATAAAGAAAGGCGTCAGACAGGGAGATACGATATCTCCAATGCTATTCACAGCATGTTTACAGGAGGTATTCAGAGGCCTGCAGTGGGAAGAATTGGGGATAAAAGTTGATGGAGAATACCTTAGCAACTTGCGATTCGCTGATAATATTGCCTTGCTTAGTAACTCAGGAGACCAATTGCAATGCATGCTCACTAACCTGGAGAGGCAAAGCAGAAGGGTGGGTCTGAAAATTAATCTACAGAAAACTAAAGTAATGTTTAACAGCCTCGAAAGAGAACAGCAGTTTACGATAGGCACCGAGGCACTGGAAGTGGTAAGGGAATACATCTACTTAGGGCAGGTAGTGACCACGGATCCGGATCATGAGACTGAAATAACCATAAGAATAAGAATGGGCTGGGGTGCGTTTGGCAGGCATTCTCAAATCATGAACAGCAGGTTGCCACTATCCCTCAAGAGGAAAGCGTATAACAGCTGTGTCTTACCAGTACTCACCTACGGGGCAGAAACCTGGAGGCTTACGAAAAGGGTTCTGCTGAAACTGATGACGACGCAACGAGCCATGGAAAGAAGAATGATAGGTGTAACGTTAAGGGATAAGAAAAGAGCAGATTGGGTGAGGAAACAAACGCGGGTAAATGACATCTTAGTTGAAATCAAGAAAAAAAAATGGGCATGGGCCGGACATGTAATGAGGAGGGAAGATAACCGATGGTCATTAAGGGTTACGGACTGGATTCCAAGGGAAGGGAAGCGTAGTAGGGGGCGGCAGAAAGTTAGGTGGGCGGATGACATTAAGACGTTTGCAGGGACAACATGGCCACAATTAGTACATGACCGGGGTAGTTGGAGAAGTATGGGAGAGGCCTTTGCCCTGCAGTGGGCGTAACTAGGCTGATGATGATGATAATATATATATATATATATATATATATATATATATATATATATATATATATATATATATATATATATATATATATATACATACATATATACATACTGGATGTCCCAGTTAACTGGGACCATGTTTTACACAGAAAAAACCCAAAAGTTCTAGTAAAATCGTACCGACTGCATGGTAGAGGCAGTCGTGTGCACCTACAGCCAGTATTTTTTTTTTACTTTTTATAATTGCTTGAATAGCAAACATATCAATTACAAACTTGTAGGGCACCTCAACTAACCTCCGAATCAAGCATTTATTTTGCGCTCAGCTTTGCCTTGGTTTTTCTGTGTAAAAACACATGCTCGCGAAACATCCACAATACTAAATAGACATGCACTCGCGCGCCTCTACCCAAGCCCTCCTAAGCGAACAGCTACGCATACATGGTTTACTAGAGGTGGCAGCTCGAGACAGGGATTCACGATATGTGCTCGTCGAGGCGTCATGAGAACCCACCGCTGACGCATTGATAAGCGTAGCCGAGCCGTAGGGGTGGGACGCGGGAATTTCGAAGCCAGGAAACCGTGACCACGCAATTGGGACTAATTTTGCGGACTCATTTTGTTCTGTAGATAGGCGCGCCTGGAACGTATGTTCCTTTTGTTCCCTTTAGCAAAGGAAACGAACCTTTGGCGGATTATGTCCATCTAATGTGTTTTGGCGGATCTGTGTAGCCAGAATATAGTGTTATCGATTACATCAATCATATTTGCTAGACGTGTCAGCGCGTTGATAATAGCTGGAGATCTCAACGTTATCACGCCAGCGACCTGCTCTTCAAGAAGACAGTCATGTCCTTCACGAATTATCAGAAGGCTAAGATGATCCTGGCTCTACGGGTGGCGCACAGCGACAAGAGGAAGGCACGCAATCTATTCCGGATGTCGCATTATGCAGGACGCCCTAGTCCGTCAACGATACTTAGAACGTACGAACTGCTTTGCGAGATGGGCAGTTTCACAAGGAAGCGACACAAGACTGCGACGGTAGGTCAAGAAACGGGAATGGATGTTTGGCATTCCTTGCTACTTACTTTCACGGTAGTGTGCGTGGCACCCGTGCGGAGGCCGATACGCCAAGGTCATCAGTGTAGACCATCTTAAAAAAAAAAAGGTCATATGCACCCCATGGACATCTTCATCAAAAACTTGAAGACTGAGACTTTGAAAACAGACTTGACTTTGCCAATTGGATTTTCACGAACTGTGAAGAAGAACCGGACTTTCTCACTCGCGTGATTTGGACGGATGCGGCTAATTTTTCGCGAAACTGACAAAATAACCTTCATAGGGCGTACCACTGGTGTGATCAGAATACCCACTGGCTGGCGCAAACACAACACCAATACCAGTGGTTTTTTATTCTGTGGAGAGGTATTTTTGATGGCAACAGCATCGGACCCATCTTTTTTGATAACACACCATCGTTGACGTAGCGTTGCTACTTCAACGACATCATCGAGGGCCCCTTGAACGACGTCTGTAGCAACGTTGCATTTGTGCACCTTTGCAACATCTCGTTTCAACACGATAGTGCTCCCGCGCATAGTAGTAGTGAGTCTCGAGCGTAGCTCGACAAGCTTTTTCCTGGACAGTGGAATGGCCGCCCTGGACCTGTACCCTGGCCTGCAAGGTCGCCGGACATCACACCGCTGGACTTGTTGTGGCGCTATGCGAAAGATCGCGTGTATAGCAGCGAAACTGCCACACCGCACACCTAAAGCAAAAATAAGCAGTGTCTGCCGCGAGATTCCAACGTCATTCATCAAAGCTGCAACAGCACCAGTGTTGGAAAGAAGCAAGTACTGTATTGCTTTAGACGGTGACCTGTTTGAGCACGTGCTATAAGCGGCAGTGGAATATAACCGCTCGAAACTTGTGTAAAATATAAATGTTCAACGCATCTTCATGATGTCACCTTCTCCTTACAAAAAAAGAACTTGTGACAAAGATAGAAATAGCTCAAAAATGCTTTATTTCGCCTCTTTTCCGGAAATCAGGAGGCAGAAAGGGCTAATGGCTGAGCCAGTTGTACGTTTGGATATTTCTTTGTGGGCGGCGTGGACGCCTCGCGTGCTTTTGGTTTATTTTTTATTGAAATAAACTCCTGAGTAGGTCTTTTGTGTTATTCCGAGAGATGCCTTTTTTCTTCTTTTGTGCTCTTTTGCCCACTGATTTGTTTTAAACATTGGTTGAATTTCTTTTGTACGTGTTTTATGATACGGAAAAGTTAAAGCTATATCGTGCGCCTTATGATCGAGCAAAACATTTTGGCGTCCAGAGATGGTGACGCTTATCGCATCACGCTAGTCGCGAAACCTCTCGAGCCATCCTACATGACGAAGCGTTATACGATTCTGCGATAAACGAATGCAACCATATATCTTTCAAAGGTTTCTTGGGGGCACTTGAGTAGCGGCGCGCTAGTGCGCATCTCTTTCCTGCTCCTGCGTATTTCCTGCTCCGCGTATTTTGTGGACTTTTGTTTTTTCTTGGAAAAAATAACCAGGCACACGTCACCACAAAATAAATACCTGATTCGGAGATTACTTAAGGTGCCCTACAGCTTTGTATATGACGTGTTTGCGATTGAAGCAATAATTTTAAAAATCTATAATTAGAATGAATAAGTAATACTTTGTGAGAGAAAAAAAAAACTGGCTGTAAGTACAGACTACTGCCGCTACTATGTAGTCGGTTCGATATCTCTAGAGATCTTGGTTTCTTTTGCAATTTCAGTCCAGATTAACTAGGATCCCCGGTATATAGTGTGTGCAGGAGTGGGTTTATCAGGGTCAATTGCTCTTTGGAGGCATCCCGATTCTGTGAAGGAAACTTACGGAATACAAATGCGTTGGAATGCATACGGTAGGCACTGCCAAATCCTGACTGGGAGTTTAGCACTATTGTGTAAAACTGCAACATCACCGCGTACTACCGGTGTTAACATAAGGCACAAATACTTGCAGGGTAACAATCGAGAACAAGGTAAGGACCGCGCAAAGAGCGATGGAACGCGGATTCTTCGGTGTAACGTTAGGAAAAAGGTAGAAATTGGTGTGGATTGGAGCACAAACAGGAATAGCCGATTTTCTAGTTGACATTGTGAGAAAGAAATGGAAGTTGGCAGGCCATGTGTAATGAGCAGGGTAGATAACCGGTGGACCACTAGAATTACAGAATGGGTGCCAAGGGAAGGGCAACGCATTCGGGGATGGCAGGTAATTCGCTGGGGTGATTAAAGTGTGAAAGTTGCAAGCGCAAGTGGGAATCAGCTACCGCGAGACAGGCGTAAAACTAGGCTGGCAATATATGTATATTCCCACCCGCAGCACGTTGTTTATTCCCGTGCACTGCCATTATTTATTTCGTTCGTTCAATTAGTACAATTTCCTCTATGTTGCCCTTGGCGTTTTTGTTTGTGGGCTTCTCAATACATATATACATACATATATATATATATATAATGAGAGAGAGACCAAGCCCGCGCTCCCCCCACACTCGTTAAATATTTGTTACGCCACTGGTCTTCACTCAAGTGCGACACATACATCGATTGTTACGTTATTCCTTACCTCGAGAAAATTTTCAATGGTCTCGCTTCCAACTTCACAAAATGTTCATACGGGATTTGTTCATTTTCAAGCCTCGAACACTGCTTCGTGCCTTCAATTTCATGGAAGAACTCAGTTTGGGTTAGGTGCACCATATTTCCCGCAATCTCATCCTCATCAACTGAAAGGACTTCCTGCAGATTGATGGTGCTTAAGCGTCATCTTTAGCTCGGTGCCAACTCCGAAGCCGCCTATTGAGATTACATGTAAAAGGCATAAATGATTTTCTGTTTTCTGAGATAACCCTTGGACCGACTTTAACGAAATATGTGGCATTTGCAAGAGAAAGGCAAATTTTGGTGACTGTTAGGAGCGAATTTTGCTTTAGGGCCTGAAATTTTAAAACGGATTTGCGAAAATTGCTAACCTTCAAGATACGAACACGAATTTTACAAATCCATAGCTCTGCACGATTAACAGTCATCGCACTTCTGTGAACTGTATTTGTTTCAGCATCCAAAATGGACAAATTTGGTGCGCCATTTTACATCTAACATGAATTACTGGCATTCTTTACGAGAGCAATGCAAAATTTCTGATGACATATTAGTCGTTGATTGCGGTGCCATGTAGCATATATGAACTTTGTCCGCCTTATGTGAACTATTAAGAGCAATTTACATAATTATAATATATTTTTAATTGCTCACTTACAGAGTCGAAACCTTGATAGGTGTTTTTTGAAAATTGCCACTTTTAGCCAATTTATAGTAAAGGATTGGCCATATAAATAAAAAGATGTAACACCAACCATCACTACATTTTAACTTTTTCTTTTAAATGCAACAAACATTACCAAACTTGGCGCATGAGAGTCCCCGAGCTAAAGGTTCCTCTCAAGAAAAATGCTAACAGCCGCTTGGTTAGTAACATCTGCCGACATAAGGTTGAGAGCCATTAAAAGTTCAGATCACGGCTCAGCATGATGACCACCATACTTCATGTCGTGAAAGGCGTGCCATAATTTTCTGTATCATGCCCCGAACCTGAGGTGCTTGCAGAGCTCGTGCCAGTGATTTCGTAAGAGTTGCTTTCGTAGAACCCAGAATAGACGCTGATGCTGTTATACGAAACGCGTTTTTTTTTTCTTCTTGCAAACATTTAAGATTAGCCCAATGTTCCGCCTGATAGCGCTGTTGCAGAAATCGTTGAGTGTCACTCTCTGGAGCGACGCCGAAGGGAACCGATATGCCGAGTGGAAGTGCCTTCTCAACGCAGCAGGAGTGAAAGCGAGAAGTTTTATTTGACTTTTCGCTCACTTAGTTGTTAGAAGTGTTAGATATACCGCACAATATATATAGATCATTTATCATACTTTTCTGGTTCTTTGTCTTTTTGGTTATAAATGAGTGATAATAGTGTGATAAAGTGATAATAGAGAGGGTTAGTGCAGGCGAGCAAGTGCAGGTTAATGCGCTCCCGGGAAGACCGATCAAAGAAGGGACAGCGAAAGCCAAGCAACACATCTTGAACTAAATGGAGGCGGCGAATCTAGTGGTGGTAATGGGCGGAATGATTGACGTACTGCACGGACAGGGGACAGGGATCGCGAAGCAAACAGCCAAAGAAGTTGCCGATCTCCGGAATATTTCGAAGGAAGTGCAAGACCCAATGTGCATGGTACCAGAGGTTGAAAGCCATGATCATGCAATTTAAAGGGCAGTGGTTTTAGTAAAAAGGCAAATTTGCACGCTAGGTAAGGCAATAAATTTATGATCGCTGACATCAACGGACAAGTGCACCGAGCCGTCCGCGTACGCGTTTCTGTGCATGGCGGGATACATTTTCACGAGAGCGCAGCAACACGGGTGGACGTCAGTTCGCGGCATGGACAGTAGCTTCATTAGGTGGATCCCAGACAACCAGGAACGAAGGTGAAGTGTTCAGTATAGCGACACACCAGCGAAGGTCAGAGTTAGAGCACCAAGAGTGAAGAAGTAACGCACAAATGACAAGAACAGGGACGGTAATATTTGCTACATCAACATGCAGAATAGCTAGAATCAGGGAAATGGCTTAACATGCAAACGCAGCTGAATTAAAAAGCTATTAGCGTAAATTCGGGGAATGCGGGAGATGGAAATTCAAGACGATGAGTGAAACGTGAACAAGGTGAATGCAGGAGCCACCGTTTCGACAAGTGGACTTGTCTTCTTCAAGGCCTTGAAGAAGACAAGTCCACTTGTCGAAACGTTGGCTCCTGCATTCACCTTGTTCACGTTTTGCTCAAAGCTATTAGCGTGTACGACTTGACCGAAACGCATCTACGAGATTTTAAGGATCGGCCTCTTGTTGATAATTTTGTATGAGAGAGAGAGAGAGAGAAGGAGATTCTTGTTGATGGGAAGGAAGGGTTGGGGTAAAGTGCGGCGCAGTAGCTGTCCCTCAGCAGAAGACACCTCAACCGCGCTGCACAGGGGGTAGGGAAAGAAAGTAGAGGGAGAGAAAGTGCACCAGAAACAGCAGCACGCCGCGGAAATGCGATGGAGCTAAAGGCGGTCGGCGAGGCCGACAGCCTCGGCGAATGTCAGGAGCGCACGTAGTAGTGTCCTGTGTCGTGAAGGGCAGCCCGAGGGGTGCAGGAGGGAGGTGCAAAAGAATGGCTGTGTCACAGAAAGGGAGACCCCGCAGGGTCGCCTGCGTCAGCAGGCGTTTGGTGTGTTGCGACACCACGTACCCGAGCACGCAAGAGTTGGACCCTCCCGCGTGTAGCCGTGCGCGGCTTAGCCGTGTCTGGAAAAAGGGGGATCCTGGGGGTTGAGCCGATGCCGGATGCTCGGAGCTTTAAGGCCCGCCCGGCAGAGGCAACACACCTATTTTGCCTCTGCTTCATATAGACGGCACCTCCGGGCTGACCCACCTGGGGGAAACGGTAGTCGCCTTTTCCTGTCCTCCTCTCCAATCTTCGTCTTTCTCTCTCGCCTTTTCATCGTTCCTGTCTTCTCTTCACTTCTCCTTTACAGAATTTACAGAATTGGTGCCAATAGAAGGGCAGCACAGTCGAAGACGGGAGGAAATTAGATGGGGTGATGAAATTAGCAAATTTGCAGGCGCAAGTTGGAATCAGCCAGCGAAAGACAGGGTATTTGGAGATGGCTCGGAGAGGCATTCGTCCTGCAGTGGACACAAAAGTATGCTGGTGATGATTGCGGAATCTAAGTAAATGAACGTCTGTGCATATCGCCTTCATGAAAATGCGGCCACCGCCATCGGGATCGAACCCGCAATCTTGAGTTGAGCCAGCGACGCCGCGGCATCCTTGCGCTGCTGCGCCGGGTTGAGCGAGGAGCGTTGACCTACATAGAAGTAAACAAACACGCTTGATGAGAAGATGTTTAAGTCATATCCACTAAGAAATGTTGGTTTATGAGTGATTCTCACATACGTGTAGGATATGACGACTTTTTTCTTCATCGGAAAGGAAATACTGTTTGAAAAAAAACCGAGTGAGCGAATCTGAGACACATGTGGAAATTCATAATAAGCAAACCTCTTCCTTGCGTTTGTTTACTCAAATACCTTCACTGTTTACTGAATTTTATCGCGAAATACACACTTCGGCTCAATTAGCTTTACTTAAACATGAACTGGACTCCTTCTGTTGCTCATTTCCTACTCGACATGAAATTTTGTTACCGACTTATTCTTCACCTCTCTGTCGCTCAGCGCTCCTCACTTCAATGACAGTCTGGACCCATTTTCTTCGCATTAATTCCTTCGATGTACTCAGCTAGTTTTCTTAGTCGCTTCTTAAGCTTTTTACTGGTGTTGTACGTGTGTAGTTAGCCACGTACTTGGTGGAACAAACGCATTCTGGGGGATTTGCTTCTGATGTTGACATAGGCATATGCTGACGGCCAGTTTTGACCTGCCCTTGGCTCAATTTGTTTATTATGGCAGAAATTTAGAGATACATGCCCATTGTCTCGGATTGCAGAAGCAATCACCACGAAATTGGATAGCAGTGATAAAATCTTCTTTTTTAAACATATTTCGTGTCATTTTCAAGATATGAAACTTGCAACGTGATCCCTCTTCCTTCTTTCAATGCAGACTTGGCTCTTACCACGATGGCGAAGGAACCTCAGTGGATTGCCCTGCCCGAGAGGGATACATAATGAGTCCACAGTCACATGGAGCACACAGGGATAAATTTTCACGCTGCAGCCAAAGGGCCATAAACAAATATATAACGTAAGGATTGTGGAAGCCTTTCTACCGTGCACCTGATGGACCCTAGTAAATTACGCACTTTTTGGAGGGGACTCAACAAGCAATTCAACTATGTATGTAGCGCAATCTATACAGCGCTCGTATTGTGCACTTCCTTTCTTTGTCCGTTGTGTCGGCGCTGATGTATCGTAACTATGAATCCAACATTTCAACTAGCGCAATTAGCAGTCTTGAATCTATGTAGTACATGGTGACCCAAGAAATCTGCGCATTGTTTTGGTGCACATACTACAGCCTATTTCTGCTCGTAAACTCTGCTATATACGCCTATAACATTGATATCCTCATATTAGAGCGCAGCTCCTAGGCGCCCATTCGTGTGTTGAGCGTTGCCGTCCTTCGGCGTAACCATGCGAGCGCGCTGTGTGCCATTGCGCGCGTTCGTCGAGTTCTTCCAGGGCTTGCTCATCGGCGTCCCTCGGTATAACCGTTAACCTGCTCGTGCCAATGCTCGCGCATTCGTCGTCATCGTTTTCCACAGCTGGCTCCCATGCCACTCATGGTGACAGCGTTCCCATAGTGCCCCTCGGGTTCGAGGTGGCGCCAGAGCATGGGACAGCCACGAAGTCCACAAGTACCGGTCCAGTGCAGAAGGAAGTGCTGCTTTGACGGCTGTTTTCCGCCTGCTCATGTACGCCTATGACGAGCGCGGCCAGCACTGCTCCGCAGCCCGAGCTCCTCAGGTGCACCACCTTGACGCTGCAGTGGTGCCCAGCAGCACGTGCGCAGGCTACCCCATAGCATACACCGGCTCACCAATTGTTGGCTCCACACCAGGCGATGCAAAGCGCCTGGCGACCATTGCTTCCGTGTCATCCCACTTCTAGGCAGCGCATCACAATCGAGCGCCACCGGCTAAACCACAACACATAAACACGCGGAAGAGCACCACTGCTGCTTTAATTTGGCAGTCTACGCCAGCCCAGATGCTGCGGCGGCAACACAGTGAAGATCGGGAGCTGCACCATCTTGCCGCTGCAGCTACACCCAGCAAGGTTTCAGTAAAAAGGCTCACAGCCTGCTCCGTGATAGACCGCTGTTGCCAGCCCTTTTTTTCCATCGCGATTCTCTGTCTATTCGTCGGCATTCGACACTGCACCATCACATTTAGAGACCTGCGCCACTTTCCGTCACAGCAGTCGGTGGAGCGGCACCCGAATTCATAAACACCGGAGCGCATAGACGCCCCTGCTCCTTTAATACTTTAGACATTAGGGGTGCGATCTTGTACGCGTTCCAAAATAGAACGGAGGCGGTCCGTTCTTTACGTCGGGAAATAGGCAGTCCGTTCCATTGCATTCGTCCGATAGCCGACGACACGGAATGATTGACAGCAGATATCACGGCACAATTGACGTCATGGCATTCGTCACGGTTCAAATTGACCAATTGTGTGCGGCTCGGTGGAACGGACCGCCTGCGTTCTATTTTGGAACGCGTACAAGATCGCACCCTAGCACTCCAGGAACGCGATATGTTCACGGATCGCAGCAGGCAGAATCGCCTATACCTCCATACGCTAGAATTTCAACGGAGTCACTGTTGGCCCCGCGCTAAGTGAGGCCTCGCTGAAGGAAACGAAGGCCAGTAACACAGCTTGTGCCATCATCTTTGAAGACCTGCCCATGCGCGAAAGACGCAAAAGACGCGCTAGAGGCTTCAAGATGCTCCAGAGACCATCGCGGGATGCCGTCGGAAGGGACCAGACGTGCGAGGCACGCGGCATTTGGCCGAGTTCGGGCGATTCGAGTGTGCTGTCGAAGCGTGATCCGTCCACTGAAACGCTACGAAGGCACACCCAACGATTGGGCTGATGGTCTCGCTGCTTGCGCGGCACGTCAGTGCGGGCGGCCGCTCTTCAACGCCCAGGATCTCCTGGTGCACATTCTCACCGGCGAACATCACGCGGCGGCGACACGGCCACCTGATGGCAAGTTGTCATTCCCAGAGCCATTTACGGCAGCGTGGCCGATTGCTATATATATATATATATATATATATATTTGACGGCAATGTGCAACTCGGGCAGCAAAATCTTCTGGAAGCGACGCGTCAGGCGAAGAAGGTGCGAAAAATAGTTCTCTGTCGAATGTGGTGGAAGGAGATCGTCCATACACAAGGAAGAAAGGGCTGTAGCCGGTAGTCCGTTGAATAGCAGTATTATATGCGAATGTCACAAAAGGAAGAATTTTATCCCAGTCAGTGTGGTCAGGACGGATGTACATGGCAATCATGTCAGACAGCGTACGGTGGAAGCGCTCAGTAAGGCCATTGGTTTGCGGATGATAAGTAGAAGTAGATTTGTGGACGGTATTAGTGGCCCGAAGAACTTCCTCGAGAACTTGTGAAATGAACGCCTTGCCACGGTCACTGAGAAGAACGCGAGGAGCCCCGTGGCGCAAGACGATGGCGCGCAAGAAAAAGTCGGCGACCTCGGAAGCGGTGCCGGATCGCAGAGGGGCAGTCTCGGCATATCTTGTTAAATGGTCGACCGAAGTGACAATCCAACGGTGACCGGAGGGTGTCAACGGCAAGGGACCATATAAATCAATGCCAACAAATTCAAAAGGTGCGTCCGGGCAAGGGAGAGGTTGTAGTAAACCGGCAGGAGGGGATGTCGAGCGTTTGCGGTGCTGACATGACGCACAAGAGGCAATGTATTTGGCCACCGTTGTGGATAGGCCAGGCCAGAAGCAGCGGGTCCTTATGCGGTCGTAAGTCTTGTGGAAGCCTAAGTGGCCAGCCGATACATCGTCGTGAAGTGCCTCTAATACCCGCAAGCGAAGGCAGCGAGGTAGAACTGGGACCCACCGGTGACCTGTTGGGTGGTAAACGTAGCGGTGTAGCACGCCACCTTGAAGGCGGAATTGTCGAAGTTGGCGTCGCAAGCGCCTGTTGGGTGGTTCGGTGAACCCACTAAGGCGATCCATGAAAGCTCGACAGTAGGAGTCGGCCCGCTGAAGCGAGACGAAATCAGAGCGTGATGAAAGCATAACTTGGTCCAGGGGCGTTATCGAGAGCTGGTGGGAGGCAAGCGTAGCATCGGAACGACGTGGTTGGGGAGACGACGGCGCGTTACCGGGAGAGAGTGAGAGTGGGCAGCGAGACAATGCGTCTGCATCATGATGGCGTTTTCCAGACTTGTATGTTATAGTGAAGTCATATTCCTGCAATCGCAGTATCCAGCGTCCTAAGCGTCCTGACATCTTTTTCATTGATGACAGCCAACACAGAGCATGATGGTCGGTGACGATGGTGAAGTGGCGGCCGTAAAGGTATGGGCGAAATTTCTGAATCGACCAAACGATAGCCAGGCACTCTTGCTCTGTAATGGTGTAGTTCCGCTCAGCTGGAGAAAGTGTTCGGCTGGCATATGCTATGACTTGCTCTTTAGATTCTGTATTACGTTGCAGAAGTACTGCGCCAATACCTTGTGCGCTTGCGTCAGTATGGAGTATGGTGGGGGCACGATTATCGAAGTGGCGAAGCACTGGTCCAGAAGTAAGATGCCGCTTAAGAGCTTGAAAAGCCGACTCGCAGTCGCTAGTCCAGTTGCGTATCTAGTCCAGTTGCGTATAAATCTACGAAAATATGACGTCAAGCCGAGGAAACTACGTAGATCTTTCTGTTGCTGGGGGCGAGGAAACTGAAGAACGGCACTAATCTTTTCGGGGTCAGGCTGGATGCCAGCTTTTGAGACGACGTGACCCAATACTTTTATTGTTTTGCTTGCAAATTTGCATTTTTTTGTATTGATTTGGAGACCAGCATTCGCAAGGCACTTGAGAACTTCGTCTAATCGATGAAGATGTTGGCTGAAGTCAGACGAAAAGATGACAATATCGTCCAGATAACAGAGGCATGTCTTCCATTTTAGACCACGAAGGACGTTGTCTATCATGCGCTCAAATGTGGCAGGAGCATTACAAAGGCCAAAAGGCATCACGTTAAATTCATAAAGGCCATCCGGTGTAGCGAATGCGGTCTTTTCTTTGTCAGTCTCGTTCATCGGAATTTGCCAATATCCTGACCGAAGATCAAGGCTGGAGAAATACTCCGCCCCTTGTAGTGTGTCCAAAGCGTCGTCAATTCGAGGTATTGGATATACGTCCTTGCGTGTGATCTTATTGAGCGCTCGATAATCCACGCAAAAGCGAACTGAGCCATCTTTTTTCTTTACCAGGACCACGGGAGACGCCCATGGGCTAGATGAAGGTCGTATTATCTTCCGCGCAAGCATGTCAGCAACCTGTTGTTCAATGACCTTGCGTTCGGATGGCGATACACGATAGGGGCGTCGTCGTATAATAGCGGAACCATCGGTTTCGATGCGGTGTGTAGCCGCAGGAGTTTGGCTCAACACAGGGGAACAGCTATCGAAACAGGCTTTGTGTTTTGCCAAGACCATCATTAGGGCTTCGGACTGCGCGGCTGTTAGGTCAGAACCAAGAACGGCTGGAGGAGGGAAAGAATCATCCAAACCTGAGGTTGGGGCTGGCGATGAAGGGCAAAGCGCGACTAGAGAGATAGGTTGAGTGTCGGCGAGGGTTGCCACAGTCATCCCTTTGGGCAGCATCACAGGATCTGGGGTCGTGTTGCAAGCAGACAGAAGGGCGCGGCCGCGTGAAAACCGGACGAGACAGGTGGCAATGAGAATTCCGCGAGAAGTACAGCGGGAAGAAGGGGCGACTAGGGCGTCTCCGTCGGCGATCTGACTGGATGTTACGGCTACAACGTCTTCGTGACCAGGACGCAGGACGTAGTCGGCAGCGATGGTCAAGTTCACGCATGAAAGTGAAGAGTCCGCAACAGGTTCAAGCTCTGTATCCGTGATGTGGACAACTTCCTCTCTACATGAAATGACGGCTGAAGCAGAATGTAGGAAGTCCCAACCTAGTATAAGTTCATGGATACACGTTGGAAGGATGATAAACTCGATGTGGTGGCGTATGCCGTCGATGAGAACACGAGCAGTACACTGTCCGTCAGGGTGAATGAATGCATTATTAGCACCACGCAAAATAGGTCCAAGATAAGGCGTTTTTACTTTACGGAGCCGCGAACACAGATCACTCCGAAGAACAGAAACGGCGGCACCGGTATCGATGAGAGCTGACGCGGGAACACCTTCGACAGTCACAGAAAGCATGTTGGCCGGGCGAACAGGAGGAATTTTTGAAGACCGATAAGAAGCAGTTTCCCCTCCAAAAACTGCAACAGTTAGTTTTCCGAGTGCTGGTCGACAAAATGGGAAGTGGGGCGAAGCGGGGATGTAGAGCGCCGGTAAGGGGATGGGGAACGACGTCTGGCCGAACGGGAACTATGAGGCAGATTGGGAGCAGCTGGTGGAGACGCAGAACGCTGTTGCGGGGACGAGTGCGGTCCGGGATAGTAGTCGTCTGATCGGCGAGTGCGGTCTCTTTCGTGCTCAGCATAGCCTCGCCTTTCATCCTGCTGGCGCCGGCGACAGAAGCGAGATATATGGCCGCGTATACCGCAGTAAAAACAAACTGGACGAGGTGGACGCCACTGAGGGTACGATGGCGCAGCAAGTGCTCTGGTTCCCATCGAAGCCAAATGGTCATAGGAAGCGCCAGTAGGCACGGAAGGCACGGTAGGGGTGGGTAGCGAAACAACATCCGCGTAGGTAGGTGTGGAGCGCGCTACCGGAGCCAGATGCGTCATGGGTGTAGTCATCGCTGTCAACTCCTGCTTTACGACCTCGCGCAAGTCGAAGGCGGGGGTTGGGGCGCAGGCAGCAGGTGGACGCCTGAGGTCTTGTAGTTGAAGCTCTTCGCGGATGATGGTGCGGATAAGAGCACGTAGATCTGGAGAATGGGGAACCTGAAGATCGCTGCAGTCATGTGGAAGACGAATAGACTGCAGCTCGTCGAGGCGTTGACACGTTGAAGTGATGTCTTGGACAGAAGCCGGATTTTGCACGATTAAGGCGTTGAATGCGACAGGCCCAATGCCTTTTAAGATGTGGCGAACGCGTTCGGCTTCCGTCATGCTAGGATTCGCACGGCGACACAGAGCCAAGACATCCTCTATGTATGAGGTGTAAGACTCTTGGGGAAGTTGGCGCCGCGTTCCCAGCTTCTGTTTGGCGACTTCTGCACGGCCAGACGAGGAAGCGAAGATTTGCCGCAGCTTCGAGGTAAACGTGGACCAATCCGCGATGTCGGATTCGTGGTTGAAATACCACGTCTTTGCAACACCGGTCAAGTAGAAGGCGACGTGCCTCAATTTCTGGGTGTCGTTCCACTTGTTGCAAGAACTCACGCGGTCGTAGTGGTCGATCCAATCGTCTACGTCATCACCGCGGAGTCCCGCGAAGACAGGGGGATCGCGCTGAGGGCTCGTCACAGTCCAAGAGGGCGCCGCAGGCGGGGTCGTCGGTGTGGTAGGGTTAGAGGCGCCGGAAGGGCCGGGGTTGGAAGTGTCCATTGTTGTAGGGGTAGCTGGGTGCAGGCGGCGACCGGAACGGAGCTCCAGGGAGGACGGGAACGCGAGAGGACGTCGGGATCTTGACGTACCTCCACCACTTTATAATACCGAGACAGATCAAGTTGTCCAGCGCTGTTTATTCCAAAAAAGGCAACGCCCGCAGCTCACGCGCGAAGAAGTCGAAGAAGAGGGAAGATGATGATGGCTATGTACAAATGAAAACGACGAAGAACGTTAATAGTGCTTACAATATATATATATATATACATATACATAAAGAAAACTTTGTCCACCAGCCGAAACGTCAGTGAAATGTTCTGTGCTAATTCAACGTACGTCGTACTCTCTTTTTCTTCATTTTCCTACCAAGCCCAGCGTGATTTCCTCAGCCACAACCATATATATATATAGGTATGTGTGTGCGTGTGTGTTCCTAGGGGTGGGCAGAGCCACCCCAATTCAGTCACCAACTCGTCCAGGTTGCTGTGTTACTGTGTATATATATTTATATATATTGTTGTGCGAACAAAGGATTAAACGGTGAAGGTTATTTACAATGTATATTTAGAAAACAACTGCAGCGCTGCCAGTTCAGCCGACAGCTCGGGACCCAAGCAGTTCGTCTTCGTCGAGCCGCCAGCGCGCATTGTCCAAATGAAGCAATATGCGTGTAGCATTATCCCCGGCGGCAGAAGCACCATCCCGGTGCATCTAACTATCGGCGTTAATGAGAGAGAAATAAGGTTTCAGACGTGCGACATGCACAACGTCATTGGAATGCGGACAGATGAGGCACTGAACATTGACTGGAGCAATTTCATATGTCACTGAATCGCGGCACGCAGTAAGGACCGAGACAGGAGCTTCTACAGCGTAAGCTGCTATGGACACCGTACACCGGCGGCTACGCACACCATCGCCACCAGAAATGGCTGTTGGAACTCCAACAGACTTTCTGGTGGCGATGGTGCACGTCGCCGCCGGTGTCCATAGCAGCTTTCGCCGGCAATGAGAAAACACTCCGTTCCCGCCGGGATCGAACTCGGGCCCGCTGCGTAGGAGTCGGCAACCCTACCACAGAGCCACGCTAGCGCTTGTTAGCATTCAGCGGGAAAATGCCGTATAAACGCGTCCAAGCGCGCCAGGAGACACGTGATGTGACATGCGCGCTGCGTAACGTCGATAGGTGAACGTTTTGCATTGCATTTGCATATTACTACACCAGGTAGGACACCGTGTAGCAGTTGCACATGTATCAGTACAAGGTAGATAAAGAAGGTTTGAGGAAGAAAAAGAAGTTTAAGGATTATAATCCAAGAATGTTAGAAAAACATACATTGTGTGCCTGAATAACTCAAGCTGGCTAGGTAACTATGCCACCGCTGCTTTTCACAGGGGATGGTAATAAATAATCATAATCATTAGCATCGTATCATGCGACTTGCCTCGCATGCAAGATTTGCGCTGCGTAGCGCCTATACATGTGCCCTTTGCATTGCCGTTACATTTTATTACACCAGGTGGCTTGTCATGTCACATCCGCGTAGGTAGCGGGGCTAGGTTGATAGAGAAGTCTTGAAGAAAGGAAAAAAATGTTATAGAGATCATGAATGATATACCCGATCATTTTAGGCACACTAGGTGGCTGCTTTTCACCGTCCAGTTTCAAAGGGAATGCCATTAAATCAGCATCATCGTTACCATTTCACATGCTCACCACGCAGGCTCAATACCTACAAACTTTGCATTGCAGTTCCGTTATATTCCACCAGGTGTGCCGACATTTAGCAGGTTCATGCTACATGTAGGTGACCATGGATGTAGCAGGCTAGGTGACTATATGCCGTCATCGCGTTTCGAAGGGGATGCCATCGTTATTATTACCATAATCGGCAGCAGCGTACTATGCCACGGGTCAAGAGATGTGACATCTACTCCACGTAGTTTGGACAGTACTGTTTATTCTTCGGTGCACGTTATGGGGCCTCCTTGCAAGGGACGAACCTGAAGAAGCGATTCGCAGGCTCAACAGACCGCTCAACAGACCGCTGGGCAGAGGGCAGGACAAGCCGCAGCTCGCCGTCGACGCGGGGCGGACCATTCCGATCGTTCTCCTAAAACGACGTGAAGACCTGTAGTGCGTTGTGCGGAAAATGAAGCTCATATGTAGACGCTCCTCCAGCTTACGTTGTGACTGTGCTGCGTGTACCACGCAGGCCTGTGACTTTTTCTGGTAGCCCAACGTGAGTGGTTGGGGACCAGAGCAGCGCCAGAAATCCAGGTGAAAGTGCACGTCTCTGTGCTGGCGATCTTACGAACGCCGCTGTTTCTCTTGGAAGGTCAGGAGGAGAGCACAGGCGATTTCGCATACTTCGGCTGCCTTGGTGATGGCGTCAAGTGCGTATTCGCTGGCCTCTGTTACGGCGGATGGAAGGGATGTGTCCAGTGGCAATGTTGGTTCTCGGCCGAACAACAGAAAGAACGGGGAAGAACCGACAAGGTCATAGCGCGAGGGATTGTATGCAAATATGAAAACAGCTATAGCAAGGACCTAATCACTATGGCTGGACGAGACGTAATTTGCAAGCATGTGTGTCAGGATTTGATTCAGACGCTCCTTAAAACAAATAGTTTCTGGATGGTAAAACGTAGTCAGCTTGTGACTGGTTGAGCAGGACAGCAGGATGTCGGCGATGACTTTTGAAAGGAATGTCCGCCCACCGTTAACGAGTAATTGGTGTGGAGCTCCATTTTGTAAAAATTACGTTGCGGAAAAAATATTGGGAATATCTTTGACGCAATTTGTTGGCAGCGCTCTTCTTATGGCGTAGCGCGTGGCGCAATTTGTCGCCACAGCGATCCACTTTTTGCCAGACGTCGATAGAAGGCGCGAAAGAAGGGCTCCAACTTGACGTCTAGCGGCTAAAGGCACCCGGCAGGAAGCCTTGATTGGGTTTTCGGCACTGCCATTTCTCACATACCACAATGTGTTTCAGGATTGAGCGGGCAAGCCCTAGCCAAAAGAAGCGCCAGCGAATTCGGTCGTAACTGCGGGAGACGCCGAGGTGACCAGTGGTTAGTAAGTCGTGAAGTTCATGAAGAAGAGCTGACTGGAGCAGCTCAATTAGGAATGACGAGGAGTAAGGCAGAACCGTCGGTACGAATGTTGTAGCGGTATAATACACCATCCCGGAGGATTCTAAGCGATCAATAATGGCTCTAAAGGTGGCGTCACGGTGTTGCTCGTGGGTGACGTCGAGGAGTTGAAAAACGGAGAAAACACAAGCTTTGACTTGGGTGTTAGAAACACCGGGTGCTGCATCCACTGGATGACGGGGTAAACAGTCTGCGTCTTACCCGCCGTGGTTGCTCAGTGGCTATGGTGTTGGGCTGCTGAGCACGAGGTCGCGGGATCGAATCCCGGCCACGGCGGCCGCATTTCGATGGGGGCGAAATGCGAAAACACCCGTGTACTTAGATTTAGGTGCACGTTAAAGAACCTCAGGTGGTCGAAATTTCCGGAGTCCCCCACTACGGCGTGCCTCATAATCAGAAAGTGGTTTCGGCACGTAAAACCCCATAATTTAATTTTTAGTCTGCGTCTTCATGTAGGTGGACCGACTTGTACGCTACTGCATAGAAATATTCTTGTAAGCGCAGAGCTCAGTTACCAAGCCGGCAGATAGGATCATTGAGTGATGAAAGCCAGCAGAGTACGGTGATAGTCTGCGATTACAGAGAACAGCGTGCCTTAAAAATACGGGCGGAATTTGGAAACGCCCAGACGACAGCGAGGCATTCACGCTCTGTAATCAAATAGTTGCACTCCACTGCTGTGTGCAGGCGGCTAACATAGGCGACAACACGGTCTTGTCCCCGTTGGCGATGGAATATGACCGCTCCAATAAAAAAAAAATTATATCATGGGATTTAACGTGCCAAAACCACTTTTTGATTAGGACTCCGGAAATTTTGACCACCTGGGGTTCTTTAACGTGCACCTAAATCTAAGTACACGGGTGTTTTCGCATTTCGCCCCCATCGAAATGCGGCCGCCCTGGCCGGGATTCGATCCCGCGACCTCGTGCTCAGCAGCCCAACACCATAGCCACTGAGCAACCACGGCGGGTGGCTCCAATCTAGTGACCTCTGGCATCAGTACTGACTTCAGTAGAAGGGTATGGGGCAAGGTGGGATAGTATTGGTGGCATGGTGCGAGCGGTGGGGAGGTGGGCGAAAGCGGCAGCTTGAGCGGGACCCCAGGTAAACGGCATATTCTTCTTCAGAAGATCAGTAAGTGGTTGGGCAATCGCTGCGGCTTTTTTTTTTTTTTTGCGAAGAGTAGAATGTTGGAACATAGTCCTACAAAACTTCGGGCCTCTGTGGCAGAATTAGGGACAGGAAAGACGTGACGGCCAAAAATTTTTGCGGGTCTGATCGAATACTAAAAGCGTCGGTGAGGTGGCCCAGCCTTGTAATCTACCGGCGACCAAAGTGACATTTCGGTGAATTAGGTTGAAGCACAGCCTTCCGGAATACTTGAAGAATAGCTAATAAGCATTCACGGTGTGTCTCAAATGCAGAGGCAGAGGCATGTTGACCACGTAACTCTTGAAGCAAGGATTTCATATTACGTTTGAACGGTGCTTGGACGTTGCATAGACCAAATGGCATAACATTGAATTTACATAGACCATCAGTAGTGACAAACGCGGTCTTCCCTTGTTCCTTTTCATCCACAAATATTTGTCCATAACCAGACTGAAGGTATATTAATGAAAAGTAGATGGCACCATGGACACAATCGAGGGCGTCGTCAATGCGACGCAATGGGTAGACGCTTTTTTTGACAATATGTTTTTTTTTTATTTGCTCTATTTATTCAGGAATACGTTAACCCTCTCTTGAAGGTTACTACAGGGAGGGAGAACATTCTGCAAGCGTAATTTAATACATACGCACAACTTATACACATATACGTATAAAATAAGTAATACAACCAATTTCAAGACCATAGTTGAAGTTCTAACTAATCATCAGAATTATTGACATAAATACACATCAAGTAAACGCATGATTTCAGAAACATCTTTTGTATTGACCACATTTTTCGGAAGGCCCTTTCATGCACTCGTTTAGGCGACGATAATCTACGCAAAAACGCCACGTGCCCCCTTCTTTTTAACAACCACGACGGGTGACGCCCAAGGGCTCGACGAGCAATGTATTTGGCAAGCATCTTGTTTACTTCATCTTGAATTGCCTTACACGTTGGTGCGTAAACTCGATATGACCGGCGAGAAATGGGATTAGGATCACTAGTATAGAGGTGATGCTTAAAAAGTAAAGCCAGACCCAGATGTCAGTTATTGAGGTCGAAGATGTCGCTGTAGGAAACCAGTAGGCGTCTTATAGCTGCTGCTTGTTCAGGGAATAGGTCCGCAGCAGTCATGGGAATATATGCTTTCTCGAGACAAATTACGTCTTGTGGACATGGTGAAGAACCGTAGCAGACGTCTACTGAGAAAGTCGTGATGTGATCCGCTATAGCATGCAGCATCGCAACCGATATACTTTGGGTTAGAGCTTGCTTTCTCTGGCCAAAATTGACGACGGCGAGGCATGTCAAGTTTTCGGCAACGGCTGTGACAGAGTGGCAAACAATGATATTGCGCAATGTTCAGACATCAAGAGCGGTAGTGACAACATAATCACCATCGGGCATAGGGAAACATGTCAACTAATCGACGAAAGCGAAGGCTCCAGTCGACAGGCGGATAAAAGAGGTTGCACTAAATTTGTTCGAGAGTTTGGCCCGAGTATGCGGGAGAAGAGGAATTTCGAGGCGAAAGGCACCGGCAGAACAGTCGATTAGAGCTGAATGCGTCTTAAAGTCTGTTCGAATGACGAGGATGTGGGGACAGTTTGTCAGCACTGTAAAAAAAAAAAAAAAAGAACTGAAACGTGGCGGCCGGCGCGACTTATACGGGTAGCGCACATCCCACTGACGGCGACAGTTACTCTCGTGCAATAGCAGTTGGGAGAATCTTCTTCAGTCGGCGACAGAGATTAGCAGTCATTATGGACACCTGTGCTCAAGCACCAATTACCGCCGGCAAAGGTACACCATCAACGGGAACAACAAATAAGTTGTGGTTCGTTGGGAGCGTCAATGGAGGATTTCTGCATGACCAAAAAATAATGCAGCACTACCCCCAAGAGCGGCATGGCCTAGTTTGCCGTCCGGGAGGGTTCCTAATTGGTCGCCTACGAGCAGCGGCATGGCTTGGACGACGCGGACCGACGGCGCTGAGATGACAGCGAGCGAGCAGCACGGGTGTCATATTGAGAGACGTCAGAGGTAGGAGATGTACGGCGAGGTGAATGCGGGCCAGTATCGGCATATGGGCCAGGAGATGGGGAAAAGGAGCTCCAATACGGGCACGTCCAGGATGTGCCGCAGTAGCGAGCTACATGGTCAGTTCGGTGGCAAAGGAAGCAGATTGGCTTGTCATCCGGAGTTCTCCACCGAGTAGGGTTGCGCATTCTGGGAGAATAGAGGACGCTGCAAGGCACTGCTGTCGGCACCAGTCTCGCGTTATGTCCGGAGACGGAGCAGGCAGCAGGAAATCACAGATTGGCAAATTCATGCCGCGCAAGTTCCTGGATGAAGGAGATCGCTCTTGCTGGTTTATCAGCGGTGGGGTCAAGTGAGCCTGGATGGAACGGGGCTGGACGGGCAGCGTCCAGCTTGCAGCGAGCGATAAGCGTGACATTCTCATTGAAGTGGGTGTAGTAGTACGGCCGACACAGAATGATGTGGCATCCCTGTTAGGAAGATGGGGGAACTGTGAAACGATGTGGAGGCTTTTAACCAGCTCGAAGCGGCGTTACTCCTTTACAATGACATCAATGGTGAAAACATTGTTGTAGGTCAACAAGTTCAACGCGTCGCCGCATTCCCTTTGAGGACATGACTTACTCTATCAACCTCTGCCATCTTGTTGTCAACTTTCCGATAAAGGGCGAGCACGTCCTTTATGTATGACACATACGATTCAGTGGAAGACTGCACTCTGATAGCAAGCTCTTTTCTTGCTGCCAGGTGGCGACCGGTCGGGTTTCGAAAGAGGTCGCGGAGCTTCTTCTTAAAGGTATCCCAGCTAGAGAGCTTCTTTTCGTGTGTCCTGAGTTTGACACGAGTGTTTTCCGCCCAAGTAAAATCCTAATGCGCTGACTATAGTTGAAGCAACGAAAATCTCAGAATGGCTACTACACGTGTTAAAACAAAGGTGACTTCAGGAATATGGCGTGTCGCTAAATCGCTCGAATGGCAATCGCATAACCGCCGAGAGTCATCATGAGATGAGTTTTGTCATTGTGTTCTTTTCTGACAGTCTTTCCAACAATATATTCTAGAGATTAGTTTTACCATTAAGACACGCCGTGTGAGAATACCATCAGATGATTTGTGATGCCAAGGAATGCGTCAATTATTTCTTTATTACAGGTCAGGTGATGCTACATGCCTACAATACGCAGCAGCGACAAGTGCTTTGGGCATTTTTCCACGTGCTATTGTGCCTTCACTTGATGCACATTTACCACAAGACCACAAAGTCAACATTTCAACACGCGTGAACACACTGTAGACTAAGGTACGTGACGTTCACATTGTGTAGAAGTAAACTCATAGATCATAGATGCGTCCGGGCCGGATTTACCTCCCGTCAATGTGGTTTGAATTGTGCTCCTAATTCTTAACGTAAATTGTGGGCTTTAACGTCCCGCTCCTGTAGAAAGGGTTATAAAGGAGGTTGTAGCGGAGAGATTTCGGAATAATTTTCATCAATAGAAGTTTTTTAACGTGATTTGATGCAGCATCAAAGCGTGTATTTTTTTTTTTTTTGCATTCCGCGCTGGTGGGAACTGGTTGCCGTGCCAAGGATCAGACCCGCGACCATCTACTCCGTAGTGCAGCACCACATGCACGCATTGTCACCGCGGTGGATGTTCCAAATTATCTTCGCGATTCTTCCTTTTTCTTATCCAAAATCTCAGCACGCTTCCGCGGTGTGCACTGGATGTGCAATAAGTTACCGTTCATATTTCAGACGAAATTTTACAGTGTCATTTTGTGCTCATATCGCACTTCTGATCCTTCTCATGTACAAAGCATGCAAATTCTAGTAAGCGCTGTTAGGCCGCCACTTTGCTCGCCTTATGTTTGCCCGCCAGTTCAAGTCAAGCAATTGCTACTTATCACAGTGCCACAGTTGCGCTATTTAGCATTTCAGTTTAAGTTTTCTGAGTGAATTCATTCTCAGGACCACACAAGTGTCCAGAATAATTTTAAAGTGCTAGACCAAATGCATTGGTTTTCCAGTTACTTCTCTCCTTCCGTGTATAAAATTTCGTTTTCTTAAAAAAATGTAACTGCAACGCCATTGCATCTCGCTGGACACTTTCAAAATAACACCTCGGAACTGGCGCAGTTCAGGAAATGCGTTCCAAGCGCATACGCTTATTTATATGTGTCTGTCTACCACCACAGCAAAGTTACTTATCTGTGTGTATATATTTCTGTAAATATGCATCGTTGTTTCTGTCTATAGGCCTCTGTTGCAACGTAATGTGGCCTGTTACGCTTGACGACTGCAGCATTGCTTTTACTGATGCCCACGCCATGTAACGGCGGCCTAGGGCTCCGTCAAGCTGCTGAATTGCAGCTTTTAGCATAGGCAGCCATAAAGATTATTTCTCGTCAAACGAAATAAATTTGAATTTGAACTTTTGATCAATGGCCTTCTACTACTGCATTAAAGTAAATGGCGTTACTGTTCCATAGATAGAGGAGATGATGCCACTGTCTGGGAACTCTTTTATACACAATTACACAAGGTATACTTCATATCACTGTAAGAGCTACGAAAGGGCACAACGAGAATGTGGTAGAGAGTCAGTAATAACAAGAAGGATAGGGTTATTTGTCTGAAGTGTGATTCCTAGGATTTAAAATATTGAAACTGTGATAAAAAATACACAACGACGTAAGCCAGACATCCGCCAAGAGGAACTTAACCCGCGGTTGCAGCAAACACAGAGAAGTGCGAAAGCAAATATACGCTCGGATGCGAAACTAATACCATGCAGTGACGTCACTCATATCATACCATTTTTGCAATTCTGTAATCGGCGCGGCAACTTCATCATTAGTATTGCACACGATGCCAGCAACATCAGAATAATACAGTGGCGGCATATTGTGAAGAGCGTCAGAAGAATAAGCACCTGGTCTTAGCAGGTCTCTCGTCACACCGGTTGATTCTCCTGTTAGTTGAAGATGCCCTCATATGTTGTGTTAACTATAAATGGGAAATGGGGGGAGCTGGAAGCGCATAATATAAGAACCCTCTGCAACATCTGAAGCTATATGACATAGCACAAATGATAAGTTTTCAAGCAGTAATGTATTTCATGACCATATCAGTGTTCGCTGTATTAGTCCAAGGCAGAACGCTCCTGTGTTTGATCTTTCTCATTTCATTTTGGTGTTCCTCTTCCTCCTACTGCGTTTCACAACGTCATTACTCGAGTATCCGGTTTTCCAGCGACAACTGTAGTACTCGTTCTTAAGCCACGCATCTGCTTCAACAAAGAAGCAATAAATTTATCAGGATGATCTATGATGCTACACCTTGCTGGTACGTGTTCTCACGTACAAATGAGCGCACTTTGAAAAATTCCTCAACAGGCTCTTTCCGAAGATCGCTGATAAGCGCGACATATGTGCTTCCTGCACAACGTCAACATTCGGCAGCAGAGTTGTGGCACCACCGCCTCAGGTCGTTCGGCGTTCGAATAACTGTCAGGCCAACTTTACGGCCACTCGTCAATTTGATCCACCATGAAATAAAGGGCACAGAGCGATCAGCTCTTCTCACTCGTAACCACAGTGGAGAGATTCTGTAGTTCGAAAGCGAAGTTTGCTTCCTTTGACTTTTTCACTGCTGCTGCTGCTGTACTACAAGCAGCGTCGCCAGATGGCTCAGAGCGCATATATATATGACAGGAGTGTAGCAGAGAGGTAACGTGACGCCAGAAACATATTTGGGCCATTCCATACCGTCGTGTGTGCACAATACCTTCTGCAGCTCCCTGTAATTATGTTACGCCCCACAAAAGCATTGCAGAAACTGCAGCGCCTACCTTTCTACTAACATGCAAGTCCAGAGCGGAGGTAAGTAAACTGGCAGAGAGGAGGTAGGGAGAAGATGCAGAGGATGGATAGTACAGAAGCAGTCACAAAACTAGTGAGAAACAGCCTTGCCACTCTTCGCTCGCAGTTCCCATACAGGCGGTGGTAGGGCCGGATAGTGAAAACGTGGCGTATGAAAGCAAAAAAAAACGCCAATACTAGACACAGCAGTGGTTGCGGGCAATCAGAAAGTATAGTACGGTATGTTTTTGATGTTTCTGTAAAATAAACACTGTACAAAATTGTGAAGCAGACAACTGACGCAGGTCGCGCAGACGGAACGCCGCATTAAAGCGCCATAGCGTCTAGGCGACACTACGGAGAAGGTGGCATTTCAATTCAACACTTCTGTACCGCTGCGGTAGGTTCGTGGGTGTGACATTGCTCGAGATCGCGGGCTCGATCCTGAACACAGTAGCTGCATTTCGACAGGGGCTAAATACTAAAAAAAAACTATGATTCATTCAACTCTGTGAGGGTAGTTGACCAGCGAAGCTGCTTAGAATGCGGTGCGGACGTGACACATAATTTTAAACAAAGGTACGAACTCATTTATTGTGCTGGTGGGTGGTCATCGTGACGAAAGGTACGCACACTCATTTATTGCCTTGATCAGTGGTCACAATTTCACTCGCAACTACAATCACATTCTTTGATAATGTCAAATCGCTGCACGTACGCCTGGTCGATTAGGCCGGATCGGTGTGGCATCGCAACGGATATGTCTGCAACGCGGAACGCGTAAGCCACTCCCTTCTCGGTGCAGACACATCCACATTGAAATCACCGACAACGACAACAGGGGTAGTGTTATCGCAGCTAATTCACGCAAAGTGAGTAGCCGTGAACCTTAGGGGATTTTGAGTCATTGCATTTTTTCTTGCTTAAGGGGGTATGAGCCGATGCTCACAGCAGTATGAGCCATTGCTCACAGGAGTATGGGCCATTGACGATGACAGTTTTCTACATGCTGTTCTGTAATTTGTATGCGTGATTAGAAAAAAATTAAGCACTGTTCGCTTCCCTTTGCTGAGTGCTTGTAGCATCTGCCTTACGGGACTATGACCCATGGCATCTTTTGCTTGCTTACGGGAGCATGAGTGATTACTGGCGCGTGAGCCATTGATGATGATAGCTTTGTTCTCGGCGAAGAAAAATTCAATTAACCATATCGATGTACAGCATCGCTCTAAAACACTCCTGCGCTTAGATTTAGGTGCATGTTAAAGAACCCCAGGGTGTCAAAAATATTCCAGAGGCCGCCACTATGGCGTGCCTCATAATTTGATGGGGTTTTTGTCACATAGAGCACCCTAATACAGTACGAGTTTGACCCGTCAGTCACGAGGCGATGCATCGTGTGAGGCCGTGGCAATGCTAGCCTTTTCAGAGGTTATAAACAATTACGTACTACAAAGACTAAAGCAAGCACGATTCGTTGTGCGTTCGTTGCATTACACTGATATACACAAGTGTTGCAGGCAAAGCAACGTTTAATATCAACTCATCAATCTCGTATTAGACTACGCGTTAAAGAAATTAAACATTCGCAATGAACATCATCGCTAATTACTCTGAATAAGAGCACACACATCCATTCCATCGCTTACATCGATTCGCATAGTGCGTGGAATCCGCAAAGTGTTTTTTGTTCCTGTAATGCAACATTATTCTATGAACGAGTTCCTCGTCAAATACCGTCTCAGGAAAATTTCTTATGGTAAGGAATTTGAAAGAATCGCATCTATATTGTGCGGCACGTTCTACGGATGTTTTATATAAGGCAGTCGACTGACAGCAACGCTGGCAAGAATCGTAACAATAGCTTTCATTTACTGTGAGCGGAACCGGGATGGATTCAGCAGAACTTTGAACAGAACAGAATTTTAGCAGAATTAAGAGATGACCTAGAAAGGCTCACGTATTTACTTGTGAAAGGCACAGTGCACTTTTCTTACACACATAATGATGCTGCCCTATTTTGATTTCTATACTGGCACTGAAAGAGTGAACGCAACAATGAGCAGGTCCTATAGATAAAAAAATGATAATTTTTTCATGCATTTTCAGGGTCCTCGAGAAGAACCTAAAAACAGATCTGTAGAAGTAAGCCAAATCATATGACACCAGGATAAGGACAGAAAACCCAACCAAAAAGGAGACTGCTGCTCAGTGACTTTTCGGGCATGGCAAATTAAATGCACCTTGAAAATAAAATCGTATTCGGTTTCTTCACGTCTGACTGCAAATTAAGCCATGTTAGTTAAAATTATTGGAGTGTTCACACCCCAATCCCGACGCGCAACCGTTCCCCTCGTTCGCAGAATAGAAACCGGCACCGAGGAATGAAGGAAAACAATCTCCTCAGGCTTATCAATGCCTTCGTACTATGTCACTTTACGTACGCAATTTCTATGCACAACTGGCTCAGAGCGAAGCGAGACAAGCTCGACGCTCTCATCCGCAAAGCGGACAAGAGGGCTCTCGGGCTACCCATCAGGACCCATGCCGAGGATCTCCTCAAGCTGGGGGTGCATAACATTGCCGAGGAGCATCTTAAAAGTTTTTGTGCGAAAACAAAGAGGGACGAAGAATAGGGGCAACACAAGGACGAGCGCTTTCTAACAACTTGTTTTATTTTTCAAGAACCACCTGCTTAAATACCCACAGACCTGCGCGATCTAGTCAACAGAGCACACCTATAGCGCGTATGATACCCGCAGATGATACCCGCAGACATATAACACGAGGACAAAAGCCACCCGGTCAACATAAAAACAGCAATGTGCATAAAACAACCACTTACAATAACATGCGTTAAAGATGTGAGGATAGAAGCGAATTTTCCTTATCCAAGAATAAAACAGAAGGATGGCTGATGCATGTTTCTTTTTGTTTTTTCAATCCAGTGTGCTTCCACAATTTCCCTAGCGGTTTGATTCCTATGCCTACACAAAATGTCTGTGCTACTAAGACAAGGTGAGCAATCGTGTTCTTGGCAATGCATTGCCAAATGCGTACTAGGCCGACCTTTCAGACTAGAAAAGTGCTCCCTTAACCTCGTGTTAATGCATCTCGCAGTCTGCCCTACGTACACATGACCACACGTCATAGGAATCTGGTAAACAACGTTCTTCGCGCAATCAACAAATTGGTTCTTGCGCGGATGTTTAACACTACATTCTTTCTTTACATCATCCTTACTTTGGAACTTATTTTTACCCTTAAAACACACACTGCCTATTTTGTTTTTTGCCCAAAATATCGCATTTACTGCATATCTACCAGCCACCTTTTTAAGTCTGTGCGAAAGTCCGTGCACATACCGAATCACTGAAACCTTCGAAGCTACATCCTTGTGCCTTTGATTCTTTGTGCATTGTCCTTTATCCTTTTTAAGTTCTTTCATTAGTCTAGCTCACGACGCCAGCATCACAGCGAGCGGGTACCCAGCCTTTCTCAACGTATCAACTTGCTCAAAAAATGCAATCATTACAGTGTGGTGACATGACTTCAACAACGCTGACAGGAAACACGAAATGGCTATCCCGTTCTTCACAAGCCTGGAATGGTTTGAGGCATAGTTCATTAGCGGATTTCCAGCTCGGGGTGAGAATGACCAACACACATGTTCCGGTAGGAATTTTAACTTGATGTGACATCAAGAAAACTGTAGCTTATTATCTACCGGTACTTCCGAAGTAAATGTTAAGCCGTTGCCCAGGGAAATGAAGGCTTCTACAACCCCATTCCTGAAAGCATGCTTGTCTACATGACAGCCGAAAATCAAGTAGTCATCGACATATCTGTATACCTTACTAACTACACCTTCTAAATCTTTGGCCAACTCTCTGTCTATGCTTCCCAAAAAAATTCTACTTAGGATGGGAGCTACCTTTGACCCGATGTACACACCCCTTGCCTCTATATACGTTTCACCACAGAATCCTACATGTGTATTAGCTAAATAAAAATGCAGAAGTTCAAGCAGAATACACATGCAGAATGTCGGGTCAAAGGTAGCTCCCATCCTAAGTAGCACAACTGGTCGGCAACACCTTTGTTATCACGTAGCGTGTCAGGTAATTAGTAGCGACGGCCATCCACCTATTCCCTCTGGTCGTCGTCGGAAAAGGGCCAAGCAGATCAAGACCTACGCGAAATAAAGATTCAGAAGGAGCTTCAATTGGAGTCGCCCGACAGGTGGCTGGGGATGTTTCTTCCGGTGCTGGCGCAATTCGCAAGTTGCGACATAACGACGTACAGAGCGGTAGAGACCTGGCTAGAGAAACCGGCGTCATACGCGGTCGTATGTACGCAAAACTCCAAGGTGTCCCGCCGTCTGTGCATCATACATTTGTTCGAGAACTACGGATCGTAGATGACGAGGAAGGAGCAGGAGAAACTCAGGGCCGTCATGGTTGATATTGCGGTGGTAGAGAATGACGTCGTGCAGCACGTTCCGTCGGTGCTGCCACATTGCACTCCGGCGATGAGGGACTGTAAGGATTCCTCACATGGTTGTTCAGCACGCATGTCGGTCGCCTCAGAAAAAGCTATCACGCAGGTCACCGGGATCAGGAGGATCCACCGGGTGACAAGAGAGGTAGTCGGCATTCTTGAGCAGATGTCCAGACTTGTACTTGACAATAAATGAAAATTTCTGGAGTCGCAAAGCCCGAGGACGAAGCCGTGATGTCGGGTTCCGGAGGGAAGACAGCCAGCAAAGGGTGTGGGGGTCCGTAACGACCGAAAACGTGCGGCCGTACGAATATGGCCGGAACGTGACAATAGCCCAAACTAAACCAGGCACTCCCGCTTGATGATTGAGTAATTTCTCTTGGTGGCGACAACGGGCCGCTGGCGTCAGCCATCACGCACTCGGTACAATTCTGTTCTTGGGCAAGAACAGCACCGATGCCGTGGCCGCTCACGTCAGTGTCGACTTCGGTCGGTGGAGATGGATCAAATTGGGCTAGTATGGAATGGGTGGTCAGACACCCAATGAGAGCGGCGAACGCGTGAGCCTGCTCTGGGTCCCATGTGAATTACGTGTTCTTTAGAAATCTGTCTAAGGCCGATGTTACGAACGGCCCGCAAGGGTACCAACCTACACAATTTTCCCAGCCAGCCACATCTGCGACCGTAGAGAGCTTCACTGAAGCGACCATAGAAGCCTTCCCCACCTGCTGTGGCGACTCGTTTTGCAGGGTTTTGTAGGGACCACGGTCGTTTTCTAGGAACGATGGTGTCCCAAGTCGTCCCTACAAATCGACAACAGACAATGGACAACCGCAGCGGCCATTGTCTGTGGAGTGAACACTGGGATGAAGAGGCGCCTGCTCCGGGCAAGACACGTGTCTGCTAGAACCCGCTCACGAGTGGTCAGGCAAACCTGTGCGGAAGTGTGTGTGTAAGGTCCCCCCGCCCCGTCCAAGGCGGGTCGGCTACGATGCCACTGAACACTCCGAATCGGTATCAGGTTGAACAGCCGTTTTTTCCTCACCTAAGGATCTAGGGAGGACAGTCTTTATAAGCAGCTGCTGTGCGGCTGCTGAGTGTGCATTCCTCTTTCAGTCATGTTAGACCGATGAACTGTACCGTTCTCATGTCAATACTGTAAATAAACCCATATTCCTCGTTCTCGATGAGAACAAGTCTCTCCCTTCAACAACGTCCTCAGCGTGGATAACTTGGACGACGGCATGGGCCAGCTACCACCTATTTCATGCCCGACTCCAAACATTGCAACTGGCTGACAGCGGTGAGACGGACTTTGCGACGTGGTGCTGTGTCTGCGGTGAGTGCTTGGTTCTTGCTTTGACTCTCTAGGCTTCATTTTGAGGTTGTTCTGCTTAGAACGGTAGGGAAGCTAGATTGTTGGTCGTTAGCTAGGTTGTGCTTTCCTAGGTAGGTTTAGCGAACAGGCCCAAGGCAGTAAACCATCAATCATGGAGTTAAAGACACTGCTGAGAGACAAATTGTTGATTGTTGGTGAGGAACTGGGCCTAGAGGTACGCAAGAAAATGCTAAAACTGGAATTATTGCAGCTAATTTCCGAACAGGCCATTCAGGAAGATATTGAAATGGGGTGAAACTTCTTAAGAAAAGAGAGAAACGGGACAGAGAGAGAGAGAACAGGAGAGAGAAGAGCGAGACAGATAGGAACGCGAAAAAGATCGCGGGTTAAGAAAAATGCAACTTGAACTTGAAAGCATGCGTTTAGAGAGGTCTCAAGAAAGTGAAGGGGCTCTGGAACGATCAAGTGAGGCAGAATTATACCGCATGGACAGGCTGTTATAGCCATTTGAGGTCGGGAATGACATAGGCTTGTTCCTAGGAAATTTTGAAAGGATTTGCGAGATGAACTTCGGTCCCACTACTTGGCCCCAGTGGTTGCTGTCTATGTTGCAGTGTGAGGCTGCGGAAGTTATCCCCAGACTCAGTGCGGAAGATGCATATGATTATGCAAAGGTTAAGTTTAGTCTTTCGAAACAGTACCGCCTTTCAGCCGAAGCTGCTCCGCAGAGGTTTAGAAGCAGAGGCAAGAAAGATAGCGAGGGATATCCGGAGTTTGAATACAGCCTAAAGGCCAACCTAGTCGAATGGTTGAAAAGCGCGGAAGCGTACGAGAGCAGACATGATTGTTGAATGCATGTGTCTAGAGCAGTTTTACAAAAGCATCCCTCAATTTGTGAAGCTGTGTGCGCAAGATAGAGGAAATGTACACACTGTGGAAAGGGCGGCTGAATTAGTCGAAGAGTATGCAAAGCGTAGGAAGCTGAACGCCGAGGACGGAAATTGGAACGATCGAAATGGACCGCGGGAACCATTTTCGTTCAAAAACGGTTATCAGACTAGACCGGAGCCTGTAGACGTGGAGGAAAAGCCCTTAGAATATAGCCAGGAGAAATCAAACGAGGAAACCGCACAAAAAGAGCAGAAAAAAAGTTCGAATCTTTCAGAGCGATCCGCTGTTATAAGTGCCGCAAACTGGGACATATCGATGTAAACTGCGGGAAGCCTAGCGTAGTTTTCTCCCACGTGGATGAAAAAGACGAGAATATGGAACTTTTAGGCCCATATCTTCACGACCTGCAAGTGCAAGTTAATGGAAAACTATGCCGTGTGCTGCGAGACAGTGCCGCTACTATGGACATTGTCCATCTGTCTTACGTGACGGAAGAAGACTTCACTGGAAAAATAGCATCGATTAAAAAGCTTGTAGAAGAACACAGCGAGTGTCTGCCCATGGCCAAAGTGAAAATCAGCGGACCGTTCGGAGAGCTAGTGACCGGGGCTGCTGTTTCCAAAGTTTTGTCGCTGCAGTACCCTTACATTTTTTCGAATCGTTCGGATCACTTACTACGTGACAAAGGGAGAGGGCGTAGTACAGGCGTTCACGCGATGCCAAGCTCTGAAAATCGCGTCACTTCAGGCTAAAAATGCAAAACCTGCTCTAGCAGAAGTAGCAAAAGAGGTAAGATCAGTAACCAAATCCGAGCTAGGCTTGAGGGACAAAAAAAAAAAAACGGTTGAGGAAAGGCTGCTAGCGGACCAGCTGAATGAGAGCGGATCACTAGGGTGTCAAATTTCACGCCTATAGGAAGAGCCAGCTGACGCACCCGCAAGCGTGACAGGGTCGTTTCTATCACCGGCCTCAAAGAACTTTGATCATCTCTTACCTGTGGACAGAAAGTCACTGGAAGCTGAGCTAAAGAATGATGTCAGCTTAGCTAAATTGCATCACACAGCAAAAGAAGGCATTGCTAGGTGCAACGTGAGTATACAAGAGCGAGGAGGATTGTTGTTTTGGCACTACAGAGAAAGAAAGGGTAAGATTCTAGAACAGTTAGTCGTACCTATTAAGTACATGGAGGACTTTTTGAGTCTGTGTCATGGAAATGGGTGGTCTGGCCACCTATGCATAAACAAGTCAAAGGAAAGATTGCTTATGAAATACTACTGGCCATGCTGTTTCAAAGACGTAGAAAACTTAGTAAGATCATGCGACGCCTCCCAGAGCTCGGGTAAACCAGGAAAAACATGGAAAGCTCTACTAAAGGTAGTGCCCTTAATAACAGAACCTTTCAGACGACTTGTGATAGACATGGTAGGGCCTGTACCAAAGACAATGTCGAGTTACAGGTGCTTGTTTACCATGCTGTGCGAGGCTACAAAGTTTCCAGAAGCAATCCCACTGAAAGAGCTCAGCTCTACCGAAGCAGTAGACGCGCTTTTGACAGTACTACGTGGAAACGAGTTGGGTTTCCAGCCGAAATTCAGGCTGATCAAGGGTCAGTGTTCACCAGCGCACTGACTTCCACATTCTTACGAAAGTGCGAGGAAACGTTGATACACAGTTACGTCTATTACCCTCAGTCAAATAGTGTAGAGTGGTGCCATTCCGTACTTAATCGAGTTTTGCGGGCGCTCTGTTACGAGCACAAGGAGGACTGGGAGAATTGTCTTCCTGTCACTTTGTTTGCATTGCGAACGGTTCCTCATAAAGCTACAGGTTTCTCGCCACCAGCACTAGTGTATGGGAGGACACTCCGTTCTCCACTGAGAATCTTAAGAGAGATGTGGGAGGAAAGAGGAGAGAATCCAACAGTGGTAGAATACGTGCTAAATCTGCTGGAACGGGTAAGTGCAACCCAAGAACTACTCGAAATGAACATGGGAGTAGCTCAATAGAACGCCAAATTCTATTACGACAAGAATGCAAGGCTTCGTACGTTTAACGCCGGAGACCAGGTAATGATACTCAAACCTTCAAGAAAGAACAAGCTTGAAGTTCACGGAGACGGCCCCGTTAAATTATTGCACAAACTTTCAGATACTTACTATGCTATGAAAATGCCCGGTCGCAGGAAGGAGGTGAGGATATACCACTGTAATTTGATAAAGCCGTACGTAGAGCGGAGCGGAGTCGTTAGCTGGTACCATCAAAGAGCAGGATGACACTAGTACCAAGTTTAATGAGAGTAAGACGACCTCCAACTCTGAAATCAGCCTACGATAAATAGTAAACATTCGGTAAGCTCACACGCTCTTAGACCCGAGCAGCTAGATGAGCTGCAAGGGGTGTTAGGGGACTATCTCGACAGAATTCAGCGATCGGCCAGGTAGAACCGAACTAATAGCGCATGAAATACAGCTGACATCAACCGAACCCGTAAGATCACAGCCTTACAGGATGTCTCCACGACAGACAGAAATTATGGAGGCAGAGATACAGCGCATGCTAGAGTTGGGAGTTATTGAGCCTGCTGAGAGTGACTACACGTCACCGCTAATACTGGTAGAAACCTGTTACAAGAACCCTCGTCCATCTGTTGACTACAGGAAGTTAAATGCCATCACTAGGGATCAGCTGTACCCGATACACATCGTTGAGGAACGAATTGAAAGAGTTAGCGCAGCTAAATACTTCTCAACTATAGATCTCGTGCGAGGATACCGGCAAGTGCCCCTTTCATAAAGTGCGAGCCGCTACGCCACATTTATCTCACCTGTAGGCACTTTTCGCCATCTCACCCTCAGCTTCGCCCCGAAGAAAGCGCCGTTTAGCTTCTCTAAGTTAACGGATATTGTCCTAAAAAAACTTGCAGGAGTTCGCCTTGCCATATCTTGATGATGTAGCATTTTTTTCGGACAGCTGGGAACAGCACGTATCGCACCTCAAACAGGTGTTTTCACGGTTGAGGGAAGCCGGCTTAACGATGAAGGCGGAAAAGTGTAGGTTTGGCTGTTCGCAGGTTACTTATCTGGACCATGGTGTCGGCCAGGGCACGAGACGGCCAGCCGAGCTGAAGATAGCTACGATTGGAGAATTTTCTCAGCTGCGCAAAAAAACAGACCTTCGTTCATTTGTGAGACTTGTGGGGTACTATCATCGGTACATTCCGAATTACTCGCACATAGCAAGTCCCTTAACGGAGGCCATTCGAAAGGGAGCACCGAATAGCGTGCACTGAGATAAGGACAAAGAGAACGCTGTCCAAGATTTGCAAACGCTGTTGGTTTCTCGTCCTGTGCTTCGCGCGCCAGACTACGCAAACGAATTCATAGTTTAGTGCGAAGCAAGCGACAGAGGTATGGGCGTGGTGCTTAGTCAGGTTGGCGACGATAATGAGGAATATCCTATCCTCTATGCCAGCCGTAAACTTACTGTAAGAGAGGAAGCCTGCATCGCTTCAGAGAAGGATTGTACTTGTTTAGTTTGGGCAGCCCAGAAGTTCGTGTTACTTCTACGGAGTGAGGTTCATCTTCTAGACCGACCACTGTCTTCTGACGTGGCTCAATCAAATGTCACACAAAAATTGCCGCTTGCTCCGATGGAGCCTCATTCTCCAAGAGTACAACTTCTCCGCTAGATATAAGAACGGAAAGTTGCATTGCAATGCGGATGGTTTGAGCAGACTAATTTGAATTCTGCGTTTGGGGATCCCACCTAAATTTTGGGGTTGGTATTGCTAATTTTGTTAAGCCAAGAAGATCCCCTCTCATTTAGCAGGACTCCCTCCATGATTGCTCGATTTGTCAGCACGAAAATTTCTTGAAAAATTGGCGTAGCGAAATGCAGCATTTTTTGTTTCGGCACTTCTGTTTTCATTGCAGCCTAGCGGGTATAAATTGAGATCCAAGATACGTCATCTCGGCGCACAGCTGTGTTCTTACGTTCGTTTTGCAGTTGACTGTCATTGTTGGATGTTTTGGGGCGGTGTCATCATTCCACAGCTGGTCGCTGCAAGCCAAGGCACCCCCCTTTGCCTCCAGCCATTCTCTTCCTGCCCAGTGGTTATGAGCACTGGCCAGTGGAGATATTCCGGGCCATGGAGGAGCTGTCAGGAACGGCCTCCAAGGGTCCCAACCTACACAATTTTCCCAGCCAGCCACAGCTGCCAGCGTGACGAGCTTCCCCGAAGCGACCATGCAAGCCTTCCCCACCTGCTGTGGTGATTCATTTTGTGGTGACGACGGTGTGCCGGACAACACCCCCTCGGCGCCGCTGTGACTAAACCCGGTCGGCGGAAAGTATTGTTATTGAAATCGCCAACGCATTCACGGTTCGACTGAAGCAGGGGGAATTCCTGGAAGGAGATACTTTGCGGTGCCTTCTTACGGACAGCCGCGGTGGCCATTTTCTGCGGAGTGAACAGTGGGGTGAATTCCAAAAAATGAAGCGCCAACCGTAACGGCAAACAAAGAAGGAACGAAAGACAGGACAAGAGGCGCCGGCGTGGGGCAAGACACGTGTGTGCGAGAACTCGCTCACCTCGGCGTGGTCAGTGAAACCTGTTCGTAAGTGTGTGTGTAATCCCCCCCCTCAAAGGCGGGTCGGCTACGATGCCATTGAGCTCTCCGAATCGGTAGCCGGTTCAGCGGCCGTTTCTCCCTCACCGATGGATCTAGGGAGGACATAGTGTTTATAAGCAACTGTCGTGCGGCTGCTGAGTGTGCATTCCTCTTTCAGTCATCTTAGACTGATGAACTGCACCGTTATCATGTAAATACTGTAAGTAAGCCCATATTCCTCGTGTTCGATGAGAACAAGTATCTCCCTTCACCAACGTCTTCAGCATGGATTAGTTTGATGACGGCATGGGCCACCTACCATCTATTTCATGCCCGACTTCAAACATTACACCGACCAATATAGGCGATGTTTTTGACGAAACGGCGAAAGTACGAACACACGTCGATGAAGCACCACACGTCAGAAGCCAAACGTGGCACAGAAAAACTGCGAATGGCGCGAACATTGTCCGAATCTTGTACAGCGGATGCGTCAACGAGGTGCCTCAACAAGGCAATCTGACGGCGCCCTAATTGACATTTCGTGTTGTTCAGTTGGAGGCCATCTTTTCGGAAGACCACAAGAATGGCAGCGAGTAAGCGGCTACACCACGTGTTCCTAGCAGAGTTGTCGGCGCTATTAGGTTCGGCGGTGGGCGAAACACTGCGGACATTTCCATCGAAACGGCTTTGGTTGGTCGGTCTGTGAGGTTTTATAGGGCCACGAGTGCCGACAGTATCGGGCGACATGACCAATGCGGCGGCAGGTGAGACATATCGGCTGGTCGTCCGCAATTCTCCACTCAGTCAAGTTGCGGGAAAACTCTTCGAAGAAAGAAAGGGTTTCGGTTCGCCTAAATTGAATTCACTAGTCTTCTGGAAGTCCAGACTCAGATTTTGTCGGTGGCAAGAACCACTACTCTCCGAGAACAACACAATTGTCCGGGTACAATTTCATTTTAACCCAAATATCTGTTGTACGTTGTCATTATTGCATATAATAAATCAAAGTGGCCCAAGCACAGACCGCTTTGGGAGGTCAGAGTCTACTAAAAGTCGTTCTGAAGAGTGCCTTTTCCAAACTACATATTGCTGCCAGTTTCTTAGGTTGCCCGAGAACCAGGTTATCAATTTTGTGTTTTTAAGGACTTCATTTCGTTTATAAAAGAACTTTTTCTCGGGAACTTTGTTGATGCTTTGCTGAAATCCATCAGTTTCCGTCATTGGGGACCGTTATTAACCACTACTGCGAAATCATGAACAGATTCAGTTAGCTTGGTAGATGTACAAAAACCTTTATTAAACCCGCGTCAATATCGTACTAATGTATTTACATGACGGATTATTACTGTGTTTACTTCCAGGTTGGAAGATTGGAAACAAAGCAGTATAAAAAGGAACACAGTTAACCTATATCTCCTAGCACTAAGTCGCTCTTAGTCTACATTGTCCCTAAATATTTCTGTTTCTCGACATTCGGGATAGGAGAACTAAATTCTTCCGATCATGTCGTTAACATGATCGGAAGAATTTAGTTCTCCTATCCCGAATGTCGTCGTTAACATGATCGGAAGTAATAATTGGTTGGAAAGTTGTCAGAAACGGAAACAATTTGTCCTGATTCGCGTGAAAGAACTCAACCGCTCCAAGTTTTACACCTTTATACAGTCTAGCTCAACATAAAAGCTACTACAATTGACTTTGGGAGATCTTTTAATGCTGCGCTTGCGAATGTAGTCCAATCGAGTGAATTTAGTGATGCCACAGAATCGCCAGAGCTTTAACACAATCAAATCGGTGTGTAGAGAATAAGAAAACAATTCTAGGGACAGAATATAAAGACTGATTGACCACTGTGCTGTGAAGCAGAATTACAATCTTAAGCCTGCCAATATGAAGGCAACCGTTTCATGACCATGGAGCTAATGAATTATAGAGCTACTTTCGGCCGCTTTTGAATAATGAGCTCCGACATTCGTAGCTTCTAAGTCGTTAAATGTAGCCAATTGTTTATTCAAGTCGCCGAAATAGTCACCGGTCAATAAATGGAATAGCTTGTCCCTAAACATACAAGCAAGTCGCTAAATCTAGCCACAAGATAGTTTAAATGGAAGCACTGATTACAGACTGTTAAATTATAACCAAACATAGGGGATTTTTTGTTTTCATAGATGGTTAGGTTAGACCACCGAAACAAACACGGGATGATGCAAGCAACAGAAGATGAAACTTTTTTTGGACCGCCTGGCGACAGGCCCCTTCAGAAATGCCGGAGTACAAGGCGCGTCAGGAACACGGCTCGCACCGCGAAGAACCGTACTCTGCTTAGCGCTGCCTGCCGAGCGCCAGCTGCAAGGCCCGAAAGACCATCCTCGCTGAAAAGCAGAGAATACGTTTCCAAAATAAAAAAAGGCATACTTGCGGGGGTGCTATTCTGAAACACTACTTAGCCTCCGTTTCTTGTTTTTTTTCAGTGTGCAGCTGACAGTCACCGCTTTAGAAAGTGGGTGGGGGGAGGCAAATAGCATAATTTGTCCCACCGCTTCTGACAGTGAGGGGGGGGGAGGGGAGGAGGGGTGCGCACTAGTGCAAGCTGCGCACGTAGTTCTGTTTTTTTTTAAGATACCGTACAGCGGGGCATATTGAATCAATACGTAATGGGGTAAGGGGCTGATGTATACCAATTATCATGGTAATTGTATGAACGTAAGGGTTTTCCTTCGGCTGTTGCTAAAGGTACCTCCAGCTTTCTTTAAAGGTACGTTAGACGAATCCGGCAGTGCTTTTCGTGGAAATACGTCTGACATTTCTTGTTGGTTCTGCCATGTTTCACGTTAGGATTCGTCCGGAAACACGCTGCACAGCTAACTAGACGATTCCCTCTCGTAACTCTTATTCCGCGTTCCTTACGTGCAGCGTACGTGATTCGGCGCAGCCTGTACAGGTCGAAGTGCTGCTTGCTGGGCCAGTTGGTTCATGCTGACACTTGAGAAAACCAGCGAAAAGATTGACCCGCCAACACGACAGAAAGAAGACACACCACAACTCTGGTCTAGCAACTGACATATATTTGAGAAAACGAAACTCGAAATTCGCAGCTTCATGGACTTGGTTGCAGTTATACAGGGAGGACTATCGGGGGCAACCAGTGCTGGTTCAATTGACATTGAACAGCTATACTATTCGGTGTCCTAAGACGAATTGCTTATTTCCATTCGAGAATTGATTGATGAAACAGGTGTGGTCAAATTTCAGAATAAATGCGGTGTCAATGACAAAGCGTTTCTTGAGTTGCTATGTATTTATCGTCGATTATAGTTCGATTTCGAGATCGTCACTTTATCCAGAACAAGGCATCCATATAGGTTCCGCTGTGGCGCCTGTGCTGTGGAAGATTTTTCTGTCAAAGTTTGACAAAAGGAGGTAACAGCTGACGACAATAGAGTGCTCTGCGTGTCCCGATGCATACATAATTTTTTAATAATTTTGGTGTTGGTGCCCTCTGATTGTGTGAAGCTGTGGTGGAAGACATTTTAACGTATCACAAAGGGTGTTCTGACACGTTCAGTTTTACCTTTGAGCTTCCTAAGGAAAAAATAATTACGTTTTTAGACATAACAGTAAGTTTCCGAGACGACAGCCACTTTTGTTGGATTTACTCACCTAGAACTGAGAAAGATTGGATTCCGTTTGAGTCAAGCCATTCCAAGTCGGTAAAAAAAAGTATAGCCACCTTATGTTTCCGATGTGCGCTACAGAAAAGCTGTAAGGTAAATATACCTGGCAGCGAAGCTTCCATAGAAGCCCATACGTTCAAAGCATGGCGGTTCGTCGGCGGTTCATGGGGCCAGCGCCATCTGTGTGAGTAGGGAACACTTCCGACGGAATAAAAATGAACAATATGACACCACGCTCATTAAAAACAGAGGCGACGTCATTTTGTTCTCAAAGGCGCCAAATTGGTTTTGGTGGCCAGCCATTAGAGCTGTCTACTGAAATGCCCCGCCATTCGACTTCATGGGCGCTTCGAGCTTTCAGCGCGGAAAGCTATGCTAGGTCAGGCATACGGAGGTGGAAATCGCACCCCTGAAAAGAATGTACTTTCTTTCGAGGCCGACGAGAGCTCTAGGTGTAGAGTACTGGTCCTATAGTTGGACGCCAAACCTGTCGGCCAGCGCACAAAAACAGCTAAACGATTGTCTGGCAGTCGTAACTCACTACTTTTTACTTTACACATTAACAAACGATAAAGCTACTTGCGTCACAAAATCCAAACAAACGACAAGGAAAGCAGGATAACGTGTGAGGGGGTGTATGGTAATAGGTGAACTTTACAAGCGCGCCTGTCTACACAGTTCAAGAGCTGCAATGCATTGCAAGTGATAGCGGGGACGACGCCCCCTCTTAAATTCGGCGCTAAAAAAAGGGTACGCATTGATAATGATAAAATAGAGTTGTCTTTTCTTTACTCGTCAGGCATATATAAAATTGATTAGAAATATTATTTTCTTTCAATAAATCTAACTTGCTGTGTCTTGCTTTAATTATAAAAAGCTTTTTTCTTTCACAATGTTTTTTTTTTCCCTCCAAACATAGTCGTGCTGCAATCGCTGCTCCCATAACCACCCTTGCTGATGTCGGTGACAACTTGTTCTGAAGCGCTTTTCGCCCGAAGCTTCGCAACCTATTGGATTGACCTTGAAAGCTGTCACCACGTCTTCCAGGAAAGCCTCGACCGTCAAATTCAGAGGCTTACTGCAGCGGTTTTTCCTGCACAAGTGCTTAAGGCGGTAGCTGAGAGCTTACGTGTACAGTTCAAAAGACAAAACCGAAAATATGAGCGAAACAAAGAAACAGGAAAAATTCATTTGATGCGTTACATTCATAAAGTGTCGCACAATATCAAGAAAGTTGGTGGGTAACATGGTATACAATTAGTGTTTTCCGCTCCATGTAAGCTGTCAAGACTGTGCACGTGCATTGAAAATGCTGGATTAAAGAAAGAAGACTGCAAAACCAAGCAATCGAACAAATGCGCTGAGTGCGTGGCACATGTTATCTGCAAAATCCCGTTGAAGTGTGATAAGGTCTACATTTGCCAAACAAGCGGACGCGTCAATGACCAGATGCGCGAGCATCGCGCGTTCACCAATTCTCAAGGACCTCATCACCTGCCTTTTTATTGTCGTCATTGTCGTTGGCGTAACTGTGCACCACTTTTTGAAAATGTGGCGATTCGTGGCAGGAGCAGGTATTTACCTCAGGCATATTATATTAGTATAAAAGAGGAAGTAAAATGAATCAGTGTTCCTTATGTCTATCTTAGCGATAAAGAGATAGCGTTTCTAAAAGGCTGAATTTAAATATATGGTAGTTAGGGCAAAATCGTGTGTTCATCAATTAAAGAACTTGTATCTTGCTGAGAGCATTGCGCAAGCGTCGGGTGTTTGATGTTCGAGGGTTGATCCGTGCTTTCAAATATATGTCAGTTGCTAGCCCCGCGTTGGGGTGTCTTTTTCCTGTCGTGTTTGCGGTTCAATATTTTCGCTGGTTTTCTCAAGTATCGGCACAGTTCCGCATGCGCATCATTGCTGTGGTAAATGCCACGTCTGCTTGCACAGCATTCATGCGCACTTTCAGCGCAACAAAAGCTCATTCCATTCTATGCATTTCCATGCGATACTGTATTAGAACGTGTGCTTATCGCCAATAGAGCAATTACACAATTAGGCTCCGCTACCGATCAAGTCACTGGCCGCAATCTGTATTAGCCACAACACTTCGCAGTTGGGAAGATGTCAAAATCTAAACTGCAAGGCACAAATTAACAGAATTGTTTTCTAACTAAAGTGGAGAAGCCCAACTCTTCTCCGAGCTGTAATTCTCTGCAACTACATTTTGAAGGCGTTGCGAACTTTCCAAAATGGGGCTCCCGAAGAGCGTTATCCTTATGGATCGGCCATTCCGCCGTCTTAAATGGCTATTTCCGTCAGGAAAATGCATTTCCTAAAGTTGGCTGTCTTTGATTCCTAGACTTCTAAAGGAGGTCATCGCCAAGACTGTTTGCAATCTACGGCGTAGAAAACAAGAAAGTGAATTATCTTCTCGTGAATGTGGTGCGCGCTCGCCGTCGTGAGCGCCTATGAAGGCTGTATTCAAGACGCGTCCGCAGAGCGTGCAAGAAATCGAACGCGGAGTGAAGGCCGGACTAGAAAGTTTGCTTTTCGTGCTTTTTAATTATGGGAGGCCTTCCAGCGAGAGTACGGCAGCCCGCACAGCAAGATCTAAAAAAGAAGTTACCGAAAATTGCGGTATTCCGTAATGCGAACCTTGAGCGCAGATGTTTAGGTGTTTTGAATATGCGATATGTTGTGGCAAACAATTTGATCCTGAACAACAGGGTCATCTCGGTGGCAAAGCTGAGCATCTGCTCGGGCAGCTTGTTTACCGGTTGCCGGTTCCACCGGTTGCGTCGCTGATTGTTAAGAAGGAAAGCGTCAACCCGGGAACGCGTGGCTCACGTGCACCGCATCCTCTAGGCGCGGCGGCGCCGGTGAAGTAGGGCATGTGCAGTGGGTCCGAAGCCCCGGACAGCGCTTTGATCTCATATGTGGCATCGGTGCAGGCGCTCGTGGCATGCCCAGTCGCCGCCGTTGACCACGTCTGGTGCGGCACTCCACTTTCTTCCTTACCGTTTTGCCATACTCTCCTCCTCAGATTTTGTCCTGATGCTTCTGCTGCAGCCTCCTCCTCCGCTCTCCTCCTCGCGCTCACTTCGCTATAACCGTCTGTGATCGTTGGCTGCACTCCGCCTTCGCTCTTTCATCCTCGGTTACGCCGAGGGATGCTCAACGAAGGAACGGGCACCTAAGAGCTCCACTCTAAAATGGAAGGCATAATTCTGGCCGCGGCACCCTTGTCTGCGAGCGCACACAAGGGCGCTGGATTGCGTTTTATTACAGCTGAAAAGAAGCGACGACGACTTCAAGAAATTGCCGCCGAGCAGGTTCGATTTCAAAAGGAGGGCCCGACCAACGCTACAGTTGCATTGAATAATTATTTTTGATCTTTAAAACGACAGCGCCTTCTGAAATTTTTCACCTCAGCTTTAACACTTCGAATTTTTGGTCGAACAAAACCTTTAGAAAAATTACCTTTTCCTTACTACTTCGTGAAAGTCTGCTCTCAAAGTAGTCTCTGAGGTGTGCTTTTTGCCAGGAACAAGGTCAGGTACTTTTTTATACTTCAAAATTTTGTAACACTAAAATTATAAAATAGCTCACATATCACGACAAAGAAAAAATTAACTTAGCCTCAAACTGGTGATATTGTTACATAAATATAATGAAAAACACTCCATTAGACAGATCCTGCACTATAACCCTCCTAGGAAGTATGCAACAAAAGCAGTCAGTGTGTCTTCATCATCGCTGAAATGATAGTTTTTCTTAGGTGATAAGCGTAATTAGTCCATATGACAGCCATAACTTCTTTTGATTAGTCTGCAATGATAACATTTCAAATATTTACCTAAAACAAGAAGATACGTGCCCCAATAACTGTTTATAAGTATCACTGCAATGCTTCAGGAGTTCATTTACAGCCTCGCATCCCTCTTAAGGCCACAAACTTGATTGTTTGCACGCACATCAGACGTAGCTTAAGATACTTCATTATTCATTTTACAGCGAAGCTGTATATGGCTAGCTGATTCGTCCGTCCGTATTTCGTCTGTACACCAAAAACTCCTCCGGCGCAACCCCTTGCCCATGCGCGAAAAAAAAGCGAAATGGAGACGCGCGATCGGCTTCGCCAGTAGAGTCGTCGTTGCTCTCCGTCGCAGCCGAGCATGCGCGCAGCAGTTTCCCTCCTGCTACGAAATTGATAGGCCACGAGTAATGCGTACTCATAAGGAGCAGGCAGTTTCCGATAAGCAACTCCACGAGCAGAATCGGGAACGAGCTCGTCTACACCGTGCCGATGCTGCAGCCCGAGCGCAAGCAGCAATTGCGTACAGCGGATCCGTTGGCCTTCAGGGCCGCCCTTTTATTGAACTGTCGGGATTACCCCAGTGATAAACACCAGGACCACACGTTTCAGCTTCGCTGGTTAGCCATCTGTACGTAGTGCTTGGGAGGTTATTTGTCATACCGTATATGGAGCATCTGATTACTTCTGCGAAGGAAAATGGGCCGGACTGTCCTTGCGTCATACACGTCCATTGCAATGAATGTATGATTACGCAGAATTTAAAAAAATATGTTATGTATTGCGGACACAAGGCCAGACGATGCAAGCGTGTTGTTGAAGAAGAATGGAAAATGCCCCAGAACAGTACAAATAAAGCAAGAGAAAGGAATGGTCGTCGCTTTTGGTTTATGTCGCCATTTCTTCGGCTCATGTTCTGCTGCCCACTTCAGAATGCTTTACTGAATAACACAGCAATCGAGCTTGCTTAAGACAGGCTGGGGACGGCATGTGAGTATAATCTACATGAGTAAATAAGAAACTACATTGTTAAGTTAGAATTACACGAAAAAAAATATGAACAGAATAGAAGAGGAAGACAAGATGAACGCAGCCGCATCCCAGCGTCCATTATTAATTGTTTGTCTTAGGCCCCATTCGATGATTTTACCACATTCAATCAGCACTAGAAATTGACTAACAGAAATAGTGACCAACAACGAAATGAACCACTTATATAGGGGATGATTCCTAGTATATCTCACATTCGCCTGCGCCATCCTGTTTCGGAACGACGCATGTCTCATAGTCTGTGTAGGGTACGGTAGCATTAAACGGGATCCATGGATCGGTAAGTCAATGAGTAATGCAATCAGTAATATCTTTTTTGCAATATTTTTTTGTAATATTTTCAGTAATATTTTTTACACTCGCTAGGAATGCTCAAAAGAAAGTAGAGAGATTTATGTTCATGAAAAGCCAGCATTCTAACTCGGAAACCGGAAGCAATGAGAAAGAGAACACAAACGCATTTTTTCTTCCTTTCTTGCGCCCGCATTTGCAACCATGCCTTCCTCAATTGCGAATATTTACCATCTTGTTCAGCTATCAGTCATTTAACCTGTCGGCAGATTAGTTCCCTGTACGCAACGTATTTTCAAGGTTCAAGATTCAAGATGCAACTTCTACCTTGTTTTATTTTTTCACTTACTGTTACCTAGTAGCTTGTTTCGTATAAAACAAGAAGGACGGCGTTACAGATGACTATTGAGTTTCAGAAGTCAGGCGACACTTCTTACTGCGTTACGGACGAAGTTCACCATGTCGCAGAACTGCCTCAAGATGGGTGCTGAGCGAGAGTTCCGGGGCATCATTTAGCTGACTGATTTCTTCAATACTCGCAAACCATCAACTAAGCGTTTTGTTGATTACATATTTATACCGTAACAAAAAAAAATGGCTGTGGCTTAGCTAAGGTTAAGCCCAGGATGCGAAGCATACTAGCCTTTATTTTAGTTGTTGAACCACTGTCTAGCTTGGTGAACTGCTGTTGCTTGGCTATATTTGGTTCGGCTAGACGAAGAAACAACTCATGGAGGCGAGCGCACGAGCTGAGACCCGTCTATGTACCTACGCGACCGCAAGCGAGCGCACGAGTTGAGCCTCCGCATTTGCAGCTGTTATGACGTCATATGGTAGCTACGCGGCAGCGCGCGGCGCAGCAAGGAAGAGCGTGGTTGTGCGGCTAGTATGCTTCGCATAAAAAGAACACTGATATAGCTCAGCGGTAAAGCTACGACTAACTGTCGTAAATACCTATGCTATTAGGAGGAAGTATGCCCTCTCGACGTTAACTGAAAGTTTTGGTGATTCTGCCAATCGTTTAAAATATGTACATCATCAAATGCTGACAATCGAATTAAGCTAGTGCACAACGGTCAAGTTTGACAGATCGTTGAAGAGTCAATGTCCATTGTTACCGGATATGCCAACTTTTTGCGCCTTAACTTTGGCATATTTCTCCCTGCCTGCCTGTGCTGGCGTAAAGTAGCCATAGACGCTCTAGAGTCTTCTAAAAAAGAAGCTTTTTCACTGACGGTCACGAAACAACTGAGGGAAATCGGGTTCTCGATGAGTACAGACCTGCCCCTACTTTGTCTAATTTCATTGCTAGTCGACTCAATTGGCAGCAGCCAAAACGCAAGCATGTCCTCGGATCTGTGACGAGATCCTCAATGGACAGTCCTACGGCTAGGCGAAAACTGCCACTATTTTTGGTGACAGTGTTGGCATAGAACTTTGGTTTCTTCGGAAGCTTCTGCAGCTTGCGCGTGAATATCCGAAGCAGCACAACAGCATGATCAACCATCACAATATAGTCAGTCGGCAGCAGCGGTTACGCTTAGAAGGACGTGTGCTAAGTCTAGGATTTTGGCAATGCACGTGTGTAACTGCATATTTCCACTTTGTAACTTCATCTTTCTTTGCCATGTCTGCTGCTTAAAAATTGCCAAACCTCCCGAAGCTCTTAAAAGCACGTTTCAAAGCAGTGCTTGTAATAAATTATCAAGTTGTCCCTAGAGCCAAGCAAAATGTGAAACGGAATCCGATGCACGGATCGACACCTTAGGAAATTGAAAAGAATGAGCTCAAAAGTAACATAATGTTCATAAGAAGGCTGTGGGTAAGCTAAAGGCCGAAAACTGGTAGCCTCAAATCACAAAAGCGAACTCACAAATAATGTAACGCTGGGCGTAAAAATGGGCTGCCTGATCAGGAACAAGAATCCAGGAAAAACAAGCGGGAAATAAAAGGCCTTCCCTAAAGACAGGGCTACAATTGTGGCTCTTTCCTTAAAGCTATCCGCTCAAAGCTAAATTGCCTCATTCCAAGTGATTACCTCAGTCTTCTCCATTGTGCCCTCTCAAGCTGAAGTACAAGCAACATTACCCGTGGTTGCAATCGCACGGAAAAAATGGGCACGTTCATATCAAAAGCACGAAATGCTGGGCGGCACTCAAAAGGCATTGGTTTTTATGGTTCTCATTCTCGCCGGTTTTTATGCATGATCGCTTACCGAAGAAAACGAAAAATTCTGGTTGCAGAGGCACATTGACCCGGGAGGAGTCTTACAAGCGGCAGTTTTTATGGACAGATGACTGTCTTCTAAACGGACGAAAGACAACCGACAGGTGACTTACCGTCTTCGTGGTAAGTCTGATCTCGTGATGTTCCCTTGTGAACCACAATTCCGTTTATTTCCAATACAATGTACTACGCCCCAACTACCAACCTTGAATATTCTCTTTTTAACGAATTTCAATATTTTCTTCATTTCAATGCCCGTAACCACTGCAAACATGAGGAATTTCTATCACTTGTCTCCTCGACTCGAGTACCTTTTCTTTCCTTTGCATTTTTTGATCATGGTTAAACAATTGAGAAGAAATGTCTACACTTTTCCATCGTATGCATCCGAATATG